>NC_053143.1:41666327-41975463 GCF_016808335.1 Panicum virgatum
CTCTAACACCTGATTGATCCTTTCTGTCTGTCCATCCGTCTATGGGTGATATGCTAAACTGAAATTCAACTTTGTATCCATAGACTCATGCAATTTCTGCCAAAACCGAGATGTGAACTGAGTACCTCTGTCTAACACAATCTTCTTGGACACCCCATGCAGACATACAATCCTAGACATGTACAACTCTGCTAATCATGCTCCTGTGTAAGTAGTCTTCACTGGAATAAAGTGAGCTACCTTGGTCAATTGATCTACAATAACCCATATCGAATCATAACCATCCTTTGTACGCGGCAATCCCACAATAAAATCCATACCAATTTCTTCTCATTTCCACTCTGGCACTTTCAAAGGCTGTAGCAATCCAGCTAGTCTCTGATGTTCTGCCTTGACCCTCTGACACACATCACATATAGCTACGTGAGCTGCAACAACACATTTCATACCATACCACCAATATCTCTGCTTCAGATCCTGATACATCTTGGTACTTCCAGGATAGATCGAGTAAGCTAAATCGTGAGCCTCTTTCATAATCATCTCACGAAGATGCTCTACCTCTGGCACACATATCCTCTTTCTGAACCATATTGTTCCATGTTCATCCTCTGTGAACTCAGGTGCCTTGCCTATTTCCATCAACTCCTTTATCTCCTTGATTCTGGCATCCTCAAGCTGACCTTTTCGTATCTCCTGCTCAAGTGTCGGTTCCACTTCTATGGTAATCCCTTCTGTGTGAGCAACGAACCCAAGATTGAGCTTCTCAAACTGCCAACACAACTCTTGAGGCATCTGGCTAGCTCTCATTGTATTTACATGGCTCTTGCGACTGGAATCTGCAACCACATTAGCTTTCCCTGGATGATAGTGTATCTCCAGGTCGTAATCCTTTATGAGCTCTAACCACCTCCTCTGTCTCAGGTTGAGATCATTCTGGGTGACGATATACTTCAAACTCTTGTGATTCGTGTAGATCTGACACTTGTGTCCCAACAAATAGTGTCTCCATATCTTCAAGGCATGCAATATGGCTGCTAGTTCCAAATCATGAGTGGGGTAGTTTTGCTCATTCTTCCTTAACTGACGAGACGCATAAGCAATCACATGTCCCTCTTGCATCAGCACACAAAAAAGTCCCTGATGAGATGCATCACAGTATATATCAAAACTCTTGTGAATGTCCGGCATAGCTAACACTGGAGCTGTAGTCAACCGCTTCTTTAATTCTTCAAAACTGGCCTGGCACTCTTCTGACCACACAAATACTTTACCTTTCTCTAGTAGTGAAGTAAGGGGTTTCACTATCTTAGAGAAGCCTACAATGAACCTCCTGTAGTATCCAGCGAGTCCTAAGAAACTCCGAATTTCTGACACTGTCTGAGGTGGTTCCCACTTCAACACATCTCTGACCTTGCTGGGATCAACTGCAATTCCTCCCTCGGTGATGACATGAACAAGAAACGAAACCTCATTCAACTAGAATTCACACTTGTTGAACTTGGTATACAACTGATTCTCCCTGAGCTTCTGCAAAACAAGCCTCAAATCTTCCTCATGTTCCTCCTCATTGTTGGAGTACACCAAAATATCATCAATGAACACCACTACGAACTTGTCGAGATACTCCATAAACACCTTATTCATCAAGTACATAAAGTAAGCTAGTGCATTGGTCAACCCGAATGACATAACTGTATATTCATACAACCCATATCTGGTAGTGAAAGCAGTCTTGGGAATATCTGACGGTCGTATCCTCAACTGGTGATATCCTGACCTCAGATTGATCTTGGAGAACACCTTGGCTCCTCTCAGCTGATCAAACAAATCTTCTATACGAGGCAATGGATACTTGTTCTTGATAGTAACCTCATTTAATGACCTGTAGTCCACACACATTCTCTATGTACCATCCTTCTTATCAACAAAGATCACTGCTGCTCCCCATGGTGACGAACTAACACGAATAAATTTCTTATCTAACAATTCCTTTAATTGTTTCTTAAGTTCTTCTAGTTCACCAGCGGACATCCTATATGGCCTCTTAGCAATAGGTGCAGTACCAGGTAAAAGATGTATGATGAACTCAATGTCACGTTCAGTGGCATACCTGGCAAGTCATCGGGGAACACATCTGAGTACTCTCTTGCTATCCTGATGTCCTCTATCAGAGCAGCCTTCATCTGATTCACCGTACAATCTGCTGATGTTGGAGGGGTTGCAACAAACTCAAACCTCTCACCTGCTGGGCTGGTAAGGAGCACTGATCTCTTTGCACATTGGATGATAGCATCGTGCTTGGTTAACCAGTCCATCCCAAGGATAACATCAATTCCATCTGAATCCAGAACTATAGGTCTTGCATCAAACTCCCTACCCATAATCTGAATTTTAATTCCATGGCACTGGTACACAGCTCTCATGTTTCCCCCCCGGTGAGTTCACTAGCATAGTGCTAGGCATGGTGCAAAGCGGTATGGAGTACTTGGCTATATTGAGTGGATATAAAAGTATGTGATGCTCCAGAATCGAATAAAACTGATGCAGGGGCTGAGTTGACTAAGAACATACCGAACACAGCGTCCTGAGCCTCCTGAGCGGTGTCTGCAGCCACGTGGTTGACCCTGCCGCGGACGTAGTTCTGTTGTCCTCTGTTGCTCTGCGGGGTCTGGTTATTGTTCCTTGGCTGCTGCTGTGGATTCTGCCTCTGCCCACTGTTGTTCTGCTGTCCTGAGGTATTATGGACAGTCCTCTTAGGGCAGTGGTTAGCATAGTGCCCCAATTCTCCACACTTGAAGCATCTGTCGCCCGCAGTAGGGGCAGAGTTGGTGTTCCTCATAGGCGTACTGGCGAGAGTGTTCTGACGGTTCTGAGGGAAGTTGGGGCGTGGCGCCTGCTGTCCGGTGCGTGGAGTCTGCGGAGTGTGCTGATTCTGGCACTGATACTGATTTTGCCCGTAGTTGACATTCTGGCCCCCAGAACGGAAAGGTGCTCCTTGTGGCGATGCAAAGCGAGGGCGGCTGTTGCTTGACTGTCCCTGTGATTCTATCTTTCTTTTCATCTCGCCCATCTCCTTGAGAGCATGCTCCACTTTGATGGCGTTGTCTACCAGCTCTTGAAAACTCCCAAAAGTGTGACACAGCAACTGATACTTGATGGCTCCACTCAGGCCATTCCTGAAGTGATCCTGCTTATCTTCATCATTCGCAATATCTGCTGGGGCGTAGCGAGCCAACTCGAGGTACTTGTCTCGGTATTCATCCACTGACATGCCTCCCTGCTTGAGCCCAAGAAATTCCTGCCTCTTCAGCCTCATGAGGCCCTTGGGTATGTGGTCCTCTCTGAACTTGTCCCTGAATTCCTGCCATGTGATGGTGTTAGGAGCATTGTGGGCTGCGGTGTATGCATCCAACCAAGCTGCAGCTGTTCCCTCCAGTCTTCCCGAAGCATACAGAACTCTTTCCCAATTAGTACACTGAGCGATGTCTAGCATCTTCTCAATGGTCTTGATCCAATCATCTGCCTGGAGAGGATCTGGCGCATGTGAGAAGGTAGGGGGCTTGTGACTCATGAAGTCACGATGACGGTCCCTCTGCTGCGGCGGTGGCGCTTGATTCATCTGCGCCTGCATGTTGGCCATTGTCTGGGCCATATTAGTGAGCAATTGCATCTGAGCAGCAAGGAACTGCTCCATCCCTGCAGGTGGTGGTGGTGGTGGTGCCTGGTGCTGATGGTTCTGGGGTCCCTGGTTGTTGTTGTTGTTCTGCATGTTACCGGAGTTGATGTTGCTACTGCCTCCTCTCTGTCGCTGAACGGGTGGCTGATCAATTCCTGAACTGGACCTGGTGTTCACCATCTGATCGGTTAGACAAGTGAGACTCATGAATATATCATGGAAACAATAGGATAGCAAGGATAAGACAAGGCGATAAATAAAATAGATAACCCCAAAAAGCTTTAGTAAACTAACTATCTTTATTAAACTTGATGTAATTATGGTAATCATTCCACAATTCCATCACAATCATTACAAAGAAGCAAATCACGTAGTCCTCAAAATAACAAGCATAAAAACCACACTAATTTTAAACTAGCGCACATAAAAGAACATTCGATCTAATGATTACAAACCGACTCTGACAAGACTCTCCTAAGACTCTTAAGCCTAATCATCTAGAGGTAGCGGATGCGGTAGCCGGGCTCTCCATAACGAACGAGCTTGTGTACTGGTGAATTTGCCCTGCGAATCTCCTGCTCATCATCATCTAGTGGGGGCGGCTCCTGCTCTCCTTGTTGGCGAGCCTCCAAGATCTGGCATTGGCGACGTATCCTCCTCAACTCGTCCTTGACTTCATCCAATTCTACTCCTGCTGCATCCAGATCAGTGCTGAGAGGCAACCATCTCCTGTGCAACATCCATAGTGGGGTTCCTCTCCTCAGGGGGTGGGCAAGGAATCTGAGCACTGGCTGCACCCCTACTGCGGCGTGAGCAGAATCTGAACTTAGAGTCCGCAAGCTCATCACGGTAGATGTAGCAGATCCTCGCAAGAGCTCTCCGTGCGGCTTCACTGACTCCTGCCTCCAGTGACCTCCTCATTACCTGATCGTTGTTTGCATGGATTTCCCTCTGGGTACCATACCTAGGATCCTGTATGGTGATCACAGCTGACACACGCCACTCTCCCTGCTGGTCGGGGTCCTCCATGCGGTAAGCTTCAAAGTGTGGCCTCTGGGTGGCGCCAATGATCTGCAGTGCTTCCCATAGCATCCTGGGGTAGGGGCCTTCAGCGTCATCTATGTAGTGGATCTCCCTCTGTGCCCGGAACTCAGGCGGCTGTCGTGCATCTCTGGGTGGCGCTGGGGGGTTCACTGAGTCCTCATCTCCTCCATCTGGGGCGCCTGGTCCACCTGTCAGCTCCAGGGGCTCTTCTTCTGCATCGAAGTCATCCCACATGCCTCCACTGTAGTAGCCATCATACTAGATGGGGTCTTCATCATCATCCATCTAGGGCGCCTGGTACTCTGGTGGTGGAACTGGCTCTTATGCTGGTGTCGGCGACGGCAGTGGTGACCTCAGGTTCCCTTCTTCATCAACCTCCATGATGCGGCCATCCTAGTCCTCCTCAAAGAAGTAGTCCCTCCCTGGCACCTGCTCATCATCTCCTCCCGGTGCATCTGTGGCGGCATCTGGGTGATCCTCTGGTGGCGCCAAGGGCTCCTCTGTCTGAGCAGGTGCGTCTTCCTAGACTGGTGGCATGGGAACCTCCTCCTGCTGTGGCTCCTGGGGTGGTGGATCGGATGGGGCGGTCCACGGGTGCTCTTCCTGGCAGTCTAGCGAGTCCTGGCCATCTGTGGCGGGGCAAGATAGAGAAAGTTTTGTTTAGCAAAAGTATACTTGAAAGAAGTGAAACAAGTATACCACATGGATAGGATAAAATATGTCAGAATAAAATAAGGATTAAGCAATTTTCAAAATAAGCAAGAGCAGAAAGATAGGTAAGGGCATGGCTACTAAACAAGACCTTAATTGCGACCATTCTAACTAGGCTAACGTCCTACAGTCAACACTACTCTGATACCACTTCTGTCACACCCGGTTCATGAAGGAAACCAAATGCATTCTCATATGTGCGCCAGGATCAGTTTACACACATACGATAGACAATAAAGCGAATATCATAACAATGTCAAAATGAAAGAGAGTATTAAAGACTTTATTACATAACCGAATGTCTTAAACTTAAGCGAATAAATAGCGTCTCAGAGTAACAGCGGAATCTTCTAGCACAGGCAGTCGACTGGGAGACATACGCCTAGAAATCTTCAAAGTCTTCTGGGTACTCCGGGCAGTCGTTATGTTGGTCTGAATAGCGTTATGCAAGGATGAGTACACTTATGGTTGGTACTCAACAGGTGGCTAGAAAACATCTATATATTACATGCAAGGCTGAAACAAGGAATAGCTGACATGGTTTAACTGCGATAAGCACTTTTAATTAATCAAGTTTTATTAAGCAAGCATTATCTACATGTAAGTTTATACCATTAATCCCAAGAATAAGCATATGAAGTAACCATCAATATCATAAGTAATCATCTCCAACATAAATATAAAGCATCGATTTAGATCATCTTCAAGTTCAATTATCATGTGAGGGTCCAAGCTGCTCTTGACCGTGAGCACGGCTAACCGGTTAGTTTTAACTCTGTAGAGGTTGTACACTTTCCCCACAATTCGCGTAAATGTCCCGAAGAACTTTGAACCCAACCACGCATGTGTTGATCAGACACAATACCACACTTCCGAGGTATGGTTGCATAGGGATGCTACGAGGCCTTTCCAAAGAATCCCTATATGTAAGTGTTTGTCCCAACAATTGTAGTCCATCAGAAGACGCCGCTTCCTTCACCTGCTCCACGACACAGGCCCAAACACCACCAAACTAGCCACCCCAACACCACATATAGTTCTAGTTACTTAGCCAAAACCAGAGCCATGTAGTATTATGGTTGTACTGTTTTCCTGGGTGGTTCTCCATGTTCCAATTAATCATATGATCTTGCTTAACAACATTAACCTTAGAACATGAAGTAACATGTGTAGCATTTGTATCAAGTATCACTAACCATGATCTATGTATAAGCAACTAGCAATACTACACAACTTAATTATAGAACCCGGTTTGATCAAGGCATGGATAAACAATCTAGGTAAAATCCTTAATTAGGTTCCCATCATATTATAGACACATGCATGCAATAAAGTAAATGTGAATAACTTGTGATTGATTTGGGGACAAGGTATGATCAAGGGGCCACTTGCCTTCCTCGAAACACTGCTGCTGATCGGCATCTTCAAAGTCTTGCTCTTGTTGACCCTCGAACGGCGCGTTGTCTACGCTTCACACGAGCACATATAAACAAACACATGCAACAAATAAGAAACAGTACACCAAATAATATAAACAGTACCAAACGAGGGTATAAAACTATTCTACACGTTACAAGGATCGCATGAGAGCAAGAATCGTTGAAAACGGATTTAAAACGGTGAAGTTATGGCCTAAACAAGGCTCTAGGGCTTTATTTGCGAAAAACAGAAAGAGACCGAGGGCGTAAACATAATTTTGTATAAAAACTCAGGGGCTAGGATGTAAAAAACAACTCCTAGGATGGCGGGTTAGATTTTAGAAGATTCTAGGGGTGAAAACATAAATAACAGGGCTATTTTGGAAATACTTTCCTACAGGCTTGGACTGCCGGTTGATTTATAGAAACTTGGGGGCTCTTTTGCAAAAAGGCCAAGGTTGACCGGTATCTAGAAGTTTGACTCGGGGCTGGATTAGATCTGGGTGGTCAGATCTAGATCTGACGGCTGAGAAGGGTTGGGGCGGTGCGGGCGGTGGCGCTAACGCCGACGGCGGGGCTCATCGGTGTTGGCCAAATTGGCCATCCGGGCTTGGTTTGGCTCGGGTTTTTGGGACGGGGGGAGAGAGCGCGAAGCGGCGAATGCGCTAGCGGGATCTGCGCGATGCGCAGAGGCGGCGGAAAGCAAACGCGGCGGCGAGGGGCGGCGAGCTAGCTCCGACGAGCTAATGCGCCGGCAAGAAGGCGAGATAGGAAAAGAGAGGGGGTCGGCGAGGTTCCTCTCACCACAGTGAAGCTCCGGAGTGGCGATGTCGTTGAGGAGAACAGCGGCGCGATGGCGGCGGGCTCGAGCTCGTTAAGCGGCAGCGCAGGCTAGGGTTTGCGAAGGCGGCGGCTGCGGGTTTGTGGGTTTAAGGGGAGGTCTCGGGTTCCTTTTATAGGGGGGCAAGGGGTCTCGCCGTGCGCGCCGAATGGAAGGCCCCCGAGGATGGCGGGTGGCAGCCGGACTCGGACTCTGCTCCGAGTCCTGGTTAGGCGCGGGGAAGGGGACGCCCCCTGATGGGCGGGCCCCAGGCGACAGTGAAAGAGAGAGAGATGACGGGCTGGGCCGAGGGAGGAAAAGAAACGGGCCGGCTGGGCTGAAAAGAAGGAAGGGAGAAGAAAAGGTTTTCCATTTTCTAAACTGATTCAAACACTTTCAAATTAAATTTGAATTCAAGAAATTCAAACTCAAGTTGAACAAAAGAAAATTAAAATATGCAAAGCGGCATGAATGCTCACAACCTATTTTCCTTATATTTATTTTAAGGCTAAATAAATTATTTAGTTCCCGATAAATGCTCTAAAATGCAAGATAAAGCAAATAAAACCTTATCGGCCTATAACAAAACTAATTAAATTTATTTGGGTTCCTGATTTGAAATTTAGGGTGTTACACTAATTTTGCAATGCACATCCATATGTTGATTGTTATTTTGTTTAAAAGAATTTTTAAATGCAAAATATGACTTTGGGAAGGGAAATATCAATGCATGTAGAGGATTAAGAAAACAAATGTGTGTTCCCATGGTTGAAAACGCAATTATTACCATTCCTTATGTTGGTTGGTGTTGTTTTCCTACACGAGGCACCTTATGCATTATGCAGCTATAGACTGTAGTAGGTAAGTTAAGAGATGTTTGGTTGGACGGTACCGGTGGTACCATCAGGTACTGTTGCCTTTTGATTTTTTGTGATCCTTGATCTGACTATTTTAATTAAAATAATTAATTAGATAAGGTATTGTAGTAATTGTGTACCCCTACCATTAATTCCCTAATCCCATTGTGACAAACGACGCGGATGAAAATGTAAATTTGGATCGGATATGTCAAATTGCAGAGACATGAAATTACCTATCTGTCCTTTACATACTTAAAAATAATAATTAAATGGAGTACCGATCCGATGTATACTTGGTATCGGTCCTACCATTTTGGTATTTCCCATTACTGTGGCTTGCATACCTCTTAATTTTCCACTGTTTGATTCCTACCGATGGATGGCACTTATTTTTTCCAACCATCATAAAATTTCTCATAAGTTAATCGATGAATCTCCTTGACATGGAAAATTTTCTCATAAGTTAATCAAGGATATTCCTCCAGAGAATGGTGGAGGCACTTCCAATCCGGGTCAAGTTGATTTCTTTGATTTTTTTTCAGCAGGTAGCTGTGCAAAACCAACATCAGCAAGAGTGGCAAGGACATCAACACAACAATGCCATTCAAAACCAGAATTGGGGACAATGGAATGAGGATAATGCTCCTGATGCTGCTCTTCATACACAAACTCAAAGAGGTGGCATCCTTGACTTGAATGAGCCACCAGAGAATGCCTTTCCAGTGAGCATGGCACCTCCCCCGGACCCTGCCCCTTCCCCTTCCTCCTCAGTGGACCTCATCACTTGCCTATGCTTAGGGAGAACAAACACAGCTTCAGTGCATCCAATGCAATCCCTCATGCAACCCAAAAACGATCAAGTTAGTCTGTCCTTAAATATCTTACACCCTGATCCCTCTGAAGGTTCAGTGAATGACTTTTGTGTCCCAGATTTAAACCAACCAGCAAATACAGATAAACAACAGGTATAAGTAGTCTTGCACTGCCTGCCTAACATCCTCAACCACAACAAGTAGAGCAATTCCTACCTGAAGAGATCCTGATTGAAGACTAAATGGCAACTGAGGAGTTAGCTTAGCCAGCAGCAAAGGCTGAGCAGTTTGATCTGAATGTACAAGTTGGCCGGTATGATGCTTGATCAGAGGTATTTTGCTCTGGCCCCGTCTTTTAGACATAACGTGCTAGGTATGACACATCAGTGGTATTCTGCTCTCACACAGTCCTGCAGGGACCTTAGATGCAGTTCACCATATTTCCTTCCCGATCTCTCCTCCCTCCAGACTCTAAACTGTGGAAGGCTATGAAAGCATTGTAGCACTGCCGGAGAGGTTGGGAGATCGCACCTTCCTCACGATTATGTACAACAGTTTTGTGTGGTGGGTGGAATAATATTACATTCCTTTATGTAAAAAAATAAGAACCATGAGATCAGTTGTGCGCCTATTTTATCTCCTACCAATATTTTGGCACACATGGCTTATAATCAATTCGGATTTCCACTTCAGGTCATCTGCAACTTGTTCTTGTGGTGCATGCCATCTGGCTGATACTCATCTAAATAGTTCGTGTGAGACATTTCCCTACTTTGAGAGCTTAAATTTATTCGTAATTTCAGATTGTTTTGCTTGAGGAATTGAGCCATATTTGCAAGCATTACCATGTTCATGCTTGGTTGATAAACAGTATAGGCTGAGGTGTAGTCATTGTGAGTGGATCATCAATAATGGCTGAAGCCCTTGAGTCATCAATGTCGGGTTCGGTTGAATTTCAAGTATTCAGTTTCACCAATCTCCACGACCGACATATTACTATCTTTTCAAAGATCAGGCCTCTCTCATTACAATCCACCTCAGAAAATAGTGTCCTGAAACAGCGAGCTGAGGAAAATAATAACAGAGATGTAAAGCCATAGAGTTGACAAAAGTTTGGAACTTTGTATGGGAGGTAATCATTTACTAAAATTTAAAACTTGGTTTTCCTCTTCCCCAAACTGTAGATCACTATCATTTAAGCTGTATCATCCGATAAGTTATGTTCGATGTACCACTAAGTTTTAGCCTTTTCTTGAATATGCTAATAAAGCATTGTGTCTCATTGCATTAAATAGAAGAGCAAAAATATTTACAAGTAAGAGTTGGAAGGATAGATTGCATCTAACGTGGATTGTATTGCATTGAGCCCCTTGGGCGGTATATATAGAGTACAGAGACTTGGGGGCAAGGTGCCTACCCGATACATATGGCAGTCCGACCTTCCTAAGTGGGCACAGCCCCCGGTGGAGATAGATCTCCCAGGGGGGCGGCACGGGTGGCCGCAGCGGAAGCCTTAGGTATAGGAAAGAAACCCTAAACTCGTGATACCAAGTTGAAAGGATAGAGTACAGAGACTTGAGGGGCAAGGTGCCTACCCGATACATATGACAGTCCGAGATATATAGTATCTAGGCTACCAAATATACTCTAACAACAAGAAACTATGCCCCCACACTGCACCACTCTAGTACAGATTTTATTAAGGAGGCCCCCCTGTATAATTCGTCGGAGCAGCTGAACTTCAATTTACCGAAAGACCTGCTGAGTTCAGACCACGTTTCAAGCTATGAAAGCCTTGATCCTAAAGCACCACTCATAGAACACATAAGCCTCAGCATATTCCGTTCACAAAAAAAAGGGCCCCAGCATATGGCCTGAGATCCTGGAGACCATGTCGACGAAAGAGGAGATACCAAAATTGACTGGAGAAGACATAAGTAGTACAGATATATGTTATATCATCTTTGGATTTTATCACATAGAGGATGCTGATTTTGGTGTGGCAAACCTCTATGGCTCTATGGGCAAGTTGTTTAGGGAGAAAATTCGCGCCCACAGGAATTTTCTGCGCCATGGTGAATATATGCGGGCGTGCAGGTGTACTAAGTTAACAAAAGAAAAAAAAGAAAGGAACAAGTATTTAATAATCATTTTTCAGATAACAAATACAAGTCCCAGATTGCGCTGCACAATTTGCTAAGGTCTATCTGACTTCGGCGATGTGGTCTTCTGGTTCCCGGGGCCGCAGAAAGCTCCCGGTTAATTATCTCCGCAAGTCTAGCTTGCGGGAGCACCTCCGATTAAGCTGCTGTGGTCGTCATCTTCAGTCTTCGCTCGCGTTCTCCATGCATGTGTGGTGGTGGTGGTGGTGTAGATGGCGTCGGCATCATCCATGGCCTCGTCGGTCCATGAGCCGATATAGTGCTGCTGGAGCATCAGCAGGGCCCGCCTGAGTCGTCCGGCCTCGTCTGTCTCGAACGGTGTTGTAGTCGTAGTAGAGGTTGATGGTCGGCGAGCTGGACCGAGTCGATGAAGTGTTGTGGCAGCAGATCGTAGATGGATGAAGTGATGGCGAGGCATCTGCACGTATAGATGCACTAGCTTCCTCCATGTGGTGGTGGCGCACGTACATCTCCTTCGTGCATGTAGCCTATTGTCCTCTCATCAACACACGTACGTGCACTTGCTAGCTTGTGGCAAGGCACGCGTGAATTTGCATGCAAGCAAATGTCTGGCCGGCGAACAGGCCTCCAACTCGACGCAGCTCAGCGACGTTGACGTGACGGCACCTCGCGGCAGCCTGTCTTCACGCCATCGCTCGCCGCCTCGACATTGCTTCTCATCTTGGCACCTTCACGGCGGCGCCGTAGTTCTTGGCGCCGGCATCGTCGTCGCGTGGCGCTTCGTGGCGACGTCGTCGTCGCCGGTTCGACAGCCAGTCTCGCTGCCGGCCGCCTGTCTTCATCTGCGTCTCGGCCTCTCGATCATCGTCGACGTGCTCCCGTACGGCGCTCCGACGGCACAAATAGATGACGACTCGGCGAGCCACCAGTGGACATATATACGTGCATGCCAATCTGTAGAGAAAGATGAGAAGACAGGAACTCAACCTGCTGCTCCTCCAAAAACGAACAAGGGCGCCATGGCCTCGTCCCCCGCTCCTCCGACTTGTTCCTCGGCCTCCACTCGACGTCGGCGCGGTCTCTCTGCTTTCGCCTCTCGACTCGATCGGAAAAAAGGCTGAACCCCTAGCGCTGAGGGGTCCGTGTCTTTATATAGGCCGAGTTAGGGTAGCGTGGTGCTCCCCGGGATTTCCATCCAGCGCCGCCTCCAGTTTTCGTTGAGAAAAACTCGGAAGACTCATCCACTCGGCGTGCGAAACGGAACCACGAGTAGATAAATTAACATCCTGGATATCCGACCTCGCTGCACCGTGGGCCTGACCAAGGATGCCTTTCAACACACGTGCGTGAGAAGCCAAGATGATGCACGCGGGCTACGCCGAGTCGTTGCCGCGGCGTGGGAGCTTAGAGCAACTCCAACATATTGATCTTCCCCTTTTCTATTTTCACTTTTTCTCAATATAGGGGATTGATGTTAAAAAAATCTACTCCAGCAGATTGATTTTTCATCTCTCTTTCCCCTTTATTTTTTCTCAATCCCCAATAATTTCTCTCCAATCCCCAATAGAAAGGGGAGACATCACATCTCCCTTTCCATATAGAAAGGGGGAAAATCAATCTGCTGCAGCACTTCTTCTATATATGTTGAAATTGAGAAAGGGAATTTCCCTATATGGTGAAAAAGGGGAAATGAGAAGATCAATCTGTTGGAGTTGCTCTGAGTTCGGAGATCCGGATGCTTGTAGAATCTTCTAGGCCACGCCGGCTGCTGCGCGGGCCCGGGTGTGCAGCAATACGTCGACGTGTATCACAAAAGGCTTAAGTATTTGTACATTGATGTCTCGTACGCATGCATGGGTGCCATGCACTTGGACCGCCGCTCGTATGTGCGCACACACATATGGGCCTGCACACGCTAGCCATTTCGTTGGCCCCTCTTCCTATTTTATTATGGGGCAATATGCCAAGTGCTGCCCTGATTCAGAGAGCCTTCATCAGCGCTCATCTAGTGCATCCGGCTGTCGACGGGCGAAGGCGAAGGTCTCGCGGACGGAGTCGCTGAGGACGTCAACGCGACGAAGGCGCCGGCGCCGGGGCCAGGGCGGCAATGCTTGGGCCGGCTCCTGCAGGAGTTCGGCACTGAAGGCACGGGAAGCTGCCGCCGACGCGCATCATGGGCTCATGGCCAGGCGAGCTAGGTTCACACACGAGCACCGTGGCGGCCGGGCCCGGTTGGCGTTGATGGCGCGCGAACCGAGATGGGGGAAGACGGAGCCGCGGCGACCATGAACAGTTTAGACGGAGTTTAGACGGCATCTACAAAAAAAAAGTCAAAATCATTAAAAAAAATAGTTAAAATGGATGTGGATGGTGATGGTAAGGCTAGTGGGCCGTTCCTCCAGGGGGCGAATTGCAATTGAGATCGATAAACCTCTGCGTCGAGGGGTTCTTCTTCGCATGAGCTGCTCAGAGGATCCTCGCTGGTTTGACATTCAGTATGTATGACTTCCCTACTTCTGTTGGAGTGCTCGAAGCCGGCCATACGGAATCATAAAGGGAAGTTACCGTATGATGTTCCTTTACGTGCTCCTGATGAGAAGAGGAGGCGTATTCAGTCCTTTGGTGGGGCGGCTGCGGAATCCTTTGGCAATGGCTTGCTGCTCCCAGCTAGATCGCATCGGTCCCAGAGTAGATCGGGAGGAGGCCGATCCTCTCTGGGTGATGAAAGCTCTCATCAGTCGTCGTCCGAGAGGGTGGTTGCGACGGAGGAAGAGGAAGTGGTGTCCACTCTGAAAAAATAGCCCCGTGTTGGTGTTTTTATCGGAAACTCGTTTGTTCTCGGACAAGGTTGGATGGCTTGCGTCGGTCACTGGGCTTCCCGAACGGTATGGGTGTCGGAAGCCAAGGACGAGGTGGTGGTCTTTCCTTGTTGTGGTCGGATGTAGTGTGCGTTAAGCTTCAAAGCTATGATAAATTACACATAGATGTGGTGATTGGTGGAGAGGTGGCGGCTGACTGGTTTCTATGGCAAGTCCAGAAGGGAGCTGAGATATAGAAGTTGGGACTGCCTCAGGATGCTTAATGATCGCAGCTCTCTTCCATGGTTATGTGTGGGCAATTTTAATGAAGTTCCACACGCCAGTGAGCAGATCGGCGGTGTAGGGAGAAGCGAGAGGCAGATGGAAGGTTTTCGCGATGCAGTCTCAGTGTGTGGGTTTCAAGACCTGGGCTTCATCGGACTTCCATATACTTGGGACAACCGGCAGGAAGGGGCCAATAATATCAAGGTGAGATTGGATAGAGGGCTTGCAAATGACTCCTTCCTTAATCTGTATCGTGAGGTAAAGGTCTGGCATGTTCAGACTGCCACGTTGGACCATTGTGCACTGGCGGTGGAGTGCCTGGAGAGATCTCATCATCAAAGAAGACGAAAGCGTAACTTCCGATATAAGAATATGTGGCAGCGTGACCCCAGCTATATGTTGACAGTTCGCAACATCTGGAGATCGCAGGCAGGAGGCGGAGATTTGGCCTTGTTGCAGACGAGACTCCGTGGAATGCAACAAGCTCTTAGCAGATGGGATTCGGAAGTGTTTGGCTCAGTAAAATTACTTCCTTGAAAAAAGCTGATGGGGGTTTAGCTCCCAAACCGGAGGATATTGAGGTGGTGGCTACCGAGTATTATAAACAGCTGTTCTCGGTGCAGGAGCAGCTTGAACCGGACTTGGTGGTTGAGCATGTTCCTGCACGAGTGACGGAGGCGATGAATGACCGGCTAACGAGGCCTTATACTACTGATGAGGTGGAACGGGCCTTGCGTTTGATGAAACCAAACAAGGCCCCTAGGCCGGATGGATTCACCGCTGGTTTTTATCAGCTTCATTGGGACCTGCTAGGCAACGATGTGATAAGAGCAGTCTTGGATTTTCTCAATGGTGGTGTTCTTTCGGATGATATCAATCAAACCACTATTGTATTAATTCCAAAAACGAGGAATCCTCAAGAGATGAAGGAGTACAGACTGATTTCACTTTGCAATGTGTTATATAAAATCTGCTCCAAGGTTTTGGCCTTGAGATTGAGGGAATTCCTAGATGAGATTGTGGCTGAGGAGTAGAGTGCTTTTGTTCTTGGCCGGTTGATCACAGATAATGTGTTGATTGCCTACGAATGCATTCATTATTTAAAGAGGAAGAAGGGCAAGACGGCGGCTTGTGCAGTCAAGCTCGACATGGCTAAAGCGTACGATAGAGTGGAATGGGAGTACCTGAGACGGATCATGCTGAAACTAGGCTTTCATGGTGATTTTGTGCACCGAATCATGAAGTGTGTTTCTTCAGTTTCCTTTTCTATAAAGATTAATGGGAATTTGTCTCAGCCTTTTAGGCCGTCGAGGGGGATCAGGCAGGGAGACCCTATCTCCCCCTATCTATTTTTGCTGTGTTCTGAAGGATTATCTTGCCTTCTTAGGAGTGTTGGTCCAATGCATTTGTCAAGGGGTGTCCAATGCATTTGTCAAACTGGAATATTCTTTTAGCCCATCGACAGCAGCAAAATCGGCCAATTCCTTCGTCACGCGTGCCAGCTCCTTCCAGATCAGCAATCCTTCTCTATCCCACCGCCTATCTTGACACGTGTCAAAAACAGTGTCAAAACAACCTATCGATGTATTACAAGAATATGTAAAAATAAAAAATAAGAAAAATATTAGATTTGTTGTAGTCGTGTATGGATTGCTATGACTTGGATTCTGTATGGAAATTAAAATTCACAATGAATAGGATAGAAGGGACTCTTCATTAGTATGAAAACAAAAGAAAAAAAATATATAGGCATAAATCGATGCGATCTATCTATTATCTCGATCCAACTATTACATAAGAAGGAGCTTGCATCTATGAAACCCTCAACTTCTATGATGTCGTCACCCACATCGGTGGCCATCGTGGGAAGAGACACCATGGATGCAACCATGGCATGCACATACTTCAGCAAAGTATATCTCTTGACACCAAAATTGAAGACTTAACGTTGCTATGGCTACAAGGCTGATGAATGCATCCGCCAATACAAGATTGAACGGAGAAGTCAAATATACCTAGCCTAACTAGACATAATAATTTGTTGAGTGGGGCCAAACTACATTCACAAGCTTTTATTCTATACAGACCACACAAAACTACTAACACATTTATATCTTCTAACCTTAAGAATAGCTATCACTGTACCTAAAACTCTCTAACAGGAATTCACATTATAAGACCAAAACTACAATACTTTCAGTAAGCATAAAAGATATATTTTTGATTCTAAAAAAGCGATATATTTCTGTATAATGTATTATTTTTTCTAAGAATTCATCTTCCACCACAAATATGATGATAAAAAAATATGACACCATGGTACGTGCCATTTTAACAAAAGAATAACAATAAAATCAAGAATATTTGGACAAATTATTTTGAAAAAAGAACTTAAATGTCAAAATGAAATGAAGCTAGCTACCCGTGCTTTGCGCGGGCCATCTTGCTAGTTGTGTATGAAATGAGTATTCGAAACTCACCGTAGAAGGGCTGAGGACGTCCAACTCGTTGCTATAGTCGACATACGCACGTTGGGTGGTGGCGTATGGAGAGGAGACGTGGTCCCAAAGGTACGCCACCGTCGGACCAAACTCATCCACATCAACAAGGCTCCAGGGGCGAGGCTGAAACACCCAGGGTCAACCCACCGGTAGTCGGCTCCACATCCACAACTGAAGGAGGAAGATGCAGCCCGACATAGTGGAGGTTGGCGCATGCCGTCTGCATGCCTCACACAGCTGGCAGTAAAGGAAGCCTAGGACGGCCGATCCCTAGCTGTAGCCACCTGCATCGTCCCGTCTCGAAGGCAGTGTATGTACATCCACGAAGCAGCGTCACCAGTGTCGTTGGGAAACAGAACCATTCCAAACATATGCAGCACCAAAGCCCGGCAGTGGAACGTGGCCGTCGCTTCGTCGGCATCGTCCGGACAGCTACCAAAGGTCGACCTCAACCACAGCAAGCACACTCCAGACACGCGGCCACGCCTTCCCAGCTCAGGTTCCAGAAGTGGACTGCCCAGGAACTTGTCGACATGAGCATGCCATACATCAGAAACCGCAGGGCCAATCACTGGATTGCCCCATATAGGCAACCCCAGCAGCATGGCAACATCCTGCAATGTGATCGTCATCTCCCCGCACGGCAGGTGGAAACTGTGTGTCTCGGGCATCCACCTGAGAAAAGTTGCAAACATTGGTACAATCATTTGCAAATTAGATATACATCCCAATATGGCCTGAAAGGGTAATCTTGTTTGGGACTCACCTATCGATGAGAGCAGTCAGCGCGGCGGGATTGAACGAAGGCAACCCACGACGAAGAAGGTTGGCGACGACATGCAGACTGGCACATTGAAGGAGTGGGGTGTACCGGTGGTCGTATAGCATGACCTGTGTCCCATCATGGGTCCGCGGCTGAAGGATAGGAAGGACCTGCAGAAAAAATAAAGTTCAATGTTATAAATAAGAAACAATATTAGCGTTAACTCTTAATTTAAAGTTTACATATACGAATTAATATTAGCATTAAATGTTAAAATTTACATATAATTCCAAACAAAGGAATATACCTAGTCCTGCTCGATTAGCCTGGCCCGGTGGTCCTTCTCATAGAACTGATCCAACAACCGATACCCCGCCATCCTGCATTTGAAAAAACGAAATATGAACCAGCATGTAGCAGTTTCAATGCATAATAATGAAAGACAAAATAGAGGATATTGCATTATGTCACTCTTTTCCATGTGGTTCTAGTAAAAAAAATAGCTAGCCTTATATCTTCTTGCACTACTTAGCTACAAAAACAAAGCTTACTTCATTTAAAGGCATTTCTAGAACATGAAAGATGCTTTTGGATGCAGTGAACAACCGTAACTAGAAAGGTATATACTAATGTTCGATGATTTATTTTAGATCTATCAGATTGAAATTTGGTATATTGGACTGGAAATATTTTCAGTCACATTACATTTTTGTTCAAGGAACCTATTTGGCAATATCAACGTAGCTAAAGCTCGATCAATCAGCTTATGCTAGCTCGAAGGACTAAACAACTATGCATAACTCAGAAAGTCAGACTCTATCTGGATGCGGTCTAGGGCACATGTACAGATGTACACAGTGATTTGCATGTATTTACACACACAAGTTTTGAGCAAGAAGCCAGCTAGAGTCGATCCATTTTAACATATGACGATGATAGGCCAAACCAGTTAGTGAAACAGATCAAGGTAGAAAGTGAGTTTGGGTCTTGTTAACCAACTGAAAGAATAGTATCTATCCATATACGACGCATATCCAAAATTCTATCCACTAAGGTTCCAATTAGGTTTTAACAAAATGTGCTCGAATGAATGCATTCCATTGGACAAAATCAAGGGAGATGGAGCTCATCTTGCTTAACCTCGATCTGCCGCTTCCCCCGTGGATCTGGCTTGGGATGGGCAGATTTGGGAGAGGGGCGGTGAGAGGGAGAGAGAGGAGGCCGTCGGCCTCTTCTGTTCAGGCGAACAGAGGAAGGGAGGGGAGGGAGGGAAAGAGCTGGCCTAGGTTTAGGTCCCAGCTAACGACGCCGTGCTGGTTAGCGCCATTGTATACTAGCACGGCGCCGTGACTTTTGGCGCCGTGTATTCTGGCGTCGTGCCATGCTAGAATCCACGTGTAAATACACGGCGCCAAACGTCATGGCGCCGAACAGTTAACCTACGGCACCGTGGACTGTGGTGCCGAGCCGAGGCTCCATTTCTGGGAATCTTTCCTCTAGGAGTCCAAATGTAAAAAAACTTCCAAAAAAGGACTAGATTGCAGAAATTATACTGCGCAGCCAGGGGAGGGTGGTGGGCTAGGGTTAGGTTAAGATAGAACTTGGACTCATGATACCATGTAGGAAGATTAGATTGCATAATTGTGGAGTGTTGTTATTGCTGAGGCCCTCGGGGCTGTTTATATAGAGGTACATTGCTTAGGGAGCAAGTAGCCTCCCTTGAAGATAAGGTAAGAGGAGATTACAATCAATCCTAAACTACCATATTTGGAGATCCTAGGGATATCCCAATATACTCTAACAGGGATTTTGAGAGCTTTTCTCAAGCAGAAGAAGAAGAAGAAGAAACATGTGAATTTTGTTGCGGCTTTGGTAAAAGATTGGAAGAAATGGATGTGAAACATGAGTGCTAAGACGGAGCAGATTTTTACTGTGGACTATACTATTTATGTGCGCTGTATGAGAACGATCATGGTGTGTGAGTTTCATGTAAATGACATGACGTTTTCCATTGGCACGTGGAGACGAAACGCAGCCACAATCGCCCACCGGCTGGCAGCTTGGCCTCTCGCAGCGGATATCGCCGGCGAGAACACATGACATTTCCGGGTCCATGCGCCATGAACTTGTGCTCCTGTGGCCGTGGATTGCCATGTACTGCGTGCTCTTTGAAAAAGCTAGAAATTGGAAACTTGTCACTGTACCAATTCATGAGTCGAGAAGGTTCATCCCTTATATTTCCTGATAGAGATTGCTAATCCGTTGTAGATGTAAATCGTAATGCACAGACTTTCTTTTTCTTCTTTTTTTTTTGCCATTACTGATCAAGTAGCTAACTAAAACTAGAACTGACGGCAATCCCAAACCACATAGTACGAATATGAAAAGAAAAATCCGTGGACAGAATCAACGGGCCTGTTGCATCGAGAACGATTGACGAAGCAAGCAGTTCCTCCAGTCCATTAGACGGCCCTTTTCTGCATGTAATGCTGTGTCACAAAAACGACTTGCACTGACACCCAATTATCTTTTTTTTTGGTAAAAACAAGAAAAGAAACATCTCAATCCTGTTGGATACACGTAATCCTGTGTGTGTGCACAGTGACAGAATTTAGTTTCTTTTTTTTTGCCGGAACACAGAATTTAATTTCTTACCACAGGGAATCAAAATCCAGCAACACGTCACTATTTTTCTTTCTTTCCTTTTTTACCTGTCTATTATTTATTTGCGAAAAGCACCGTACGTCGCTTTTGGTACACATTAATAAGCAGACAAGCGGATAGAATCAAATAAGGGGCAGAATCGAATAAGTCACCATTAGGCATCAAAAACTACAACGAATTAATCGAGTCGTCAGGCAATTTGAGTGAGCATAATTGGTGTCATCAGCGCAATTTAAGCAAGGCCGGACTCCACAAAGATGCTGATGCCATGTGTCCACATCAAGCAAGTCGGTTTCATCGATTCAGCAGCAGGTAATTTTCTAAGAACTGATGAGCAAAATCAGGTTATGATTATATTGCCTGATCGACGTGTGAGATTTAATTAATCCACGCTGTGTCGAAACACAATAATTAAATCTGGGAAATGTGATAGAATGATACCAGTGCTACTATTATATTTCTGTCACCGAACAGACGAACAGAAACGAATTTTGAGATGGCAGAGTTCATTGTGATGAGCAAAATCAAGTAATCCAATCCCCTAAAGCACGGATGAGATTTTTTCTACGGCCACACACAAAAATGCACCCCGCTGAGAAGCCAGACCATAGTGCACACTAAAAATTGTACCCAGAATTGCTACTACAACAAAATCAATGGCTCTCAACAATCCTCAACTCAATCCAACGGCCAGAATGTCCAGGCTTCAACGCTTTGAAGCCTCTGCGGGCGTGTGAAGCCTCCGCTCCTGCAGCGCCCCGCACAGCGCCCCCCACGGCCAGGGATCGAATCACACCCGGCTACTTTATTTTTTTCTCTACCAAATCGATTAAAAAAAAAGCTCCCGGACCCTAGATCTCCCAGCGGTCTCCCAGCGGTCTCCTGCTCCGGCCCCTCTCCCCCATCCCTCCGCCACCTCTCCTCCCTCCTCCAAGCAATCGCCTCGCCACTATCTCTGCACTGCGCACTGCCGCAGTCGCTGCCACAGATCCAGACGCCGCCGCTGCGCCTCCCTACGACCGCCGGAGTTCCACGTGATGCGTAGCGGCAGGCCCCAACGCGCCAAACCCTAGAGGTTGTGGGCGCGGCGGCGACGGCGGCAACGCGAAACATAGGGCGACGGGCCGACAGTGTGGAGTAAGCGACGAGTGCCATGGGGGCGTATCTGGGGATGCAAGGGTGCAAGGCAGCTGCCGGCATCGGGCAATCGGCGGCGGCGGTGCGAGTCGCAGGGCGCAGGCACGGTTCAGCGGCCGGGAGGTTGGGAGGCGCGGGCACGCGACGACGGAAGGGTGGCGAGCAGGCGACGGTGAGGCGCTGCAGGGCAGCGAGGAGGCGACTTCAAGTTCGTCCTCCAGTGCAACGGTGCCAACAACTGAGGAGTCCTCCAATGTAAGTTCTCTTCTCGCCTGAGAATGATTTTACATGTTTACTTGCTGCTGATTAGTGGGTAATGGCTTCTTGTTAGTGATTAGTGCCAGTGGTTAGTGATTACTGAAGCATATAGTGTATTTTTCTTTAATTTAAGATCTATTAATGTCATGATGTTTAAAGAATATATATAGTCTCTATACTAGAATGGGCACCTGTACAACCATATAGAGTTAACCGTGGAGATGGATGAGCCTACGATGCAGGGAAGCCATGTAGTACTATTTGAGAGCATCCAACCAAGCATAAGCTGTGTAGCATGCATATATAGTACAAGATTATAGCTTACAAGTAATCCGATAGATGGCCTTTTCCTGATTTGCCTCAAGTTAAATTTGACAACAATAGAGATTTTTTTGTAGGAAGGGAGATCTATTACGGAGGAAGCATTGTCCTTTATTTGAATAGCCATGTTGATTGTGCAACTGATTTTATTTACTAAATCTCAGTCTGCTATTGCTGATCAATTGATTGTGCAATAATCATATTAGCCAATCACCCATGATGATAGTTTTGTTTTGTTCTGATGTGGTATATCTTTTTGTTTTTGTTTTTTGGACCAATTGGATTATATTATTTAGAGTGAATGGCAAGGGACACTGAAATCTGATAGGTAAAGGGCTACAGTGGCTGACATCATTTTAGTCTTTCATGAAACCATAGGTTAGTTTTGTGAATGAATTTAGGGTACAAGATATTAGTCACCACCGTTGCCTACAAATTTTAGTTGTTACCACTACCTGATGAATGAAAAAAAATAAAAGATTGATACTAGCATCATTTATATACTTGTTGTCCACAAAACTGTAAGATATTAATTTTGCTGCTTCCCTGCATGAATTCAACACCAAATATAATTTGCCATGTTGATAGTGACCTGTTTCTTTGTTGGGATTAACCATGAATTCAGTTCCTAACATGAATACTGTTGCTAAGCAGATGATTTTATTATTTGAATAGCTTCCTAATTATCCTTTATTTTGCAGAACTTGGTGTTGCTTCCTAACATCTCCTGGCATGGACAACATCAACCCAAAGGTAAAAATATTTTGAGTCTTCCTCCTAATATTATGATGCTTGGTATGGAATCCAGTTGTTCAATTGGTACTCTATCTAGGTCTCTTTGGAGAGCATCGATAAAAAGTATGGTCTGCTTCCTAATTCAAAATTCACATTTTGAATGAGGAAAATCAAAGAAGGAAGGATGTAGCCCTTGATGGCCATCAAGATTATAGAGAATCATATGCAGAACACCAGTTAGAGCAACTCCAAGAGAGGAGGTAAATCACTCTGTATCGGTATCTATCTCGGTACATCAGCTAAAAGGTCGATCCAACAGACTCGGTACATGCGTTCGCTCGGTATGCGACTCGGCATCCGGCGCGGCTCCCTCGGCAAAGAAGCAGTGGCGGAGCACCTCGCCATCCGTCCTCCTGTGGGCCCGCCCGCGCCCTCCCGCCCTCCCGCCGACCTCCTCGGAAGCCGCGCCGAGCTGCCATCCTCCCTGGAAGACATGGCCGGAGCTTGAGCTCCCGCTACCGGGGGCCCCACACTACAAGAAACCATTTAATCTGTGACGAATTCTGACGAAATTTTTGTAATGTTTTCAGATATCGTCATGAATATGCAATATGGATATAAGGCCCATAACACAGTGACATTTTGTCGATTTCGTCATAAAGCAGCCCATAACCTGTGACGTTTTAGCAAATATGTCGTAAATAATTAATTTAGAATTATTGTCATATATATAGCCCAAAGGGAGAAAACAAAAATAGAAAAAGAAAATGAAGCACAAAAAGGTGCTCGTCTCGGCGCCTTTGAACAGAAAACCTCAAACTTGAGATGTTTGAGACATACCACCACATCAAACAACCTTTTATGCTCAAAACTAGTTTTAAGTCTTTTTATTATATTTTTTGCTCAAAACTGATTTTAGATCTTATTTATATTTTTTCTGGGTCGACTCACATGTCCCCCGGCGGCCCTCCCGCACGCCCATCTTAAGTCTTTTTATTATATTTTTTGCTCAAAACTGATTTTAGATCTTATTTATATTTTTTTTGGGTCGACTCACATGTCCCCCGGTGGCCCTCCCGCATGCCCGAGATGGTTGGGCCCAAAAAGGGCGGACAAAATCGTTGGGCAAAAATGGCGAACAACAGGGTTCGAACCGCGACCTCAGGGAAGGAGGGCTTGCGCCTTACCAATATACTACTCGACCATTTCTGTTTTGTGTAGGAAGATCAAGGTTTATATAATAATAATGGAAGGTCCTTGGTATACTGGATCCGCATCGAGTTCCCAATCGATCGGATCCGCATCGAGTTCCCAATCGACTGGATCCGCATCGAGTTCCCCTTCCTGCTGAGCGTCGTGGACCTCCTGCTGCGGCGCCGTCGCGGATCGAGTTCCCCTTCCTGCTGAGCGTCGTGGACCTCCTGCTGCGGCGCCGTCGACGGCACCTCCACCCCCACGGTCCCATCCTGTACCGCTCTCGCCCACTAGTACCACGCCATTGAAGAGGCTTATGATGTTGATGTTTTTGGGCATGGAGTTCATTTTACTTCGGCATCTGAACTCAAATATGATGAGAATTGTTTTGATCAAATGGTGTGGTATGTGCTTAACAACTGTAGTCAAGTTGAGAAATATGTGAAGTAAGTTGTAATTATTGTCTTCCTTTTTTTCCTGCCACCTTGATGATGATGTCTGCTAACTTCAATTCTCTTTTTCTTTTTTTTTTGTAGAATGTTCAGAGATGAATTAGAGAGAAGGGGTGCCTAACATTGAAAGAAAGATTCGGATAGGATTTCAAACTTGGTTCCGGAAACATGTTAGTTTACGTCCACATGCTTCTTTCATTTCTTTTGGTACAGATTCTGATATGTCTGTGTTACATGTGCCAGATCATGAGTTTGCAGGATACTCATGACGAGGAGGTGTCTGATGATGTCTTTTCCTTGGCATGTGGTCCAGATTTCAGAGTCAAAAAATACACCTCATGCATAGTGAATGGTGTGAGGTTTAATACTGTTGACCGTGACAAGAATAAGAAAACACAGAACAGTGGAGTCATGACACAAGGTACACACAATGGTCAGTTCATTGATTTTTATGGAACCTTGAAAGAGATAATAGAGTTAGAATATAATGCTGAAGAGAGGATAGTAGTTTTGTTTAAATGTGATTGGTTTAAACTTGATGGAAGGAATACCGAACTTCAATATGATGGCTTCTTTAAAAGTATCAATGTTGGAAGTACATGGTACAAGGATGATTCTTTGATTTTGGCCACTCAGGCTAGAAAGGTCTTCTATTTGCCAGACACCAAGTTGGGTAAAAAATGGCAAGTTGTCCAGACATATGACCATAGACATCTTTACAATGTAAGGGAAACCGAGTCTGCACAATATAATGCACCTGCATATCAAGAGGATGAATGCTGGGATGGGGACGAAAGGCGAGAAGTAGTGATAGACACGGCATATGATATTCCTTTGAATAGAAATGATGAACGCGGCCCTATTTTTGATAGTGCTGAAATTGCTCGGTTGGTTAAAGAGTGCCACAGAGGGCATCAGACTCATGGCGAAGAAGGGGATCAGAGTATTGACAAAGAGGAAGAAGATGACACACTTCTAGAGTATTGTAGCGATAATGAAGGAGGTGGTACACTTGATGTTGACAGTGATGATGAATAACTGCTACCGTTTATCAAATATTATTTTTCATGCAGAATTTGTAATATTGTGATGATGGAACCCATGTAATGGAATTCCAATGACTATTTGAGACCATATTCTGTTTGTGGAGAATGACATTGTATCTTTTTTAATTGCACATAGACTGTATTCAGATTCTCAGAATTGAAGCTGCAGCCTCCAGAAAGGATTTTCTACATCTTCTCCTTTTGCATTGCAATGCTGGCATAGTAGTGTAGTACCAGAACTGAAGCTGCTAATTTCTCTTTGTACCAGTATAGTTCATCCTTTGTATCAGAACTGATGAGAACAATGCATGATGAAATTGGTCTAAAAATGGATGCTAATTTCTGCATAGTAGTAGTTCATTTCACAACTTGCAAAATTCACAACATGAAACCAAACCTTTTTTGTGTTCATTGAACCTCAACAAGAAAACTGATATATTTTGGGAACTGTTGTTTGATTCTGGAAGCAGAGATGAAAGATGAATGTGTTGAATGTAAACTTGATATTGAATCTGTTATTTTGGGCTGGTATGTACTTTGGGCTGTAATGATCATTTTTGTGCTATATCCTTGAGAAATTGGGCTGTTATATCCCAGAGAAATTGGATTAAAATTGATGGGCTCAACTTTTAATGGGCCTATTTAGTGGGCTTTGATTTGATAGGGTCCAAAAAAATAGCCCAATTGATTGGCCCAATCCTAAAATGGGCTGCTGTCAGCCACATCGTTAGTGACGTCACACGCCACATCATCAATGACATCATTAGCCACGTCATTGTATATGTGTCACAGGAATGTCATCATTATTATCCACCTCACTAGTCTTGTTGGTTGCCACGAGGCGAACTTTTGTGACGTTTAATTTCGTCACGAATGTTAGGCTTGGGCTGGGTCTGGACTTGGTTGTATGGGTTCAAGGTGTTTTACGACGGTTCAAAAACGTCATAAATTGTGCTGATCTATGACGATTTAACAGAAAACGTCATCTGATTTAATCTGTGACGCTCAATACATGACGCTATCCGAAAATGTCACAGACAAATTTTTATGATGAATTTTTAGCAATTTATGACGAAAATGTTCCATCACAGAATAAATAGTTTCTTGTAGTGCCAGTGACCTGGCGCCGGTAGCCATGGCCGCCGCCACCATCCCCACGCCACGCCAGACCCTACTTGCCAGATCTCGCCGTCCGCCGGGCCCTGCTCGCTGGAGCTCCGCTCGGCGGAGTCCTGCTCGCCTGCTCCCCTGCTCCTGCTGGCTAGCGTGCAGCCCTGCCGCGCCCTGGGCCTCAGCAGTGCCGCTCGCACCTCGCCCTGCGCACCTCGTCGGTGAGGAGATGGAGGTGGAGGCGGCGGGCTCTGGAGACGAGGTGGAGGCGGCCGGATGGCGACGGGCCCCCTCGCGATGTTAGCGGCGCTTGGCGGAGGAGGACGACGGCCGTGGCGACAGACGGAGGAGCGCGCGGCGGAGGGCGGCGGCGGGCGGAGGGCAGCAGTGCCAGTGCTTGGCTGTGGGACAGGTGGAGCGCGGTGGGCTCGGGAGGCGGGCGGAGTGTGGCAGTCCCGCCTAAATTAATCCGGCTTAAGTGCGCCAACCATCACCAAAACGGCAACCAGGGTTAACACGCACTTAAAATGGAGTAATCCGGCAGTGCTGTCGGGTAAAATCCCGATTAAACCACTTGAAACAGGATCGACAAAGCAGTTCAGAGAATACAACATTCTGCAAATTTTACTGTACAGAGTATGAAACTGAATTATTATTACAAACCGAGTTTGAATTTATAAAAGTATAATAGAGTTCAAGTTTGACGAAAAACGAACGATAGTCTAGCGACGAAAACAGACGTCATGATGAAGCCCATACATGACGTTATCCACCATAATCTCAGATGTACTACCTGAAAAACAAAGCCACAAGCAAGGCTGAGTATACTAATACTCAGCAAGGCTTACCCGACTAAGGGTATACTTAGCCCTTTATCTAGACATGCAAGGCTTTTGGCTTGAGGGGTTTGTTTTGCCGAAAAGCAGTAAGAGTAGATCCTTAATTTCAGGTTTTAGCTTTCAGGCTCTAGTTCAATTAACCATTCTAATTGAGCATCTATCCAACAGCATACATGGTGGGAAACAATTATCTTTCATCATCTAACCAACCATATTCATCATCATCATCATCTTTCACTTCTTACTCTATGTGGCAAAAGGGTTAAGCAGTCCCAAACCGTGAGAAGTGGACGATTCGAATCGAATTTGTTAACCTGGCCAGGCAGACCTAACACACAGGTATGGGAACCAAGTCACCCACACGACTTTTCCCCTTTCTTTCCAGGTTGTGGATCAAGGTCACCCACCTCGACTACAAGAATCCACGCCCCGCGTGCGCCTTCTTGCACTCGCATGTGGCCGCATGAGAACAACATTCAAAGAGGGTGAGGGAGAAGTCCACTCGCCGGGCCGATCAGGTACTTAAGCTTACCGATTACTATATTTCTCGGCATGTGGTTAGTACATTCAAAAGCTTAACCACCACTACCACACACTGCGGCCTTATCATCTTTCACTAAACAGACAAGGCATCACAAGTACTATAGCCCTGCCCGTGAGCCTTATAGTTATTGTATGTAGTAAACATTCAACTCCTATAATTCTCGCGAGTGACAGGAAATCACTCGACTTCTACCGAACCATTAGCCTCGCCATCTAGCGAGCTACACATACTAGTGTTCAAGCATAGGTACCTAGGAATCATGCAGCTAAGGTTCCAAGCAACTCCTTTAAACTTAAATGCGCAAGTAGATAGGAATAATAAGTTGCATAAAGTTAAAATAGATAGGACATGCTCCGGGGCTTGCCTGGAACTAACACTATGTCAGTGTTAGTTAGAGGATAGTTGCTCAGTGAGCATCTTCCTTCGGTTGTGCACATAGGGATCCATTCTTCCATCTTCTAGATATGTCCACCATTCATCGTTTTCTAGCTCGTCTTCAACATCACGTCATTCACAAGGTTCATCTATCGTACCTAATGAAATGCAACAATGCATATGTATGAATGCAAAGTTCCGAGTTGTTCA
Source organism: Panicum virgatum (assembly GCF_016808335.1). Classification (NCBI taxonomy): domain Eukaryota; kingdom Viridiplantae; phylum Streptophyta; class Magnoliopsida; order Poales; family Poaceae; genus Panicum; species Panicum virgatum. Next base: position 41,695,027 of record NC_053143.1, read on the forward strand.
GCGATTTAAGTGTTATTATTTTTCTTTTAAAGACAACCCACTAAACCTACTTAGCACTAATAGACCCGATTAAAGCACTACCTTACAAAACTTTAAGAAACAGAACGGGAAATATTTTACTGGGTACTACATGTCATAACACGACTAAACCTACTGGTTTCATATTTTATTCTGCAAGTTACAGAGTATAGAAAATAAGTCAAGCTAAATCTATATTAATCAAGATTTATTTATACAGATAGTTAGACTCAGTTTCTGGGTCTCAAACGTCTCCAACATGATAATGTACTCAAAACTACTCACTGGTTAAAATATAATAATTTTCTAAGAATAGAAACTATTTATGATGATCTAGTGAATTTAAACCTAGATAAATTATTTGGGCATGTTAAATAGTAGTAGAGTGCTTACAAATTTTACCACAGAATATATTCATTGGGTTAATCCTACTGTAGAAATTTCAAACTCAGTATAAAAGCATAACATGGTGAAAAATTAAAACTACCACACTTATTCATAAATCAAGATTTAATAGCATCTATATCTAGATATGAGAACTGACTATGAAATTTTTATAATAACACTATAATCACATGTACATAATACCATAAAAATTTCATAGCATGTCATGGCTCCCAACATCAGTTATTAAAATGATAGGAACAACTAGCATTTATGCACTATTAAACATAAATCTATTTTTGCAGCAAAAATTTCTAACTAAAACTTATCATATTATGGTTCCATTATGTAGATATTTTCTTAAGGATTACAAAAAGTATTTATTTGCTATTTTAGGATTTTTATACGATTTGTAATTGAATTTACAAGTTTGCTGCGAAATTTAAAAACAAAATTGGATATTACAACATGGTCCCTGGATTCACAGAAAACCCCCTAGAAGATTTGGGGCTTTGCAATATAGCCCCTGGCCGGACTAAAACAGGGGACGGCGCGCGGGGAGGGCGGCGCCGGCCGTTTCCGGCGGCTCCGGTCGCCGGCGGTGAGGGGTCCGGGGTGGAGGAGGTAGAGGGGACCTAGAGCTACCTTTGGGTGGTTTTGGCGCAGCTCGGGGTGGCCTGTGGTGGCGGGTCGACTGGCGCAGGTGGCCAGTGGCGGCGGTTCACGGCGGAGGCGGCGCTCCGGTGGGCGATTCGGGGTGGGCTCGAGCCTGGGAGGACCAGTGTGGACCGGTGAAGCTCGCTGGGTGTTTGGGTTTGGTGGAGGAAGGCCGGAGCTAGGGGCTCCATGGCGAGTCGACGGCAGCAAGGGCACTGTGCCGCGCGCGGCGGCTCATTGGTGGCGCAGAGGTAGGGCGGCCGGGTTTGGGAGGTTCGCTGGGAGGCGGTGGTCGTGCTGGGGTACTTGATTTGGGGAAGGAGAGAGTGGTGGCGCGGGGCGCCGTGGTGGCCGTGGGCGGCGGCGGCCATGGCTCACGGCGGAGCTCGGGCGCACAGAGGCGAGCCCGATTCGGCTTGGAGATGGGAAGGGAGTGGAGAGGGAGGTCGGGAACGTCTGCTGCGCGAGCTCAAGGGGGAGGAGAAGGCCGAGGGCGCAGGTGAGATAGAGAAGAGGCGCACGGCACGACTCGGCCCGTCGACCATCCTCGTCGTGCGTGCAGGGAGGCGGCGCCGCGTGGCGAGGTCGAGAAGCGTCGGGAAGGAACCGGGGGCACGGCGCGTGGCCGACCAGTGGACGGGACGCCGTCCCCGACGTTCGCTGGCGGCGAACAGCGTCGTCTCGGCGAGAAACAGAGAGGAGAGAAGAGAGATGGTGGTGAGGGCAAAACCGTAATTAGATCGAAGTTCAAAATTCATTTTGTCAACTCAATTTTTCTCCTTCTACATGGCCTCAAATGAAAAACTTTTGAATACCAAATTTGCTCAAAATTTTGAGATCTACAACTTTCGTTTTAGGCAAAAAGTTCATTTGTGGCTTCGTTTGAAAGATCAAATTTGAAACTTGAGTACATTTGAAAAGGTACTATATGCTTCGAAATTCAAATCTTTTTCTCCCATTTTTGTGTGGCAACTCCAAAAACTTTGAACACAAAATTTGTTCGTCTTTTGAAAACCTACAACTTTGGTTTTGGGCAAAAGTTCATTTGAGCTATGGTTTGAAATTTATTTTTAAAAACTATTTAGTACAATTTGAAAGATAATTTAAACATTTAAAATCTATGATTTGAAAAACTCGTCATTTCATGTGCAAAACTTCATTTTCTCACCTGTTTTCATATACACATAGACATACATACACATGCATATTCAAACACACACATATATTATTTCCCAAAAAAAATGCATAATTTGAATTGCTATTGCTTATTAAGCATGATTCTGTGTTTATTATTTCTTGCTTAGTATTTTAAAAATCTGGGATGTCACACCGAGGAGCCGTAGCGGCGGCGGAGGTGACCGGAGGAGGAAAAATACAGCTACGCTGTTGGATTACTCCTGTGTTTTGGAGCTCTATATTTTTTTACAGGGTTGATAAAACTCTAAATTTAGCTAAAGATATAGCTAAGCTCTTGGACTTGCTCTTACCTGTAACATTTGTATATCCTCACCACTTATTTGTGCTTGTTCATGAAAATTGTGACTGCAGAACACCAGGACGTCCTCGCCTGCCCGTCGAGATGGCCTCCTGGATGTACCGCAGCGCCGTGTACCTCCTCACCTGCGTCCTCTTCTGTCCATAAGAATCATTTCAATGCATAAAACAAGGAAATGAGGAAGAAATAAACCGTAAGCTCAATTTAGTTTCCTTTTTCCGACCACAGTTTGAATTTACATTTTTACTGATATGCACTTCAAATCTCATATGGCAATTTTTCTCGAGTTGTTAAGGCTGGCAATAACTAAAATGCAAAGAACTAGGACATTGACTAAAAAGAGTTTGCTTTACTTGCAAAACTGGTTCTTGTTCCTATTCTTGAATAAGCTGGACTGAATGGAAAAATTGGAAGGCTTTTGATAATATATTGGTGAAAATATTTCTTTTCTCGTAAAATGTTATAATAATGCTTAGGCAGGGTAGGGCAGGTGCATTCTCTTATGGGAGTGACCATCTGTGAGCTAGATTTTAGTTGTATTTCTGCTTCTGATCAATAATGACCTGAAGTCGATTTTAAATATGTTAATAGTTGCATAGAGTTTCCAAACCTATGTTTATGGGTTCTCACTCTGATTCGTTGAATGGATCATACATACTGATCCAGTCACATGATGCCTTGATGTGGGAAGTCACTTGGTTCTTCTATTTTTTTAGCTGATTAGGGACAAATCCTGATGCTTATTGCAAGGCAACTGAAATTCCAATACTAATCCATTTTAGTATCAGTTGACGTGGGTGCGTGCGCAGCAGCAGCCATGCAGTCAAACGTTGATGAAACACAGTTCATACTTTTTATGTATTTGTGAATATTGTATGCTTCAGTTGTCAACGTCTCACTTGGATCCCACCTAGGTAACAAGATGCTACAAACTTGATTAATACAGATTCATTAGATAGTAGAAAGGCGTTGTTTTTATTAAGCTTTTATTTTACATTTGAAACACAAATCTTTATGTGTTGGTAGGTAAGGGTTTCTCTCTCTGAATTCCTGTTATCTTGATTTGGTTTTAATCTGTGCTGCTACTGCTGCTGCTGGATGACTGCTTGGGATAATATCATAGCATAAGCTTTGTACATGAAACCATCGCAAATCAACCGTAGGTAGTGCTTTGTGCACAATTGAGCTATTTGTCAATTGAGCTATTTGTTGTGGTGTCGATGCCATTGCCAAGAGCCCTGTGACGTGCCTCACTGAACTTTGGGCTGCAGGCTGCAGCTAGCTGATGTGTTTAGGCTCTTGTTTTAATTGGTCAGCACTTCTGAGAACGTTAGGTTCAATTTGTTGCCAACAAGAATGAAAGAGAACTTGGATTAAATCCTGAATTGACATCCCTCTTGCAAATATGGATTTGCAAGAGAAGAGATGCAAGCTATTTGCTCGGGCTCCTGATCTTATCACAGCTTTGTATGCTTTCTTTTTTAGTAGAATTATGTGATGTTGTACTAAAATATGTTTTTTTTACCCGTAGTGTTAGCACGGGCCAACTTACTAGTGCACATAGAATTATTCAATTTCAGTTCCACAGGGACAAAATTTCAGCTGTTAAAAGAATGGTACTGGTTCTTCAATCTATTAATCACATTATTATTAGGTATGAACAACAGATGAATTCGGTGAGTTTATCTTATTCAGTTCATCCATCGCTATCTGACGATGTTCTTAATTAGTTCCTAATAAGCACAGTAAAGATAATCTAATATTCTAACTCACGTTTCGATTACATTAACCTCACCTAATTGATTTGATTGGTAGTGAGTCAGACTAATGAGATATAGAACGATAAACATGCCATAATTTATGTTGAGAATCTCATAATAATAAAAAAAGAAAAGATGGAGAAAAACAAAGCCCAATGTGCTACATGGATCGTGGCCTGTGACATGGCTCACCTTGCTAATTGGCAAAAGCAGAAGAAATCTTGAATAATATTCTTCCGGTCACCAATGAGTTTGGAATCATCGACAAATGGCTTGACACTTATGGCGAGAAATTAACACAATGACATGGCAGGTAAAAAGAAATACTACTTCCTAGAATGGCTAAACTCTTTTGCACTTGGTCATTTATAGACGATGCCGCTTTTCATCTTTCTAAAGATTATCTCGAACAAAACAAAACTTATTCACCATATTACAAAATTAATTCTCTTTAACTAGAGTGGTCATAGGCATTTAGGAAATTAGTTGCTTGTGTATACTATCATCAATATTAGGAAGGAAATACAGACTCTTAAATATGAGTGATTCAGATACATGCCTTCCATGCCTTGCTCTAGTTGCACTTGCACTATTACCAAGAACACGTACACAAATCACTACCCACACACATCACACTCACACTCACACCCTCACAAATCTGTTGCAATTCTCCGATGGCACCAACTGAATATCGCCGCTCGCAAGTACCTTCAAACCAACTACATGCTGTCATAACTTAGAGCGTGCCAAATATTTGGCACTATGTGAATTTGTATCAAATGGACCGTAAACGGCAGCTCCCACTATATATTCCCATCTCAAGTAGTTTTACATGGTCGTAAACCAGAGTAGTTCTACAAATTATACAACATCCAATCCAAAATAAATGTTATTCTAGATATATACACCCTATGCAAGCATATAACTAGAATCATTACAAAAAATCTGTTGATCCATGACAATTAAATTTTGCCACGGATTACTAAAAAACTGTCATAAAGCAATATTTATGACGATCTCAAATAGCATCATGTATTGAGCGTCACAAATCACATCTCATGATGTTCCTTAAATTTTCGTCATAGATTGCTTGATCCATGATGTTTCGAAACCGTCATAGAATTTTTTCGGGCCCCCAAAGCCCAACCCAAACCCGTTTTCTATGACAAAAATAAACATCACAAACAGTACAATTTTCGTCACAGATTCAATTGCCATATCACACATTGATGACATGGAAAATGACGTGGCTGTTGACCTAGCGATGACGTGGTCAATGACATGGCAATTTCGTGGAAAGTGATGCTGACATGGCAGGTGACGTGGCAATCAACATGGCTGGTGATGTGGCAAGTGATGTCAGCACACAGTCCATGTGTGGATGGGACCAATTCAAAGTGGGCCACAAAGTTAGGCCTAATTTCAGCCCAAATTAATTATCAGCTAACTAGATTACACAGCCTGTATGAGATAAAAATTTCATAAGATTATCTCATCCCATATAGTAACATAAGTTCCATCTCATCCAGATTAAACATCTCATCACAGGCAACACAATTAAAGAAAGAGATACAATACAATACATCAACCAAAAAGCCAAAGTAGCGTAGCAGGAGGTTATCATCATGGATGTCGCTTCACGCAGCATAATCCCACTGAGCCTGCAAAACAGTTAATAGTTACCATTAGAAATGTTAAGTTTGCATAGAACAAAAGGAAATTTCACAACAATAAAATGGATCTGAGTTGAGCTGCAGTAGAAACCCAAAGAAGTAAATGTATCTACTATCGTCCATCGGCCAGGGAAGCAACCATGCTGTTCTGACCATGGATCTGCAACCACCGCCAGAGGACAAAAGCACAAGACAGCAAATCCACTTGCCGCTTAATCAAGAAGCTAGCAACTGCTCCTCTGTAGGTTCTGCTCCACATCGCCTGTGAAGACCAAAGCAATTGACGCTGCAAATCGAAAAACGAGAAAGAGGAAGGGGATTAGGGTCTACACGAAATCGACGAGAAGCAGACAGAGATGAAGATTGCCAGGAGAGGAGACGAAGCCAGGAAGAGGGGGACGAGGGTGCAGGGCGTGGATCTTGGAGCAGAGAAGCAGGTTGTGGTCGCCGCTGGCGAGGTGGGCGAGAAACCGCTGGAGATGTCGGACGCAAGAGCCGAGGTAGGAGACGTAGGTTGACGAAGATCCATGGACGAGCGAGGTGGCCGACCGCGAGTCCTTGAGGTCGAGGAGGCCGTCGCCGGATCCATCCTCCATGCGCGGCTGCCTCCACAGGCCACGGATGAGATGGGGTTGGGTGCGCTGCTGCCGTGCTGCGCATGCCACGGCCCACGCACGGCGCGTCCTCCCCAGATGAGGACCGGAGCGGCACTAAGGACCGGCGCCTCCCGCGGCAGCGCCCTCCTCTATAGCGAGCGGCGCACAGGGCGGTTGGGCCTGCGGCGGTGTCTACCACGGCATGGAGCACGCGCTCGGGGAGCAGGCGAGATGCGGCCATGGTGGCCCACTTGCAGCCCTGGGTCTCCGGCCCCCATGTGCGGAGAGCTAGGGAGGGGAGCGGCCAGCGCGCGGGGATAGGGGATGGGAGCAGCGCGGCATGGAGAGAAGAGATCGCACGAGGAGGGAGGGCGGCAAGGAGGGAGAGGCTAGAGGGAGGGGGATCTGAGCGTTGAGAGGAGGGGCTAGGGTTCTGCTGCTTTTATATCATGGGAGAGCGATTGGAGCCATTGGATCGGAGATGGACGGTTAAAAACAGTTGGGCCATGTGGGCTGAAATGGGCCTGGTTTGCATAACATTTTTCTTTTTCTTTTTTGATTTTATTGCACTTTTGTGAAGTAACATATAAAAATAATTATCTTGTATACACCTACTTATTTTTTACATGTAATAGACAACATTTAAGTTGACACATAGGAGTTTCAAGATTTTTTTGAACAGATTTGGTATATATTGTCAATTAAGTGATTTTCTATGTGCTTTTCGAAAGTAATTCCAAGTTGAACTATGTACCTCTAAACCAATTCAAAAAATTATAGAAAAATTAGATTTAGTCTCATATGTTCAAGTCTAGCCCATGTCTTGGAGATAGATGAAAAATTTAATTATCTTCTAGGGACAATTCAAACTTCTATCTCCAAGTTATTACACAATAATTGCAATAATATGTAAAGTTGGTTTAAAAATTCTAAAAATTAACGTGAAAATATATTTTTGGTCCATATTCTATCCATAAAAACCTTAAATGATTTCAGTAAAATGGAACCACACATTGTTCACAAATTGATACATCTTTAATATTGTTTCTTACAACTCAACTCAAACTTTGAGATTTAAGTACCATATAACATTTTTGAACTTGTATGAACTTCAAATTTGGACACAACCTTAGGTTTACCATAACATTAGAGAATGTGAAGTTAAATTATCAATTGTTATAAAAAAATATGTTTTTTCTATTGTCTACTTAGGTGTTAAAATGAGCCATATGAAAATTATCCAGTAAATAGAAATTTACATAAAACAAACGGCATTAAATGAAATATCATGATTTTAGAAAAATTCAAAAAAAAGCATCGGATTTGGAGTTGTTATGAGATATAAATACAGACTACAAATTTTAATTCTGGATTAAAAAGAGAAAATGAGTCACACTATGTTGTTCTTGGTCTCAGTTCACGACTTTTGTTTAAGTAACGTAGACTTTTTAAGTAAATTTAATACCTCGTCCAACTGCAAATCCTTTAGTGGTGTAGTGGTAATTGAAGCTTCGTTCATTCATTAGGTCTCATGTTCGAGTCCGCTCGCCAACCTTGTGCAGTTTTAAATTCTTTTATTCTTCTTCATGGAGTCCAAAAGAGTTGTAACGTGCGCCCTCACGACATGCATACATTTGGTGCAGTGGTAGACCTGCTGGATTGTAACCATGTGGTTTGGAGTTCGAGTGTTGGCTACGTCAATGTTTTTTGAGCGCCCAGATTTATTTTTTCCATAGGGCTGGGCTCACTCGGTGGTGGGCTGCTGACCTGGTTTTTTTGCTGCTCGGCTAGGTGGGCTGCTAACTCAGCTGGTAATCTAGCCTTCCATCAAATCAAGAGAAAGCTTGTATAAATATGGTGAGTATCAATAGACATTTCTAAAATGATAAATAGTTCAATGGTAATTGCACAATTTTCTTGTCTTAGTGGTTGCAAGTTTGAATCTTCCCTCTTTCTATTTTTTAAATTTTTACTAGTATATAAAATTTTTGTTCCATAGTACATAAATATATGCCAAAAGGGACTATAACGATTTTTGTGACATATATATTGAAACGTCATTGTCTTCTAGGCCGGATTATGACGAATTCAGTAAAACGTCACTAAATTTTGGGCCTAGGATCCATTCCCTCAAATCTATGATGAAAATTAGAAAAACGTCATGAATTGTCTGCGATTGTGACGATTTTTCAAAATGACACGAAAAAATCGTCATGGATCACCACATTTCTTGTGGTGAATGATATTTATTTTGAAAAGAAAATAGTACTTTAAAGTATCTAACGGGCCTATATAAAAGAGAAGCCCGTTCTGTACTTTCTAAGTCAGAAACCAATTGGCGCCCACAGTATTATATTGGATAAGATTACGACCCACAGACTCTAGAGTTTTACATGACTTGTGGTCTACAAAGAGAATCTGGCACATGTGATTCAGCGCCGATCAGAATTTTCTTTAGCTTCTCCTAATTGGGTTCGTGGAGGTTAATTAGTAGTCTAGACAAAGTGCAAAGGAATCAAACTGTGATGAAGAACTGTCACCTTTATTTGCTGGTGGCTCCGATCATCTATGGTGGGCTATACAATGAAGTGATTGGAATTTGCATCTCCAACGCTGCAAGGACAAATAGTTTTTCTTCTATTCTGGGATTCCTTGATGTTAAGGTGCACACGTTTTTACAAGCTTGTCATGATTTAAGCTTGAGCTTGTTCTCCTCGTAACACGTCACTGTACCATGAAAAATCTCAGTGGCACAACTGTGAGCCACGAATCCGAGTCTCCTGTCATTTCTTGACTAATTTTTGTGGCTCACGGTTAGGCCGATGATGATAAAGAATGCATCAGGAAACTGGATTTATTAATTGCTCATTTTCCCTCAGGAAAAAGCAACATCCATGTCCCCCGGTGAGGAGAAAAAAATTTGTCCTATTATTCACACAACTGGGTGTCAACCCCAGTTCATATCTGTTCGATAAATCCGCTAGACTAATTTAGCGTCCTAATTTTGTGTGTGTACGAGAGGGAGGGAGGGAGGGAGAGAGAGAGAGAGAGAGAGAGAGAGAGAGAGAGAGAGAGAGAGAGAGAGAGAGAGAGAGAGTTGGTGTGCGTGTGAGATCATGGTGTTTAGGGAGAAAAATCACACACTTGGATTTCTCTGCGGGGGAGTAAAAGAGTGCGGACGTGTCAGCGCACACACGTGAGCCCCGGTGTCACGGCGATCCAGCACCCTGACCTCCTGTCCGGCAGCGGCGTGGCAGTGCAGATTCGTTATAGTCGGCGGCGCCGTCTCGGCTTGGGCATGGCTTGCTCGACAGCCACGGCAGGGCGGAGAGCTTGGACCCTCTTGTATATCACGGCGTCGAGCTGCATCGGCCGGCATCGTCGTCGTCGTCTTGATGGCGACGGAGGCTGTGGTCGCGAGCTGCTGGGCGTCAATGAAATCGATGACCATCTATGCATCGCATGGACGCGAGCCCGACAGCAGCGCTGCCACCCCGACAGCAGGAAGCCTTTGCTTCTCGACGTGTTCGTCAGCTCCGATCCAGCTTCGGCCCTCAGCAGCAACGGTGGATGGCGAGCTTCTTGAGGACACGACCGAGGAGAGGGTCCCGCCGCCCTGGTGTCCGACCAAGCAGCTCGTGTGACGAGATGACGGCGGGCATGGCGTGGACGACGAGCAGGATGGGTGCCGAGCAGGTGAACGTCGACGGCGAGCCGGAGGCACCACACCGCTGCCTTGTTCCCTATGATACGCGGATAATTCACAAAACTCACATACCGGTATCGGATATCGTATCGGATACCCGTACTCGACGGATACTCCCGGATACATATCCCGTAAGTATCGGACTATTTAGTTATTTTCAAATAATAAAAATATATCGGATACTCGTGGGATACCTGTGGATAATTGTCCGATACCTTCAAACCCTAACAACACCACTAAATCGCTTCGTATAAAGGTCATCCGTTCAGCTGTGCCACCCTCTCATCCCCACTCGCGCAACCGCAGGCCTGCCGCAGCCTCGCACGGCTCCCTTGCTGTCACCGCCGCTCGGCCACCCACCCACGCCTCCTCCTGCTCCTTCCCCGCTGCTCATCGCTCCCTTGCCATCACCGCTGCCCGGGCACCCGCCCGTGCCTCCTCCTGCTCCTTCCCCATCGCTCGTCGCTCCCTTGCCGTCACCTCCGCCCTTCCACCCGTCCGTGCCTCCTACTGCTCCAGCGGCTGCGCGGCCTGTCCAGACAGAGGCCCGCACATCTGTTAAAGCACTATTTAGGGTGGTGCTGCTATGCTAGAGCTCGCCGCTGGCGGGCCGCCACGGCCGCCGGAGCGCGCCTCTGGACGGCCCGCGCGGCCGCTAGAGAGGGAGAGGATGAGCCGCGGCCTCCGGAGAGGGAGAGGAGGAGCCGCGGCCGCCGGAGTTGGCTGCTACACAGAGAAAGAGAGAGAGAGAGTGCCGGAGGTTGGGGAAGAAGGCGACCGACATCCATTCGTGGAACAGACGAACATGTAAGATAAGGTTGGTTCTTTTTTTGTTTGCCCCTTCCCTTTTCTAATAATTATAGAACATATGAATATATGAGTTTATGATGCATTATAGTCCTTGGAACTTCTATTTTCTCACATTATAGTTCCTGAAACTTTTATTTATTTTTATTTTATATATATATTGGTGTATCCCCGTATCCTTGTTTTTTGGAAAAATGACGTATCGGAGTATCCCCGTATCACGTACCGGTATCCGTATCCGCATATCCGGGCAACATAGCTCGTTCCCCGGAGTCCTGATGGCCGGCTCGATGGTGGCGAAGGTGAAGAGCGCTGGCGGTGTGAGCGACGATGGACGCAAAGGATGAAGACATCTCCTGGCTTCTCCGTGCGTGAGCCCGGCCGTGGTGGTGGTGTTGTTGGATCGGAGACGCCATCTGATTGGGCATGGGCTCCTTGATAGACGCGGCTCGGATGGCGAGCCTCGATCAAGATGAGGTCCTGTTGTGTGGTGACGGTGAGCGACGCTAGTGGAGCTTGGTTGTGGTCCAGCGGCGCCTCCATGAACGGCCGCCGCGCTGGCCGTGTCACGGGTCTTGAACATGACGATCTAGAAGTCTGTCTTCGAGGTCGGGAAGACGCATCTCCAGGGGCAGGTTCCCAGCACCCATCCACCCATGCATACAAAGAGAGGATCATTAGCGGTGCTCAGTCCTCACCCTCGGATGAGCGGGCTCCTTCGCCTGTGCGCTTGATGGAAGAACCCTGGCCGAAGGGCCACGAAGAGGATGAGCACGTCCCTCATGGCTCTGTGCGCTGGCCTTTATATATATAGGCAAAGACTAGGGCATCGGATAAGGGCAGGCTACGGCTCCACGTGTTGAGCGCCGCCGGAATTCTGTTGGGCTGCTCCGTGTAAGGCGCCGTGGCCGTTCCGTATTCGTTGCATGAGGATGTTGCCCCGTCGAGCAAGTAATAATCCCAAACGTGTGCGGTGTGCCTGGTGGGCCAAGACCACAAATCCGTTCATACACTAGGAAACGTCCTGCGTCTTGATTTTGTACACGTGCAGAACGTACGCCATGCACAATGGCTGTCATGTAGACCAATGATCAACTCTCACTACTAGAAAAATGGTTATTCGTCCACGTTCAATTAATACCGGTTGCTTTTGAGCCGGTACTAATGTTAATTTAGTACCGGTCAAATAGCACAGTAGCTCCTGGAACCATTTAATACCAGTTTGTAACACTACCCGGTACTAAATGCCATCATTTAAGTATCGGTTGGTATTACAACCTGGTACTAAATAGCTCCCGGGCCCCAACCATTTAGTACCGGGTAATAACACCACCCGGTACTAAATGGTGGCATTTAGTACCGGTTGGTGTTATGGCCCGGTACTAAATGGTGGCATTTAGTACCGGTTAGTGTTATGGCCCGGTACTAAATGGTCTGTTTCGGTTACTTCAAAAGGATGACATCTTCAATGCACTCACATGTGCTGTGTAGGTGGGATGGTAGAAGAGACTACGCGCGAGGCCACAGGTCACGAGTTCGAACTCTGGCACACACGCATTTATCGGATGTATTTTTTCTAAGGAATATCACATTTAGTATCGGGCGCTGGGACCGGTAATAAATGAACGCTCATTTAGTACTGGCTGGAGCAGCCGGTACTAACGGCGCCCACCGTCCGGTACATATGCATCTTTTTCGTGCAGTGTCTACCTGATCTTAAGAATTAGAATACACACAAGCATGCATGCACTCTTGTGCAATTAGCTTGTCATGCCATGCGTGCATGTACGTGAAGCCCTTGCATTTGCTAGCTTTTTTTTCTCCCTCTTTCCTCTTTAATAGCTCGTACGATTATCTATACCAGCTCGTTTGAACAGAATAGATATATGATATCACACTTGAAGGATTTTGAACAAAATCACGTCAAACACATGGCAACACTAAGGATCAGACATCACCAACTAGTAGAGAAGAAAACAGAGCAACAAAGTTCTGTTTTTTGTTTCTCTATATCAAAAACAACAACAACTACAACTACTAATTCCTTCAAAAAGAAGAACCAGTACCAATTGCTACCAGCGCGCGAGAAAGCATCTCGAATCCACGCTTAGATCTTGCAGAGGCACAGCTCATGCAATGCAAGGGTGCTTGCTAACCTCGGTCGGATCGGAGGAGGGCCCAGCTGCCGCGAGCCGCGACACGGCCGGCTCGGCACCGGCGGCCGGCGCCACCCAGGAAGCGGCTCACCAGCTCCGACACGCCCGCGTCCTGGGCGACGGCGTCCGGCTGCCCGCCGGCACACCCCCACGTCTTAATCGTGGCCTGTTATATCACTCACCTAAGCTGGGGTCACCGACCGCCACCCTAGGCTCCTCCGTCACCGCCGCCGTCGCCTGCTGCGACGAGGTGCCCGTTCGAGGTGCTCTGCTCCTACGTACCACGGCCCCAACCGGTGCTGGGCGCACGGCGTCCGGGTGTTCCTCAACCCGGGACACGACAACCTCTTGTGCGCCGGCGCCGAGCACCTCGGCGGCTGCACCATCAGGTTCCGCAAGGACGGCGGCGTGGAGAAGCTGTACGAGATGGCCGGCGACCTCGCCGCCGCCGATATTCATGGTCGAGCTGCGTCGGCAGGAATATCAACAGGGTCATCGGCAAGGAGAGCACATATTGCTGCACCACATCCGGTACACGTACGTCTTGGTACACCACATAGATGATTCTGAATCAACCAGAGGGGCTTCTGCCTGGGAACCTATGATTCTTTAGACGCATGCATATTGTCGGAATCCAAACGCAAAAGCACATATCCAAGCAAAATTGCATCCTTTGAAGGAAACTATCAACGAGTAGCTAGGCAAACCATAACCACTTGCCATAACAGGCACCCAAGCTGCCTGTTGCTGCGTGCTGGATAATAAGTAGGAGTAGAATAGCTTACAATAACACGCATTTAAGCGACCATCCGACCATTTGCAGGAGACTAGTGGTTATGCACGTGCCCAGGCACGTGTTTGAAACTAATTCTATATCAACTCTATAGAGGTACGTAATATACTTCATGGTATAAGAATTCCGCCAAGTGAACAGATCAAGAATATCACATATTGGGCAGCACCTAATGGACAGATTAATAAAATAAAATTAATAATAATAATAGCTCAACACAAATATTATATCAGATCCACCTTAAGACTTGGCTTAATTCATTATTGATTGATACAAGAATTTAAAATATGGCCTAATTAATGCAACACCAGCATGCAAGACTCTGAAAAAATGTAGCAAGAGGACCACGTGAGGCACGCTCGTATTTTTAAAAAAAAATAGGAAATAATAAATTTATATTCATAGCAATAATTGACAACTGAAGTCTGAAATGAGCATATTATGAATTTATATCAGATAACTAAAGTCTAAAGTTCACTTTGATACTGCAGCACTTACTAAGGCAGTTGCAAGAGGGTCCTGCACAAAATTAGCAAAAAGATTACTTACGGGTTTTCCAAGTTCTTTCTCTATGGTTCCATGAACCTGCACAAGTGAGACAAGAACCAGGATAAGTAATGGCCGCAACTTAGATCGTTGCAAACATACAGAAAATGTTATATCAAAACAGGACAAAAATTACCAATCTCCAACTATTCAAGGACAGGTATGCATACCTCTTCAAAAGGGCATGGAGGAAGTGAATCCTGCAATTGCCTGAGGACATTTATGTATTATTCAAGAAACACATCTGCTCTTGTGGACAAATACTGGCCCATTTTCACCCATAAACCTTCCAACTCTATCATCAGGTTGAGGACACGGCGAGCATTTCTCTCATGTGTTTTCGCCCACATAGCACTCTTTTTACCAGTGCCAACCCATTGAACTATCTTCTTAACAGACTGATTAAGAATATGTTAATCTATTTGACTATTTCAACGGAATGGAAGAGGCTGGTCTGCGGAATAACATCATTGAGAAAAGAAACAGAACCACACCTTATAGTCAAAGTAGATAAGAAGTGTCATGGAGAAAACTTTGAGCTATCTGGTTATAATGTTTCCCCATCTCATTATAAGTTCGCTCGTCAGGAGAAGTAGTAACAGAAATTCAGGCACACTCTAGATTTCTAGCAAACGGCTGCTGCAATGTCATAAGTTCAACAAAGAGCATCTAAATTAGTAACCTATTAGACCTTCACCTTCCATAGAGAAAACATGTATCATACAGTGAACTCAACTGTTTTAAGATTCTCAGGACAAAAGATAAATAGCAAAAATGGATATAGCATGTTATCAAACTGGCGCGAACTGTAGATTATGTAACTTCCATTGGATGCATTCGTGAATAATCCGACGCTGCTAACACCCCATGTTATCAGCAGCATCTACCTTCCCAAACAGAAAACCCAAGATATTTCATTTACACTTCTCTATTTCTATATCAAAAGTAATTGTGAGAAGAGCTCGGAAGTTTTGCATTTTCTATTATGCTGGATCCAAAAAAGGTCATATCAAAGCAAACCAGAACCATGTTAGCAGAAGCTCAATACAATGATCCCAGAAACAAATTAAATTTTGCACAGGATAGAAAATTAATGTTTCTTAATCACGAAACAATTGTGCATTACAGGCTTGTGCGTTGCCCATTAGATTTTCCTTTTGATTTTAGAACCAAGCAACATAATTCATTCAGTTTAATTTATGGACAGGAAACAAGTCCTTCTATTACAAAATGCAAACCGTTTATAATATATAGTTCAGATTAAGTACCTCTGAGTATGATGGTAGATTTTGACCTTTCATTACTGTAGAAAATTTGTTCACCGACATCACAAACATTGAGTCTTTAAAAAAATGACATCACAAACATTGAGTCTTTTAAAAAAATGAAATCACAATAAGTGAAATGTGAATTTTTCCAGTGGCATACAATTCACAGAAGACCAAGGTAGCAGCAGGGAACATCAATAGTGACTTGTCTTTCGAGTATATTCAGTGAACTTGCCATGAAAACATTTGAAGAAATTCAACAAAATTAATTTGATTCAAAACATGCATAATTTGTATATGCAGTGCTGACTTATTTTTATCAAAACAAAAACTTCTTGAGTTAAACTCTGAATCTCAAAATTAATCTTACCTCTTGGAATAATGGCATTGTCTTGTAGTACTTGCAATGGTCAAATATTTTCCCATGCAGAGAATAGTAAATAAACTATTCCCTTTCTAGACTTATCAAGTCTCCTAAAGTAAAAGCTTCTTTTCTTCAATTTATTTCTATCACAAAATTCTGAATTAAACAATGAAACCATGAGACTTGGCAAAGCCAAAAACTCTGAAGATCAAATTGTGATAGACTTCAGTTTTCAAATATGTTACCTTTAGTATAAATGTATTGCAGCAGAAGGGATTAGTGTTGAAGCACCATGAAGAGCTGTTGCAGGCCGCAGTATGCCAAATTAGTACATGGCTTGTATTGGAACATTAAGGTCTAATGAATTTGTCGAGCACTAAAGCAAGAGGGAGAAAAACCAAAATATCTGTGATCTGCAAGAAATTTGATTAATAAAGCTGATGCATGATTAATCCTGTGTGTCGATCAAATAAAAAAAGGATAAACTTGTAGTCAACAGGATCTGCATAACAGTGACACATATGCTACTGGCTCAATCACATAACCCACATCGAATTAGTTGAAAATGGCAAACCATTCATTAAGTCCATAAGCAGACTGGCCAAAATCAAAATTGAATTAGATGTTCCTGTTGATATTAGCCAGGAAGCTGCAGGCACAGCTGAAGCAGGCATACCACCGTTACCTGTAAATCAATTAGCCTGTTAACTTATTCAGGCATGTTGCAGTCCTTGAGAGTAAAAATAGAATGGCAAATTGAATGCAAGCATATTGAAACAATTGGCATTCACTTTTCCAGACTTGCCATGGACCGACCTCCAAGTACCTCCAACTGCAGCGTCACAGTTGAGGGGGCACCTCCCGCACCAAGACCTCTTGGCATCCTGCGGGCGGCGCGGCGGCCGGGGACAGCGCGGCGGCCGGGGACGGAGCAGCGCGCCAGCTGGGGACGGAGCAGCGGTGGCGCGGACAGCAGCCGGGGATGGAGAGAGGCGGCGTGCCGGGATAGAGCGGAGACGCGGACGGGGGCCGGGGACGGGGAGCGGCGGCGACGTATGGGAGGGGTGCGATGTTTTTTTGGAAGGGAAGGACAGGATGGGGAGGCGCGACGGTTTTTGGAAATAGGCTCGCCCAAATCAAGCGCTTCGCGGCAGCGGGTACAGGCGGCCGGGGACGACGCGCGGTGGTGAAACAAAACAAGCAATTATGGCAGAAACAATTTCCTTAATACTGTTTTTGTCTCCCATCAAATCCTGTCAAGCATCTAGCCCTTCCATGTGGGCCTTCAAGAGAAGATTTATGAGAGGAATGACTGGGTTAATATAGATGAGAAAGATTCACAATTCTTTCATCCTTTATAGTACAGATGAAATCTTAAATAAAGTCTACAGACAAAATAATAGCAGGTATCAACCAATTTCTATGATGTGATGGACGGTTCACCTGTAAGCTGCTGCTGCTACTGCTACTGCTGAGGAAACAAAATATAATCTTTTTAAGTACTCTACTGAAAACTTGTATTCGAGCAAACTTTAGAACTTGTAGCTTGCATCCTCCCATGTCCAGTGCAGGCATGTAACCTCCTCTACATATGTGAAATCGGCACGACATGTGGTGCGTGCCTATCTGGCTGTTCCCTCCCTCTTTCTCTCTCTCTGCGCAACCAGCCGGTCATCAAACTTTGCTGCGACATAGGCAAGCGGCGGGTGGGCCGGGCCTGACAATCGGGTGAATCCAACAGCTCTGCTTCAGTGCTTGAACCACCTCACCTGAAAAACGGACTCGGTAGCAGGCAGCCGGTGAGCGACCGATGTATTCCTCCGAGTGGGCGCGGGCCTGTCTACTGGAGGCCAATCCGTGGACTTCCCATCTTCCCTAGTCCCTCTGCGATCCTGCCTCGCTCGCTAAATCGAGCACAACGCCTCCAAATCGAATGCCTAGCCACCAAATCTATCACGCTCTAGTCATCCTTCCTCGTCGCCTCGATCCAAATCAAACCAACCCATTCCTCGACTCAAACATCAAATCGAGGACGAACCGAGCAGGTCCCCGTGCAAGTCAGAGCTGAATCGAGTGGCGGGGAATTCCATGAAGCAGGAGACGGGTAGGGCAAGGGAGGAACAAGCAGCTCGCTTACCTCGCTTTGCTTTGCCTCTCCATCTCCTTGCTCGGCGACGGCAACGGTGAGCTGAGCGAGAATGGGGTGCGGCGAGCCGGAGGTGGGCGGTGCAGGCAGCAAAGTCTATTCATCGCGCGCGCGATTTTCCCTAGACGCATCGCAGAAGCGCGCGGCGCCCGCCCCTGCCCCTATTCATCTTCTACCTCGAGCCAGAGGAGGGGGCGCAGCAGCCAGCGAGCTAGGGGAGCGGGGAGGGGGCTGGGAAGGGGTGGTAGGTGGGCGGAGCAGCCGCCGGCGAGGTCGCTGGCGGCCGAAGTGGTGGCGGGAGGCGGTGGAGCTTTAGGTTCCGGGTTGCTGGGTGTAGGGCAGGCTCCATGGCCGCCAGACCTAGAGGAGAGGGCCTGGGGGGGCGGCCCGGCAGCGGCGGCGATTCGGCCGGCGTAGGGCGTGGCGGCGAGGGAGCGCCGCCAGCCGGGCGGGGCCGGACAACCGGTGGGTGGCGCCGGCGGCGGGGGCTAAGAGAAGGCGGCGCGCGGCGGCGAGCTCGGTTAGCGTGGTGGCGGTGTAGGGCGGCGGTGCAGGGCGGCGGCGGAGGCGCCGCAGAAGCCGCGGGGGGGGGGGGGGGGGGGGGGGCGGTGGAGCTGGGGCGGGGTGGAGCACGGCCGGCCCTTCTGCGATGGCAGCGCGGCTCCTCGCGCGCGCTAGGAATAGACGTCCCCGTGCAGGCTATGTGGAAGGGTAGGGTATTATGGCGCGAGAGATCGTACGGTTGCTACTCCGTGTGGGGTCCAGTGGGTTGATGCCACGCCCGCAGCGTTGGAGGACATGCCGGAGGCGTCTTCTTCAAAGGAAGACGCATATGAGGAGTATGCGGCCAAAGGCGGGAAATATATAGATGTGTGCATCAGTCATCGTGAGGGCCCCTAGCTTACTGTATGACTAGTGGGACCCGTGTGTGGTCTGGAGGGCATTTATTAGAAGGCAAGGGCCGTGTACTCGTGGACCATCGATGAAATGTAATGAACTCTCTCCCCCAGTCTTCTACCTCGCTGGTCTGTCTCCTCCCAATTCTTCTCACCGAATTTCATCACCTACCTTTGCCGTCAGCATCGGGACATGACAAATGGTATTAGAGCCTTGCTCATCGGTCCTGATTTTGCTGCATGATCTCAATTTTCCTACTGTAAACCCCATGAGGGAAGGCTGCGAGTTACTTCGGCGACGAGCTGTAAATCTGTTACCTAGGGTTCGGTGGATTTAATTTGGAGTGGTAGGAGCGGTGGAGGAGTTCAAGAAGACATCAATCAAGCGCTTGGAGCGGATTGAGCTCAAGGGCGGTGGGGTTGATGATGCGAACGAGCTAGCGACTCGGCCAATTGGACCAGAAGTTTGCAGATCAGGTGAAGAGACTGGATCAAGTGCAGATGAAGGTCGATCTATCCATGACCTCACTAAGTGCGGTTCAGCAAGAGCAGTTGCACGTTGTGAAGGCTCTGAAAAGCACGGCGACGCCGTCGCTGATGATTCCAGCCGTGGGTGATGGGATCTCAACCATCGACTACCTCAGTGCTGCTTCATATGGGCCCTATGCCGCAAGTGCCTTAGCTTAGGTGACGTTCCCACCCCCATCCCCCCGCCCCAAAAAAAAATGTTGGGGGCAGTTCATCTGCTTGGCCTGCTGTTCCTGTTAAGGATAATCAGTCCCGTCGCAATTGGGTGCCCAAAATAGATTTCCCAAAATTTGATGGTTCTGATGTTAGGATTTGGTTGGATAAGTGTTAGGCTTTTTCCTCATGTATCAAATTCCTGAAGGGTTTAAGGTTATTGCTGCTTCTAACCAAGAAATCAGGTCGTAATAACCAGGCTGGGCAAGCTCACACCTAGATAGTTAACATCTTGCCAAAACCATTTTTTATTTTTTAACGTTAAAAGACAGAAAATCACAAAACCCCCCCCTACAAACCAGGGAGATTTGAGATTTTTGATAAGTCACATATATATCTGAAATCCTTAGAGTTTCACACCTGCAATTTTCTCTAGAGTCGTAACTTCATCTTTGAATTTGTTTGAACCATTGTGTTTCTTATAATTAATACAGTCAAATAAGATCTAATTCAAATATTTTTATTATTAGAAAAAAATATTTCATATGTACTTCAGCATTTAGAGTATACCGTTTTAACATTTATAATATACTATCTCGACAATATATAAAAACTATTGAGCTAGCATATGTAAAATGTTGAATTGAGTTTAGCCATTTATTGAGCAAGTGCTTACAAATGTTGAGCTGTTACGGGTTTACGCGTATAACATTGAACCTAGTATTCTAAAATGTTGAGATGCACAAGACTGCCAATACGTTTAATTAATCATAAAGATTGGAAGGGAAAAAAGAAAAGAAAACACTGAAAAATGGCGGCAAAAATCATAGCGCGGAAGGCGAACGCGCCGCGTGAAATAGAACATTGCGGCCTTGCAGTGGGCCGGCCGTTATAGTGTCTTGCCGTCTCTCGCCCTACAGTGACAGAAGATAGAGATCCTAGTTCTTTTGCATGTTTAATTTGCTTCTCACGCGGAGTGAATATAAGTTGACCTCAAGCAAGAAAACAACTTAGTGAGTTGGTTCAAACAAACGTAATCATATACGGCAAAAGTGCAAAGTTTTGCGGTTCACCTCCGGCTATTTCAACACAACATTTTGATACTCGACTGGTTCATGCCTGTGCATTTACGGGATCACATCATTAAATAGGCATAATACTATCATCATCAAACAGGCACAATGATATCATAGAATATATGAGTACATTGCGCGCGCCCTTGCGCGCAATCATGTAACTGAGATTTGTTTGGAAATAGTGGGTGAAGAGAAAGTTAAGAGCAGGAGGTGTAAATAGATATATGTACTATAATACACAGTTGTAAGCGCAATAATACACAATTCAATTGAATGGATTGAGAAGTAACTAAAAGAAGAAACAATAGAGGAACGAAAACAAAGGGAAAAAGAAAATCAAAATTTAAAGAATATAGGTGATAACAACCAATGCCAGCTCAGTAGCCATCCTTAATTTGCAATATCTGTCTACTGAGGAAAAAACATCTCTATTTTTTTCACTACATATTTATGTAAATGCATACATATATCTGAACATATATCTATACATATATATATACATGTACCTATCTCTCCTTATGCATGCATGTATCTGTATATATGTATATGTATTGAAACAGAGGAAGCACTGCTTCGTAGAACATACACTGAAAAGCAAATTAGGAACAAAATGAAGTAGCAGCAGTAACTTACCAAATAGGTGCTAGTTGCTTTATAAGGGATCAGCAATTTGAATAGACTTTCTATAGATTTGCAAGCAATAATCGGCTATGTGAAGTAACAGATTCATCAAAGCTTAAGATATGTTAACCTGAAGGGAGAAAATTGTAAAGCATCCCTGATTAAGGGAAATGTGAACCATTCCTGATTAAGTATAGTGTTGTTACCTTTACAATTAATCCAGAGCACAGGAGGGATTGTTCTGAGTAAAGCCAACACAATGCTAGAGATGAATTAATGGGTTCAAAAAATATAACATGTGATTTTCCAGGCAACCAGAGCAGTACATGTAGCTAAACTGTATGCATCATGAAGAATAAAGAATCTAGATATAGCAATATGAAAGAAAGGAGAGTACTCACCCTAGGAAGCCTAGATATGGCACTGCATCCTAACTATCCAACTAAGCAAGCTTAGTCTAGGAAAAAGGCTTTAATTTTAGATTAAAAAGCACCTGAATGCTGCCCTTTATGGGTGAAGTTCATAGATTAGTAAAAGAGATCATGCGGCAGCCTGTACAATACAGATTTGACTTAGGCAATGTACTATTATTTACGTGACAAATATAATCCGTAATCTTTCTGTTGAATCTAAAATTCCCATTTGTAGCACAGCAATGACAGCGCAATGTATTTGGTCTGAAATAGCCAAATAGGTAAAGCAGCAAGCCTCACAGTCGAGGAACCTATATAGTAGCAAGCAGCAAAGGCAATAATGCGCAACCTTGAACTGGTATGGTCAGCATTTTTTTTGGTTTGAAATGTTTTTTTGAAACTTAGTTCGAAATGTTACCACTGCAACAAGAGCCCCCAAAACACATTAGTATCAATCTCCACAAAGTCGATAAATGAGATACTTTGTAGCGATAGGTCATGTTGGTATTAGAAAGTTAATGACACTAGCAGGAAATTAGAAAAAGACTGACTCTGTTAAACTGAAAGAAACAGGAGAAGCAAAAGTCATCATAGACAAGCAAAGTGTCTGACAATGCTATCTCTGGGGATAGGGCGTGTGCTCAGAACTAACAGTGTATAAGCTGACATCACAAGCAATGATCATAGACAACAATCAGAAGCCTAGGATCAAGAAGAATATATCGATCACTTCACAGGCAATAAGCAGAAGCTCAGATTGCACAATTGTGTTAATTGTGCAATTGACATCACAGGCAACGATCATAAGCAAGTATGAGTGCAAAAGCAAAGGCAATGATTAGATTAGGCAAAGGGAGAAACCATCTGAAGCAATGACATCAGAAGCCATCATCGATTAATGATAGCACTAACTTCTTCCAATGCTAATATGTAGAAGACTACATCTGCCTCTCCACACCAAGCTATTTTGAACAATTTAGGTCAAGTACCAGATCAGATAGAGCCATGAGTATCCCAACACCAAATTATAATGGTAGATTAACACAGACGTAAAGAGCATTACAAAATGGAATATAATAGACTCATGGTAAGCATCATATAACTGAATTTTAGAAAGATATTGAGTCTCAGGGTCATGCGATTTAGCAGCATATGTAACAGATATGATCCAATTGATTCAGCAATAAGTGCAATTCCGTGCAGTCCAAATGGCAAAAGTCCAAGAAACTGAATTGCAGGCAAACATGTTTCACTTGATTTCTGCCCACTAAAATTGAACAATTGTACGAACTATGGTCGTCTGCATATCAATCTGCAAATGATTATATCAATGATGATGACCTTACAAAATGTTGTCTGATTAAGACAATGAACAACTTCTGGGACAAAGTCAGCATCTGCTTCACACACCTTGCCACAGGGCACCATAACCGGGTCACCACCTTGCCTGGCATGACCCTGGCTCCCAAAGAAAAGAAATTCCTTACTGCTCAGCCTCACGAGTCTCATGGATAACTTATTTCTTCTACTCCTTTGTAGAATTCTGCACAAAGAAAATGTAGAAAGAACATCAATGCTTACATGTACACTTTCCAGAATTCTGCACATAGAAAATGCAGAAAGAACATCAATGCTTTCAATGTACAGAATGTAATCCTTTTATTTTCGGCTCAAGTAATATAATTTCAACCATAACCCAGCGGCATATAAATTTGATAGAATCATAAATATCCATGAGATTCTGAAGAAACAAACCCTACTGAATAATTTTACATTTACCAGGTACCAGCAGCTATGCAAAGAAAGGAATGTCAAGCTCTAGAATCAGCTGGGACTCACATATATTCATATACGAAGATTGTCTCAAGAATTCGAAAAAGTAACATATGCCTAACCTACTCATTGTAGTACTGAAAATTAAAAAAAATATTGTTAGCATTGCTGCTCACAATGCAAAAGATGGAATACATGATTGTTGCATGTTACTTATTGTTAGAATTGCTTAACAAAATATTCAGGAGTGTTGAAAATGGATCCTCCATCAATACTGACAGGGTAGTTATTCAATTCACACTTTCTAGTTCATGTACTCGTACTTACATGTACCTTCAAACAAATAGGTCCGTGTCCGTGCATTGCTACGGACGAAACAAATTCTCTACATAAGCATCAATCTTCATCATAGAAAGTATTTATAACGAAATATAGCAACGGAAAATTTCTACCATAAGTATCAATCTTCAAGTGTGTGTGTGTGTGTGTGTGTGTGTGTGTGTGTGTGTGTGGACTGAGATACTGGGAAATCATCCATACTGTTAATTTCAGATAACACATGGAAAAGAAAAGAACTATTAGATACTGGAAAATGAACTGAAAAAGGACAGAAAAGGATAAAAGCTTCGCTTCAGAACCAACGAAGTGCTTGCTTGATGACATACATCAGCCATCAGGCATCAGGAAGGGCAAAGATTGATCAGGCTTACTTGCTGTAGCCATGACTCATTACAATAATCTCCTTCCCCAGCTGCAAGCGTTGATGTCATTATCCCTTCAAAACAAGCAACAATATTAGTAGCTTTTAATCCTAGGAGGTACTCTTCATTTCTCACACCAGCACTCCTTATTTCAGTTTAGCATAGCCAAATCAAAGTGCCCTCGCATTATAACTTTCTTACCATCCAACTCGTCAGCAAGCTCTACTCCACAAACCTTTCCATTCTAAGAGCCCCACAACCACATCGTTGGAATGGACAAGAAATAAATAACAGATGAATGCAGATCGTAAATCAAATATAGGGATCACACCTGACAAAGTCTGCAGCACAGAACAAAACAAAGTAGTAGCGCCACTCAAGTCAGATGCATTCTGCAGCATGCCTTGGAGCACCATTATTGTTTGTAGATAGGGACATGAGGAGCTGATGCAACAAGTGCAGAGTCCATTTTAGCAGCTCCAGTGATTAATATTTAATGTTTCACAGCAAAATAAATTTGAATCATAAACGATAGAGGATTCATAATTGACAAATAATATATTAGCTATAGATGACCGGCTATAGCTAGGACATTCTCAAAGCATGAAAACCACATTCATTTACTCCCACATTTTCAATTTAAGAGAGAAACCGTTTCAGCATACCTCTGTAATCCTCTTTCACTCCTACCATGGTAGCATTGCTGTATAATGCATCATATATCCACGAGCCAAATCAGTCTAGCATGCCTGGCATCTATAGCAGCTTAGAGTTCAATTTTCTGAAATGTTCTTCGGATTGATTACAAGGAAAACACACATACTCTATGTTACTAAGCAATGTTCTTTTCATCAAACATCAGAAGAATATTTTGAAGTTACAATATTATTTCTCTATTCTGAACCCTTTGGCGGGAAAAGCCTGAACCTAATTAAATATACAACTAGAGCTTACCGCCATCAAATTGGGCTCTGAGTAATCCTCTGGGCCCCACAATCACTGGTCATCACTATTTGCTATTTAAGACAAAATACCAAAACACTGAATCAAAATGCAAAAATAATGTGACATTTAAAAAGAATTGGAAAATGACAACCCCCAGAGTCCTAGATTTCACAATTAGAAGCTGGCTCACTGATGGCATTAAGCGTCTGATGGATGTTGTGCAAGTATAACTGAATATCTGCATCCAACATTAGACGTTTATGTTGAAGGCATGTAAAGGTGATCTGATCTGTATGAACTCAGCAAGTCTTAGCCTCCTCTGGGTACCTTGGGCTGAAACCTGAAAGACATGTGAGAGCATCGGGATTCAGGCCAATCATGAAAGTTCTACAGTTATTTCATAGCATTCTACGGAAGACTCCATTCATTTGTATTGGAATCCATATCCTCCACGGAAAGCAACATTCAATAAATTAGTTGCAATTCACACCTTAAAAGATCCAAATTTGAGAATAATTTGCATAGGAATCTATATATCTTATATAAGTGCAACCCACTAAGAGTCATTAATAGCTATTTCTTTCACATGTGGTGAAGCCACATCATTATTTTATTTCCACCATTGGATCTGAATAAAAGCTCATATCCTGGCCTTCTGCAACCCACTAAGAGTTTTTAACTTTTTACCTGGTTTTATTATTGCCATATGAATGATTTTATGACGGAATTAGCAACAAAATGTCAATAAAAATAATGTAAGTGATAACATCCCTCATTTATTTTTATCACACCCATTCCTAACATCCTATTATACTACAATAATGCAGATCTCGATGGTGGAGAATCCCTAACCAATTCAAAATATCTACATTCGTCCAATGAAACATAGGTACTAAAACCATTAAACAAAATACATTCTTTCCAATTATCAACATTTCACAAAACTACGCTACTCACATTTAATTTTTTTTAAAATTTTTGCAGAAACTTCACTTATCCAAGAGAGTCAATACAAAGTCCAATCTCTTGCTTCACAAAATGATGCAGACATTTCCATTTCCTCCTAGAATAAAATCAAAACGTTCTTATCATAACTATTATGGTTCCTCTTTTTATTAGTTTCAGCAACTAGAACTTATATGTACATCGACTTCAGTATTTAACTATTTTTTATATACAACCATGCCATATATCTCCAATGCTAAAATTGGCTGCAACTTCATAACTCCATATTTTCAGCACACTCAACTTCAACATTTTTTAATTTGCCCTGAAATCCCGCAGCAACGCGCGGGGTATTCAACTAGTTCGTTTAGCATTTATATGTCAATAAAATTAAGATCAGTCACGCCAATTGGTGCTACCAGCTTGGGCCCCTTTCTATCACCTGAGATCAAGACATGAGATTTTTTAAATTAGCCAAACCACTCAATTACCCAGAATCTCAAAGCTGATTGGCATTATATACTGAAATTTGTTAAACCAGACATCATCTCATTGAGGAAAACAAGTTATAATTGTACTGGGAGCGCTGTTAATTGTCTGATGGATCAAGCTCAATGAGAGCGGTCAAATGTATGAGGATATCAAGCCATCTAACGATGCCTCTACATCAGACACTCGTATAAGCGATAGAGAGATGAAGCTATGGAGAAGACGCGATCACTAATGCTGGAAATTGAGACCTTACATGCTCAAATAGAGAAATTGCAGGAAATTGATGATGTATAAAAGTATCACTCGCTAGTTCCTGAGCTAGAGTATGTGTGTAAGCAACGGGACAATCTACCTGCAAAACTCAGCGTGACCAGAGGCGGCCTTGGCTTAGGTGGATGGCGCTGGCGGCAGGGCCGCCTTGCTCGAGCCCCGGCCTTGGAACAGGGCACCCTTGCACCTCCTCTACGCCGCCGGATGGGTGGATGTCATCTACCGGCGGCAGGGGCTGCTTGCTCGGGTTGGAGGCATGCCCGTCCTCCTGCTCGGCGTCACCACCGCCGGGGGCTTGCCTCCTCGCACGGGGTACAGGGGCACCTCGAGGCGGCGGGACTGTGGTACGGCGGCGTAGTGGCGGCACGACAGGGCGGGGACGGCGCAACGGCAGCGGTGAGGTGGGCGGGAGACGCGCATCGGCGGTTCAGGGGCAAGCTGCTCGAGCGATCAGCCCCGCGTGGTGCGGGACGATGGGACAGCGCGAGGGCAGAGCGAGTGGGATGCCGGCGCAAGGGGGAGAGCGGAGCGAGGACGTCGGGTGTGCCCGTGCGCGAGAGGGTGGGGACTGGGGGTCTGGGGGAGGGTGTCGTCCGGGTGAAGTAGAGGGGGAGTGCGGAGCGCGTTGGGGAGGAGGCGGGGAGGCAACGCGGCGGGGTGTCGGCGGCGTCGGAGGCGAGGAGGCTGGGTGCAGGGCCGTATCTAGGCCCGTGCGGGCCGTGCGACCGCACAGGGCCTCCAAATTTTAGGGGCCCCAAAATATAATGAGTATACTAGGTATAGTTATATAGTAGATTTTGTTTTAGTTATATTTTGATCCAATACGAAGCAAACTGTAACCCAAATATGTCATAGAAGAGGAAATATATCGCTTGACCATTGTCTTTCAATCAAATCTGCATATCGCAGTGCAATCTTTTTCGCTTCCACTATAACCGCTCGCCAGGCACGACACAAGTCACGTCTGCACTTCCACCTTCCGGATTTCACTGGGCACTTGCAGGCGCAACGATGGTACTAGAATCCAGTTCATAGTTTCGCACAGGGCCTTCGAATTTGCCGGTACGGCTCTGCTGGGTGTGGCGGCGGCGGATACGGACCCACGTGCGGCGGAGAGGTGTAGGGGAAGGCGCGGGGGAGAGGGTTGGGGAGGCATGCAGGGGCGGGCCCAGGATTTAGGGTATGCATATTCAAAAATTTTAAAGGCTAAATTTTTTTCAAATATTTTGGTCACCGCATTACTATCAATTTATAAAAAATTCACAAGTATTCAACAATTGCAAGAATAAATTCACAAGATATGAAAAAATTCTTCACTTTTGTTGTACTGCGGCCTATTGCAGTGCTGCCGCCCTGGTCCCTAGCCGTACGCGGGCGCACCCTTGTCCAGTGGACTACATAAAAAACGACCTATAGTGACGCGCATAAAGGTGACCGGCAGTTGTCGCCCGTCACCCCTCAACTAAAGGTGACGGGCTTCATCTCCACGCGTCACCTTGGACCAGTTCGGGGTCTTGCTAGGACTTGCTAGAAACGTGGTCCATCACCTTTGAGTGAGCATAGGTGACGGGGCTTAACATTGCACGTTACCTATACTACAGGTGACGCGCTACATTCTTCGCCCGTCACCTATAGTCCATATAAAGGTGACGGGCCAGAAACTAAGCAGCAAAGGTAATGGCCTTTACTTTGCGCGTCACCGCATCTTATGATGCGCTTAACCTATGGTCCTTGAAAGGTGACGCATTACGTATATATTTCGTCACCTATATGTGTGCCCTTTCTTATCAATGCATATGTGTCCTGGAACTTAGCCGTTTTTTGTCGAACAATTCAAACGTCGCCGAAGTCGTACACATTCTAACAAAAGGATGAAAATTGCAAGGTAACAATGCACATATTATTGCGAGATATATAAAAAGGCAGAAACTATACACACACACACACACACACACACACACACACACACACACACACACACACAACACACACACACACACACACATATAAAGGGAGCTACATACAAACTATGATATACATAGTCTCATGGTAGCTCCCTGAGAACTTCCGTCACCCTGAAGATGGCGTAGACAAATCCGGCGACATTCTCCACGAGGGGCGCGTTCACCGGATGTCTCCCAAGGCGGACGAGGTATTCATTCAACTCGTTGAACGAATCCTTCATGACCCCGATTGCCCAGGCATCGCCGAAGCCGAATGGGTGGTCCGGATCGAACCTGGGATGTCAGGCGCTGGAGCCGGAGCAGGGGCCGGAGCCGACGCTGGAGCAGGGGCCGGCATAGGCACTGGGGCCGGCGTCGGAGCCGAGGCCGGAGGAGGAGGGGCCGGCGCATGCATCGGGGCCAGAACAGGGGCCGACACATGCACTGGGGCCGGAGGTGGAGGAAGAAGAGGTGGCGGCGAGGTGGGGGAGGAAGGAGGCGACGATGACGATGAGTCCACTTGAATGAAGTGGTGGTGGCTATGGTGGCTGGAGCTAGAGCCGGAACCCGACATCACGGCGGCGGCGGCTGCGCGAGAGCAGGGGTGTGTGAGGGGAGGTGGGGGAGGAAGAAGATGGAAGCCGAGAGCGGCCGGGAGGCAGTATATATAATGTCGAGAGGAAAAGAATGGATTAACACCTACTTCTTTCCCTTTTCCCTGCTTCTTGTGCATCTGATTCGAGCTCTCTGGCTTCTTCCCCTTTCTCTTTTCATCCTCTGAGTTTGAGGTCAAGTTGATCAGGACCTGGGGGCTTCTGTTGGGGCTCCCCTCCTTAGAGCTGGTGGGAGAGCTTGGGTCGACAATTGGAGCCGTCGTTTCCGGCAGGGAGCTTTTCTGCCCACTCGCCTTCACCTCGCCGTCGGAGCTGCCACCCTAGGAGGGGGAAGCGCGGCGGAGTCCCCGGCCCACCGTCGACGGAGTGAAGCACTTCTGCCTAGTCCTTTTCACAGCACCGCCGGAGCACCAGCGGCCATTCCCATCTCATGGTTGTGCGCGAGCCCGCGCAGAACGGCCACCGTCCGCTATCTTTGTGCACCGCAGGTCAGTGGAGGGGAAGAGGAGGGGAAGAGTCGGCCCGTGGATGGGTCTGTGGAGGGGAAGAGGAGGGGAAGTGAATGGGTTAGTGTTATTTGGGTCACTAAGAACAATCTTCAGTTGATCTTCAGTTTATCCGATGACCATCGGTTTGGCCGGTGCAGGGCCATCGTTTAAATTGGTGACGGGCCACAAATCTTGCCCGTCACCTAAGAGAAAGGTGATGTGCCACACTTGCCCGTCATTTAAGAAATAGGTGACGGGCCACAAACCTCACGTAAGCCAATTTGGAACTGGACTTAAAGCCACCCCTTTGGCTTAGTTCTTAACGTCTCCCATTTCGAACCCTAGGTTACCGCCCACCTCCTCGCCTCCTCTGATCGCGCCGCCCTCTTCGCTGCAACCTCGTCGCATCACTAGGCGCCCGTGCCCACAGGCAATGAGGAGATCCGGGCACGCCGTCGCGCCTCCTCATCACGCCACTAGACGCTCAGCCGTTGGGACCGAGCCATCGCCCGCAGGCAAGTAAGAGATCTGGGCATGCCGTCGCGCCTCCTCGTCGCGCCACCAGACGCCCGCCCGCTGGCACCGAGCTGATGCCCGCAAGATCCAGAGCCGGGCATGCCGTCATGCATGCAAGATCCAGAGCCGCCCCGCCGCCCCTAGGCAATACTGTTCTTGCTGTCATATATATACTGATTTAATTTGCTGCCTATTTCTCTAAATATTGATTTAATTTGCTACCAACTTTTGCAGGATCACTGCAAGCAGCCATGTCTCAAACTGGATCCTCCAACACTTCAAATGGACAACGTGACCAAGAGGGCAATCATCAAGAAGTGTCTGGACAGATAGCTGCATGTAGCACATCTCAATGTAGGAAGCCAAGAGCACAAACAAAAGTGGCCCAATGACATTGTAAAAGTCGCAGGCATTGACGGTGTGGGGTTCCCAATAAATGATGATGATCTAAAATGGTGCCGACTGATCTGTGGATTAATCGCCCGGCAAAGGGTTGGAATCAATGTTAAATTTGTTTGGATGATCCCGCACGACAGGACTTGTTTGAGATCATGAGGTAATACTTGGAGTTTCCTGAGGGCACATCTGAGGCACTGATGAATCGTGTAAGAGGGGCGGCATGGAAGTCTATTGCCAAGCTCCATAGGCACTTCAAGTCCAATCTGGTACAAAATTTTGTCAATCAAGATACAGAGCCCTTCAAGGTGCACAAGCACTTGGATCATAGAGACTGGGAGATGTTCATCGAGACTACCACCTCTGAGCGGTTCTTAGAGAAGAGAGAGCACTTCAAGAATCTGCATGGTAGGATCACGGACAATCATCGTCTCGATCCAGAGGGCTATGCTGGGAAGGAGAAGGGGAAGTGGCTCAAAGAGGATGCGGCAATAGAGCAGGTGGGGTCAGAGAACCTTTGGAGATAATTTCTTGGACGCTCAGTGCCATATTTAAGGGCCAGGGCTACTCCAACACCATCCAACGGGAAAATCACCTGGAGTAGCAACGACACCAAGAGGCTGGCCGACTAGGTGATCGAGCTAAAGGATCATGAGAGTAGTGTAAGAGAACATGACATCCTCTCCACTGCCATTGATACGCCAGAGCACACCGGTTGCATGCGTGGAGTCTCTAGTTCGAAGGATTGGAAGGAAGCCTTGAGCAAAGAAAATGATGGCTTGTGGAAGAAGAAGAAAAGGCCATCTGTTGATCCAGACCGATTCAAATAAGAGATAATGGATGAAATATTTGGGAAGCTTAGGGAAGTGGGGATCGATGTTGAAGCAGCATTACGAAAGTCCCAAGGTAAGAGCAGTTGCACCTCTAAGGAGGTGGAACAACAACTACCCGCACCAGCAGTCCAACCTAGCCCCTCCTCCCCCGGTCGATGTAGCATGCCGGCCACTGAGAAATGCCTGGGTCCTAGTCATGATGAGGTGGACACATTCGACAGGCTAAATGGTCCAACCCCCTGCAGCCTTATAGCTGGAACATTCTCAACGTTGTTGACTGAGCTAGCAACGGGGATCGTGCTACCCGATGAAAAGGCCTGCCACACGGTGCCAGTGCAGGATGGATATGTCATGGTGAAGATTGCAACGTTGTTGATTGAGCTAGCAACGGGGATCGTGCTACCCGATGAAAAGGCCTGCCACACAGTGCCAGTGCAGGATGGATATGTCGTGGTGAAGATTGATCACGTCCATCAAAATGCAGAACCCATCGCTCTCGACATCCCGATGGCAGATGCCGAGATTTTTACTTTGGGGGATGACCGTAACATCTGTATCCAATGGAAGAAAACTGCTATTCGCATCCCACCCATTGGTCGGTCCGCTTTATCGTCTTCAGGACGACCCTCAGCTACTAGTCAAGAAAAGCGGCCACGCACCCCAACGCCTGAACCTGTGAAGAAAGATGTCGCCGCAGGCAGCCCCCCAAAGAAAAAGGGATGAAGTAGCCCAAAGAAATAAGAGAAGGGGTAAGGCAGAACCCAAGGAACCAGCAAAGAAAGCACGGAAGCAAAGGGTAAGGTAGCACCAAATGAACCAGCAAAGAGTGTATGGACTTCTGCTCACTCTAAGTTTGAAATGGGCAAGCCAATGATGTCAATACAGGAGCTGGCCAGTGTAGGGGTGAATACTAGGGCACTCCACAAACACTACGTCACCCATGCCATGTACAATGATAATCCGTCAATCGTGGCTCAATTCACGGCCAAGGACTTGCATAGTGGGCCTGGTTATTTGTCCGTTGCGTGGTCTGATCTCTATGACCTCTTCAACCTAGATGCCTTGGACATCTCACTCATCCGTTGCTTGACACTGTGAGTATATATAGCACAAAGGATTGCTCACAGTCATTCTTATATTACTTCGTAACCACGTATATGTCATTTACCTGAAAACTAATATATTTGTATGTAGGCAATTGGCCAAAGAATCAAATGAATGTCAGCTTGGTGTTGCATTCATTGACCCCGAGAAGTTCACTGCCAGCATGATCGAGCAGAACCCAGACCACGTAAAGTCTTATATCTCAGAGGTCTTGAAGACTTCCACAGGTTGTGTGCTTGCCGCATACCACACAGGCTCCCACTACTTTGTAGTCGTCATCTGTCCGAAGTGGAAAATAGTGTGGTATTTGGACTCTCTAAGACCTGTCCAGGACGATGGCAATCTGGGACAACGAGACTACACCAACATCAAGGCGGTTATCGATAGGTATATCATTGAGTTACCACATTTTCAATTTTCTCATTTGAAACCTGTCGCATATTTAATTTGCAGCTAACGACATCTATAACACCAAATGCAGTGGTTTCTCCTTCTTTTGAGCCGACCACCATCTTCCAAAAATAAAATTGACACACATGACCGATTTTTCGGTATATCTCTCACCGCCCGCATTCTATCTTTTTATGATTTCACCAAATATATTTGACCTAACAGTATATATCATCTTGTGCAGTGCATGTAACAAGGCTCTGGAAATGAATGTGGGTTTTATGTTGCATACCACATGATCTGCCTTACTGCAACTTTCAAAAAATTTAAGGAGCAAAAGTAAGCCTTAGTCAAATATAATACTATATATATATATATATGTATATATATATATACACATACATACATACACACACATGCACTCATCATTTTTCTCCTACTTTTTGCTAGGACATGCGGGATAATAATAAGAACAAGAAATTGGAGAACAAACAGCTCTTGGGTATTAGAGAAAAGATTGCCTCCTTCTTGCTGGTAGACATCATAAGCGACAAAGGTGACTTTCACTGTCGCCGTTGAACTGGTTTCTTTCATAGACTTTTCGATTCGTGTGATTATGGTAAAGTTTGTTATGAAAAGATACAATATATAGTTTGTTAATATATTATTGGTGATTGTTTCTGATGTAACCTTGGTGATATATGAATTGAGTTGTATTCTGTGTGTTTGCTGGATCAAGAAGGCTGCCAAATCCTAGTTGTACTCTAGGATGCAGTCGGAACAAAAAATGAGGCTGCAGGGGTCTAGTTCCCAGGTGACGGGTAACAACCAAAGCCGATTACCTTCTCCTATTTACCAGGTGGTGGCGCCAGGAAGCACAGCCCGTCACCTTTAAAAACTACAAGTGACGGTGTTGCCCTACGCCTGTCACTTATACTCGAATCATAGGTGACGGGCGTTGTGATCAGCCCGTCACCTTTACAAGACAAAGGTGATAGTCGTAGATCTCATACGGGGGGCCTGGTCACCAAGAAAGATGACGGTTCTCCAGTGAAGTCCGTCACCTTTTACGTAATCAAAGGTGACGAACGTTGTGTTACGCCCGTCATCTGTATTGGACAGAGGTGACGGGCGTAGACCTCATACGTGGGCCTAGTCACCAAGAAAGGTGATGGTTCTCCAGTGAAGTCCATCACCTTTTACGTAATCAAAGGTGATGGACATTGTGTTATGCCCGTCACCTGTATTGGACAAAGGTGACGGGCGTAGACCTCATTCGGGGGACCTGGTCACCAAGAAAGGTGACGGTTCTCTAGTGATGTCCGTCACCTTTTACTTACATAGGTGGCAGGCATTTGCTCGTCACCTTTCTATTCTAAACAGTGACGCCGAAGAAGTGACAGGCGCGATACCCGTCACCTTAGGGAGATGATGCCCGTCACTATAGATCTTTTCTTACGTAGTGGTGGGCCGTGTGAGCCATCTGATTGTGAGAGGGATTGGAGGAGGTGGATTTGCTACATTTTTTGGATCTGGGTGAGAGGAGAGATGAGAGGCCTGATATACCATGAAATTTTTGTTTTTTGAATTATATATAGGATATACTACATATACAAGTTTGTTTGCTAAAAATAATGGGTATTCACTTGAATACCTTTGAATTATATTGGACCCGCCCCTGGGGGGACGGCGTCGGGAGGGAAACCATCGGAGGCGCGGGGGAGAGGGGGAGGCGTGGGGGAGAGAGTGGGGGAGGGCGTCGGGCGGGGAACCATCGTAGGCGTGGGTTGGGAGGCTGCGCGAGGGAGGAGGGGGCGGTGGAGATTGATCGGACATTGATCGGGCGGCTGAAAACCGAAGTTGGCAGACACATGTGGAGCAGGTCAAAGGTCGCGCCAAAAAGCTTTCCCACTTCCTTCTTTTTATTGTGGTAGAGATAAGGTATTCACTAACAACGACAAACGCACACTGTCACCTCTCACCATAAAAGAAAAACACATCAGTAGCACGCACAACATATTATGTTCCTGGGGTTTTCGCTCCATGAATAATGTACAAACTAAGCCACTGTCCCCGCATCAAGTACAGATACAATCATTGGGTTTTATTTCTTCAACCAAATCCAAATGTATGGTGAACTTACATCCACGAGAACAGAGTACATAATAATACATGTGTATTAGTACTTACAAACACACCGGGAATACCTAAACTAAGGCAGACAAGTCCAAGGATAAGACTGTCATACAGATCGCATGCCAGTTTACACTCGAGAGCACCTGGCGTAAGCTGTAGCATTGTTCTATATTTATATTCTTAAAAGATTTGTAATTGCCTCCCGTTAGTCTTGATCATGAGCACCGCTTGGTCCCTAGATGTCGTCATGTGGACAAACCCGCTAAATTAAATGGCCGCTGTTGGGACCTTTGCTTTGTAGATGCCCAAACAGGGAGCATGAACAGTAAGAAAGGTGGCAATGAAAGTAAATGTCGAGCTCTCTAATAATAGTCAGAAAATTCAACCCCCTACACTGTGGAGAGAGGGGGCTATTTATACCCCTAGCCCTCGGCCAGGTTTTCCTAAATTGCCCCCTCCCAACTCATTTACAGCTCACTTTTGGCCGGTTCCGGGGTAAAATTACAAGATGAGAGGTTTACAAATCCGACCTTCTCACGCATTTGGAGGGTGTACAACTCCGACCTTCTTACATACTCACGTTTTACTCACGTGTCTTCAGTCGACGAAGGTCACCATAACCTTCGGGTACCTCCGGGAGCTTGGGTCTTGAAGGTCCCATCAACAACCGGTCAGTCGCCACCGTTCCCGGTCGCGGGCTCTTCTCCCGAAGGTCTCAAACTTCGAGTTTACGCTTCCGGGTAGACGTTCGTCACCTTCGGCGCGGTGGAGACTAAATCCCTCGGACCGAAGGTCCTGGAGCTTGTGCTTTCGCTTCAGGGTAGCTATCCGTTACCTTCGGCCCTCGGAAGGTGATATCCTTCGGACCGAAGGTCATGGTCTTCAAGCTTGCGCCTCTCAGCGTTCATCCGATACTTTCGGGTGCGCTTAGCTCCATTTCGTTGTAGCCCTGCAAACAGGTTAGGGAGCATTTCCGAGGGTGAGGGCTTGACCCGAAGGTCCAATCCCCAACAGTAGCCCCTCGAGGGCGAGGTCCGAAGCCGACGGTCCGAACCCTTGTTAATGAAGAAGATTGCGTGTAACCTTCGGGAAGCTCCCGAGGAAAAACGTCTCCCGAACCGTCGGCTGCAACGGTTGGTTTTTGTTGTGTACGTGTCGTTGCCTGATTGCGCCGTTTGGGCTGGAGTCTCCTCGGTTTTACCGCTGGAACTGTTCCTTTTCACCGTCTATATAAGCGGAGGAGGGGGGTAGAACCTGTGCCCTTTCGAGCTTTGCTATCCTTCGTCGCTTTTTGCTATAAAGCGTTTTGTCCGAAGGTTCTTGTGCGTGGTGAATCTGCTTGTTTTCCTCGGTGTAAGTAACTACAGCTCATGGCTCGTACTAAACAGACAGCGAGGCTGATCGAAGGTTCGCTTTTTTGTTTGTGATTTGACTGTTTTTTTTGTGTTTACTTTTGTAGTTATGGCATTTATTAAGAGGGCAGTTCTCCATACAGACTCTGGTGCAGCTTCCGAAGGAGAGGCGGGTGGTTCGCAGCCTTCTCAGCAGCAGCGGTCCAGCGAAAGCCTCTCGGCTGTTTCTGCGGACGTGTCGGATCTGATGGCTCCAGAGAAACGTAAGACTCTGCTTTTCGAGCCATCTGTCGTATCACAGAGCATGATAGATTTCTACGTTACGAAGGGCTACTTCGCCGAGGGGGTTTGCCGCCCTCCGGGGGCAGAATTGATTCCTGTACCGGAGACCGGCAAGGTTGTAGTATTTAAGGATTTTTTTACAGCGGGAATTAGGCTTCCGATGGATCCAATTGTGCCGAAGCTTTTGGAGCCATTCAACGCGAAGCTGCACCATTTCACTCCAAACGGGATTGTTACACTGTCCAAGTTTTTGTGGGTAGTGCGTAGTTTCGGAGGGGAGGTGTCTGTGGATGCGTTTTGCAGGCTCTTTCAGCTACACTGCCAGCCTCGGAAGGTCTATGTGGATGACGATGATGAGCTTAGCGAGGTTCAGAATGGCTGCTGCACCTTCGTTCCTCGCAAACCGAACAAAAGGACTGGCCTGTTGAAGGTTATGCTCTCGACAGCTTACAAGAACAAGTAGGAAGGGAACTGGTTGGAATACTGGTTTTACGCGAAGATTGGCTTCCCCGATCCCGAAGGTTCTAACGAGGAGAAGTACCTTCTTGCTTCAGACATTGAGATGTTCGATCACGTTTATCAGCCTACCTTCAACAAATGAGGGCCAGGTTTCAAGTCGTGTCTGGAAGCTTTCATGACAGCTTGCCAAGTTTGTGGTGGCCGGGATGCTGTCGAGGAGTTTCTGGCTGCGAAGGTTTGGCCACTGGCTGCTGGCTGGTCTCCGGTGAGGTTCGAGCGCAAGAGTTTTGTTGGTTTGAAGTACGAAGTGACTTCTCCGTTTTTTGGGCTTCGAAGACCCGAAGGTGCCAGCGATGAAGTTATTGTTGACGAGCTAGAGCGTCGGGCTGCGGAGATTTTGGGGCCATGGAACAAAAAGGAGTACCACTCTTTGGTTGAGGTGTGCGGAGGGAACCTTCGATTGAACCGTTGCTTAGCTGAGATGGGCGTCGCTTACGAGCCTCGGCCGGTCCCGGCTAACGCCATTGCAAGGATGACGCCGCCGGGGAACGTAGGCTCGGAGGTTCCTGATGCGAAGTCCAAAGGAAAAGCTAAGGCGGAGGTGGCGGGGAGCTCCGGGTCTGCCGGTGCATGGGGGCGCAGTCGCGGTCGGAAACCTTCGGGCTCGAAGGTTTCAGTTGCGCGGGCAGAGAGTGCCAAG
Source organism: Panicum virgatum (assembly GCF_016808335.1). Lineage (NCBI taxonomy): Eukaryota > Viridiplantae > Streptophyta > Magnoliopsida > Poales > Poaceae > Panicum > Panicum virgatum. Next base: position 41,733,422 of record NC_053143.1, read on the forward strand.
AGAAAGGCGCAAGATGAGGAGGTTTCTTCGGGCGACAGCGGTACGCCCTCATTTATGGAAGAGCTCATGGGGACGGTGGGCGGGGAGATTGTAGTTCCCGAGGGGAGGCTTTTTAGATCCCATTATGATCTTAGCGATGAGTACGGGACCATGCTTTTCGGTTCCGGCCGTCGGGTTGAGGTGGCGAAAGCGTTGATTAATCTTTATTGTTCATCCGAAGGTACGACGAAACGCCAGAGGATTCAGAGCCTCGTCAAGACTGGGACCAAGCCCACGGACCTTCCGAGGCCGCCCATGCTGAAGGGTGCCGCCTCGACGGCCGATGTCTTAAAGGACTCGGCTCCAGCCCCGAAGGTCGCGCAGCCTGTGTTTGCATTGAACATCGAGGAGGGGGAGGTCTTTGTGGGTGAGACACTGGTGGCGCTCAGAGGTGGGGAGGCTCGTGGAGTTTCCTCTGCTCCACCTTTGGACAGGGAGGTGGAGGTTTTGGAGGGGATGACCTTCGACGAGTCTGGTAAGATTCACCTACTTTTCCTTTCCTGACTTCCTAGCTTGATCGCCGCGTCTGAAGGGTTTTTTACTTTTGCTTTCTGCAGCTGTATCGGCATCGATGCAGCAGCTGTTGGCCGCGATGCACGAGCCTGGCGCGACTGGGATTCTCCCTCTCGAGAAAGGTTTGTTGACTTTTTTTATTTTTGTCTCTTGAACAATTTCTAGAGTTCCCGAAGGTGATTTTGTTTTTGATTCAGGGTTTGATGCTGCGGTGGCTGAAGCGTCCACCTCCGACGCTGCTTTCATCGTTGGTGAGCTAAGTAAGAGGCTTACCCATGCTAGTCGGATGTTAATACAAAAGACCAAGGCAGATGCTAATCTTCTGGAGAAAAGCGCCACCGAGAGATTGAGCCTGGCTGATAAACTGCGGCGGGTCGAAGCCCCTTGGTCTTATTTTTGCACTTATTGTGCTTCTGCCTAGGGTTTTTTGGTTCGGAGCTTAAAAAGGTCGAAGCCCCTTGGCGTTATTTTTCCACTTATTGTGCTTCTGCCGAAGGTTTTTTGGTTCGGACCTTTAAAAGGTCGAAGCCCCTTGGCGTTATTTTTGCACTTGTTGTGCTTCTGCCGAAGGTTTTATGGTTCGGACCTTTAAAAGGTCGAAGCCCCTTGGCGTTTGGATAAGTATGCAAAGTTTGTGGATCCTGCATACTTTGCTAACTTACTGTTTGGTGCCGCATGTAGGTGTTTGCCGAAGCTTGCCACTTGGGCTGCTTCGGTGAAGGTGACAATTTGTTTGGGGAAATTCATTGTATTGAAATTGCTTACAATGGGTCCGCCTCGTCAAAAACCTCAACTCCGATGTGGAGTTTCCCCTTGTGAGGAAAAGAGTACGGCCCGTTTGCAATGTAAAAAAGAACTGAAAATAAATTCGAAGGTCCGCAATCGCTTATAGCTTCGCGATGCGCCCTTTTTACAAGTTTATATGTAGAACTTTTTGAGGCTGTCTGCGTTCCAAGGATGCTGCAGCTCGTTGCCTTCGGCGTCGGACAAGTGGTATGACCCTGGCCTGTTGCTCTTGATTACTAGGAATGGCCCTTCCCACTTTGGTTGAAGTTTGCCGGAGGTTTCGGCATTTGGCTTCCTTTTCAGCACCCAGTCCAGTCTCCGACTGTGATGCCCTTTTTCACGACTTTCTTGTCTCTCCACTTTGTTGTTTCTTGTTGATACTTTTCTAGATTTTCTGAAGCTTGGAGGATGTCTAGTTCTATGAGGTCTTTGTCGTCCGAGGGGGTGATCTCGGCTTGATGTGTCACCCTTAGGCTTCGATTTTTGAGTTCTTCTGGTGTCATTGCCTCGGCACCATATAATAGCCTGAATGGGGTGTACTTGGTGGTTCTTCATTCTGAGGTGTTGTGGGACCAGATGACTTTCGGGAGTTCGTCGGCCCATTTTCCTTTTTTCTGTTCGAACAGACATTTTTTGATGCTGCCGAAGATGATGCCATTGGCTCTTTCGACGGCACCAATGGATTGCGGGTGATACACCGAGGCGAAGATTACCTTCGTACCCACGCTGTAACAGAATTCTCTGAAGATTTGTGAATCAAATTGTTTCCCGTTATCTACTGTTATCTCTCTTGGGACCCCGAACCTGCAGATGATGTTCTGCCAAAAAAAATTTTTGATCGTTTCTGAGGTTATGTTGATTAGTGGCTTGGCTTCGATCCACTTTGTGAAGTACTCGACAGCGACTGCTGCATACTTGTAGTTGCCCTGTGCTGTGGGTAGAGGTCCCACTAGGTCAATTCCCCATCTTTGAAGAGGCTAGGTCGGGGGTATCAGCTGAGTTGGCTCCGAAGGTTTTGAGCATTTTGGACCCATCATTTGGCATGCTCTGTAGGTTTTCACTATCTGCTGAGCGTCCTTCAGCGCCGTTGGCCAGAAGAATCCTTGCCTGAAGGCTTTGGATACAAGTTGTCTGAAGCCAATATGTGATCCGCAAAACCCGGAGTGAATTTCCTTGAGGAACTCGATTCCTTCGGCTATGGATATGCATTTTAGCCATGGGCTGGTTACGCCAGACTTGAACAACTCTCCCTCGGAGATTACATAGCCTCTCGCTCTCTGGAACATTTTCTTTTCCTCCTTTTCATCTGGCAGCTCGATGTTTCCCCGAAGGTACTTCATTATGGGTGTTCTCCAATCTTCGGCTGAGATGACTGAGACTTGTTTTTCTTTCTTCGGCTTGACCGAAGGTTCCGTGATTTCTTCGAAAAATACATCCGAAGGTAATTGCTCTTTTCTTGATGCTGCTTTTGCTAGCTTGTCGGCTTCGTCGTTCATGTGTCTCGGGATGTGAACGATGTCGAAGCCCTTAAAATACTTCTCCATGGATCTGACGGCATCGAGGTATTCGATGAGCTCTGGCTTTCTTGCCTCTGAGTCTTTTTCGATATGATCTCTGATGACCTTTGAATCTGTTTTTACTATGAAATTTTGATGGCCGAGGGCTTTCATTTTGCGAAGGCCCAACAGCAAGGCTTCGTACTCAGTGGTGTTGTTGGTTGATGACTCAAAGTTGCCAAATGTCAGCCGTGCTGCGTATCTTGTTTTTGCTCCCGAAGGAGACTCTATGATTGCAGCGATGCCGGCTCCATCGTTGCACCAGGCCCCGTCGCAGTGCACGATCCAGGTTTCAGTCGAAGGTTCCTCCCTGAAGATTGGGGATGTCCAATCTGCAATGAAATCTGCCAATACTTGTGATTTGATGGCTGTTCTTCTTTCGAAGTCTATGTAAAACTCGGAGAGTTCTGAAGCCCATTTGGCAATTCTGACAGATGCCTCTCTGTTACTGAACAAATCATGTAAAGGTTGATCTGTGACCACTATTATCTTCTGAGCTTCGAAATAGTATCGAAGCTTCCGGGCAGACATGACTACTGCATATGCGATTTTTTCTAGCTCTGAGTACAGGAGCTTCGAGCCAGCGAGAGCTTCTGATACGAAATAAACAGGTAGTTGCTTCTTTTTCCCTTCACTCTCTCTCTCGAGCATGAGCATTGCACTGACTGCGGAGTAGGATGCTGCGATGTACAGGAGCAGCACATCCTTCGGGTCAGGTGAGGTCATTTTGATCATGTTCTGTAGGTGGTTTTTTAGTGCCTGGAGTGCTTCGCTTTGCTCGTGGCCCCACTGAAATTTGTTTGCGTTGCGAAGGACCTTGAAGAACGGAAGGCTTCGGTCTGCAGAGCGGGGGATGAATCTGTTTAGGGCTGCTATTCACCCTGTAAGTTTCTGAACGTCCCTGATGGACTTCGGCTCCTCCATTTTCCAAAGGGCTTTTACTTTGTCAGGGTTTGCTTCGATGCCTTTTGTGGAAACCAGGCATCCTAGCACCTTTCCTTTGTGAACTCCGAAGATGCATTTGTTGGGGTTTAAAGACAGCCCTGCTTTTCTTAGGCTTGCGAAGGTTTCGGCCAGGTCTGCCACATGGTTGCTTCTTTTCTTATTGAACTGGTTACAACGATGTCGTCAACATAAGCCAGGACATTCCTTCTAAGTTGGTGGTCTAAAACCACGGAGGACATTCTTGAAAAAGACTGTCCTGCATTCTTTAGTCCTTCGGGCATCCTTACGAAGCAGTAGGTGCCGAAGGGTGTTATGAAGCTTGTTTTCTCTTCATCTTCCTTTCTCATCCATATCTGATGGTATCCAGAGAAGCAATCCAGCAGAGACATGAGTTGACTGTTTGCTGCGTCATCAACGACTCTGTCGATTCTTGGCAGCGGGAAGTCATCCTTCGGACAGGCTTTATTTAGGTCAGTGAAATCGATGCACATCCGCCATTTGCCATTCTTCTTTTTGACCGGCACAGTGTTTGCCAGCCATGTTGGGTACTTGACTTCTCTAATGACATTTGCATCTAGTAGTCTCTGGACTTCGGCCTTGACTGCTGTGACCTTTTCATCTGCCATTTTGCGAAGCTTCTGCTTCTTCGGCTTGATGTTTGGGTTGATGTCCAGGCGATGCTCAATGATGTCTCTGCTGACTCCCCGAAGGTCACTGGCGGACCATGCAAAAACATCTTGATTCTTGCGGAGGAACTCGAGAAGTTCTTTCTCCTCTTTGGGCTCTAGGGTTGCATTGATAGTGACCATTTTGTCGGGGAGATGTTCATCGAGGGTGACCTTCTTAACTTCGCAGTCTTCTTCGAAGGTTGCTTTCTCGCTGTCCTTTTGCTGCTCTTTGAAGGTAACGGGCTTGGATTCATTCCGAAGGTTGTGTACATTTTTCTGTCCTGGGGTGTATCCCCTCTCAATGTCCCGCGCAAGTTGCTGGTCTCCGCGGACGGTGATGACCCCCGCGGGAGCTGGCATTTTCATACACAAGTATAGTTGATGGACGATAGCTTCGAACTTGTTGATTGTCCCTCTTCCTAAGATTGCGCGGTACGGGTAGGGCATTTCTACCACATCGAAGGTGATGTGCTCTGTTCTTGCGTTGGCTGTGTCTCCGAAGGACACGGGTAGTGACAGTTTGCCGATTGCGTTCACTCTCTTTCCTCCAAATCCCATTAAAGGGATGTCCGAAGGTTGAAGCAGGCTTCGGTCAATACCCATCTTATCAAAGGTGTCAGAAAATATGATGTCTGCTGAGCTGCCAGTGTCAACTAATATTTTGCCAATCCTCCAGCCTTGAATGTTTGCCTTGATGACGAGGGCATCTGTGTGTGGGTAGCTGATGAGGTTGACATTTTCTTCGGAGAAGGTGATCGGAGAGTGTGACCACTGGGTTCTCTTTGTTGGGCCCTCGGAGATGATGCAATGGACTTGCCTGAAGTAGTCCCTGCGTTGCCTTTTGTTCTCGAAGTCCAGGGTAGAACCTCCGGAGATTGGCATGATCATGCCGAAGGATGGTAGTGCCGCGGGTTGGCTATTTGTGGTTTGGCTTTCTTGTTTTGGTGGCAGAGCTGGGGGTGGCGGTAGCTGTTCCTGAGTGGGTTGAGCTTGGGCTGTGGGTTGAATGTTTTGCGTTGTAGGGTTTGGCTGCATCTGCCAGCTTTGATTGTAGTTGTAGCTAAACATTGGTGGGCGGTATGCTTGTGTAAATGGTTGTGGTGGAACGAACGAAGGCTGTGTGTACTGTATTTGTTGAGGTTGTTGGGTCTGTGGCCATGTAGTGTGGCCAACTAGCTTGGCCTTTTTCTCGGCCTCCATTCTGTCGAGGGTTTTCTTTTTCTCCGGGCATTGGTTTGTTCTGTGGTCGGAGTCAGATCCATGGAAGTGACAGAAGAATTTTTTGGGGTCACGCGAAGGTCCACGACCTCGGCCCCTTCCTCTGCCGCGACCTCTGCCTCGTGCCCCGGACGAAGGTTGCTTGTCGTTTGAGCGTTGAGGCTCTGACTCTGGTGGTGTCATGAAGGGATCGAAGGTTATCTGATCCTCATCTTCGTGCGAAGTTTCCAGAGGTAAGATGAGCTGATGCACTGGCTGCTTCTCTTGCTGCCATGTTTGCTGGTTGTACTTTTCAGCCTGGCGCATGATTCTTCTTTGCTCGACTCTTCTGCGGTGGTCGGCGTCTGACTTCGCGTACTTTTCTGCTTCTGAATAAAGCTCCTCTAGAGTCCTCGGAGGCTCTCTTATGAGGTGGGAAGGGAGCTGACCAGGCAGTAGTCCCTCGATGCATTTTTCTATCGCATCTTTTTCCGGGAAGTTTGGAATTTGAGCCTTCTTTTGGACGAACCTCCGGAAGTAGTCATAGAGGGGCTCGCGGTCATGCTGGGGGCACTTGAAATCTTTGACAGTGTTTGTAGTCAGCCTTCTGAAGCCCTGGAAGTCCTGGAGGAGTCTTCCTTTTAGCTGATACCAGTTGTTGATTGATTGCGGAGGCAGGTACGAATACCAGTTGGCCACCGAACCTTCGCAAGCCATGGCGAAGGACTTGGCCATGGTGGAGTCGTCACCTCCGGCCGAAGCGATGGTTGCTTCGTAGGCCATGAGGAACTGAGTTGGATCTGTTGTGGCGTTGTACTTGGGGAGTTGAGTTGGCTTGTAGCCGAGCGGCCATGAAGTTCGCTGCAGAGCGACTGAGAGTGGCGAGGTCGGGTCAAATGGGAGGTTGACCGGCGGTGGCCTTTGGTTCTCATTATGAGCGAAGGCTGTCTGTAGGATGACGCGGTTTTCTTGCTGGGAGGAGCCTTCGGGCATTTCTTGGTATGCCCTCTGTAAGTTCTCAACTTCTGCCTCCATCTCTGCTAGCCTGCGCCTTGCCTCGGCTAACTTGTTGGCTTGGTCCATTGCCCTCTTTTGGTTGCAAGCTGGGCTTCTATATTCTTTTTCTTCATTTCGAGGGCTTTGAGCTTGAGTGCAGTTTCTGTGAGTTGATGAGCTTCGGAGTTTTCAGTGTTATCAAACTGGTCTCCGTGAGGGGGAGCTTCATTGTTGATGTCTTCCATTTGTGGGTTGACTCCTTCGTGCTGCGGTTGGGGGCCATCGAGGTTGCGGCCAGGCTCAGTGGAGATGCTTGTGGTGCCGGCGGTGGCTTTCTTCTTCGCTGGGGCCATCGAGGGTTGTTTTACGTGCTGGAACGGTGGGCGCCGCTGTTGGGACCTTTGCTTTGTAGATGCCCAAACAGGGAGCATGAACAGTAAGAAAGGTGACAATGAAAGTAAATGTCGAGCTCTCTAATAATAGTCAGAAAATTCAACCCCCTACACTGTGGAGAGAGGGGGCTATTTATACCCCTAGCCCTCGGCCAGGTTTTCCTAAATTGCCCCCTCCCAACTCATTTACAGCTCACTTTTGGCCGGTTCCGGGGTAAAATTACAAGATGAGAGGTTTACAAATCCGACCTTCTCACGCATTTGGAGGGTGTACAACTCCGACCTTCTTACATACTCACGTTTTACTCACGTGTCTTCAGTCGACGAAGGTCACCATAACCTTCGGGTACCTCCGGGAGCTTGGGTCTTGAAGGTCCCATCAACAACCGGTCAGTCGCCACCGTTCCCGGTCGCGGGCTCTTCTCCCGAAGGTCTCAAACTTCAAGTTTACGCTTCCGGGTAGACGTTCGTCACCTTCGGCGCGGTGGAGACTAAATCCCTCGGACCGAAGGTCCTGGAGCTTGTGCTTTCGCTTCAGGGTAGCTATCCGTTACCTTCGGCCCTCGGAAGGTGATATCCTTCGGACCGAAGGTCATGGTCTTCAAGCTTGCGCCTCTCAGCGTTCATCCGATACTTTCGGGTGCGCTTAGCTCCATTTCGTTGTAGCCCTGCAAACAGGTTAGGGAGCATTTCCGAGGGTGAGGGCTTGACCCGAAGGTCCAATCCCCAACAGCCGCTGTGTCACCTGCAAAATATTGTTGCGGGTTCAATTACTCGTCTATTAATTACATAGAGTAGTTGTACGTCTAGTATATATTCGGAACACAATGATTATGTTAAGAGGCAATAGCATGCCCTACCAGGCACCAGCTGACTCTGCAACGATTATTCCAAACACTTAAATCCTGATGGTAGATTAGGTACACAATATCTATCGAGCACATTCCTCCACCAGGGTTCAAATCCTGATGTGCACATATTTAGATATTTGTGGAGTTTAATGGAGATATTTGTGGAGTTTAATGGCTGAATACATCCCTGTTGGTTGGTGTAGAGGCCGGAAGTTATACTTCCTTCATCTAAAAAAAAAAATCTATCGAGCACATTCCTCCATGAAGATTAATAACAGTTTACATCTATAAACGAACCCTTGTTTGCTACTCCTCGAAATATAGTAGAAAATTAAGGTTGAAATGGGAGAAGATCTTGGTGGAGAAGACCTGGAGCTCTTTCGGTGGACCATTCCTTGGTGGAGAAGATCCAATTCTGCAATCTTCACCGAGGCAAACATGCCTAAGAGCAGGGATAGCCCATATGGATTTTGGCACTTCTGATTCCAAATATGTATCCCTCAGATCTATAGTTTGCAAGTAAAGTAATTGCCCAAGTGAAGAAGGAAGCGTGACCTCGTCACACTCTATTAACCTGAGGCACCTAAGGTGAATGCACCCACTGATTGCCCGAGAGAGATTCATTACTCTCGATTTCTCTACGTGAAGAACCCTTAGGTATCTCAGCATAGGTAGGGATGGAAGATCAAAACCAATAAGAGTTCGGAGATTAGGTGCTGCCTCGAACATGTCATCTTCATAGCAGTTCTGAAGAGAAGAGCGGTATGATAGCACAACATGCCCTGCAATTTTGGGGGGATACATAACAGGTCAGGAAGGAGTCAATAATTAGGAAGAACGAACTCTGTTTTCAAAGCTAAGGAACTATATATTCAAAGAGGGGAGACGAAACCTGACCCGTAGTTTTGTCGATGACATCGCAGAAACCAGCATCTCTTGCTTCTCCAACGCACCAATCATGTAAAATATCATGAAGTTGTATACTTTCAATCCACCCGTGCGCTTTACTTGTATCAGTAACCTGAACCAAGCTTCTTTGAGCCAACTCAGTTACATACTTCCGTGCCATTTGTTCCTTATGCTTTCTTGAACTAGGAACGAAGCTTTCTGCTATCCATGAATTGATAAGATCTGATACATGTATGAGGTGATCCTCAGGGAAAACAGCAAGATAGAGAAAACAACATTTTAGATGATTTGGCAAGTCATTGTAACTTCGAGCCAGTATTTCTCCCATCATGCGCCCATTTTCAGTCGATGTCCAACCTGATAGTGTATCTTTCCATGCTTCTATAGTTAAATTCTTTGATAGAAAACCCCCCAAAACAGAAAGTGCAAGTGGTAATCCATTACATTTACTTGCAATCTGTCTCCCAAGTTCTTCAAACTCACCAATGTTATGTATCGAGGACCTGTTATATGATGGCAAGGCCTTGCTAATGAAAAGGTCCCAGCTTTTCTCAGCATCCAAGAGTTTCAGATTGTGAACTTTTCTCGGCATTTTAATGTGATTTGCAACATCAATCTTTCGGGTGGTTAACATTACTCTACTGCCATTATCTACATCTGGAAATACTTTGATGGTTCTGTTTATCTGATTCCATGTATCTGTTGTCCACACATCATCAAGCACAACTAAGTATCTTTTATCTAGTAGAAAATCATGGATCTTCTTTCCCACTTCATACTCTTGCATCTGATCAATTTCTCTGCCCTCATATTTACCCCCAAATATTTGTTTCATAATATCTTTCAATAAATCAGCACCCTTAAACTTTTGGGATACAGTCACCCATGCAATTGTGTGAAAGTGTTCCTTGATTTTATTTGAATTGTAGATTTTTCGAGCTAGTGTAGTTTTCCCTGCTCCACCCATGGCAACTATTGAGACCACACTAAGGTTGTTATCTGAAGCAAGTAATTTTGTTTCTATCTCATTTTGCTCATCCTCAAAACCAACAACAGTAACATCTTCAGAATTAGGATAGACAAGACCGCTATGTTGCAAAGAGTCATCCTCAACAAGACTCTCCTCTGCAGCAGCACTACCAATAAGATTCAAACGGTTTGCACTTTCATATATCTCATTAACCTTCCTTCTGATACGTTGAATTTCATTACCAACATTATGAAGGGTAACCAAGTCACTTGGGAGGCGAGCATACCTTGAAATGGCGCCCATGAAGCCCTTCTTGAGCCTGTTTCTCTTCTCCATGTAGTCAACCACCTCTAGGACATTCTCAGCTTCATATGTAGCGTCCCTGATTTGGCTAACCCAAAGTTTAGCAGTTGCACTCCCAGATTTCCTCTTGGTGCCAGCATCTTGGAGGAAGCACCGCAGCCGCTCCAGCTCATCTTTCAAGAATCCCGCTTCTGAAGTAACTCCGCACAAGAATGTTGTCTCCTGAACAGCGAGCTCGCCAATTCTGCCAACAGTGGCAGAAATAGCAGGCTCAACCATTGCACCTTCTCCCTGCTCTCAGAATCTGAATGCTTGGTCAGACGATGGTTGATAGAATGCAACTGTGCCTGTGACAGGGCTATGTTTTTTGTTTTGTAATGCAAGGATTGCTTTGGAGTTTGGCCTCCTTTGCTTGATGGTAGAGAAAAGCACAGGACATATGCTGGAAAGAGAAAAGGAATTGCACCTCCATCACGGCAAGAAGATGCTAAAGGAAAAGCTTGAAAGCCTTCATTCACCGACTTTTCTGGATTTTTTTTTTTTGTCTTAGTGTATGTGATCGGTTAACAACAACAATGAGCATGCAGAGTCCGGATGATTTCTTCCTAAAGCAATCTACCCCTCTCAACCTATTTAACTGGAACGTATGGGAGACCCCTTTCTTTTTGTTTAAGGGCACAGTCTGTCCCCTAATTTAAGAGCTAAGCACGCAATGGTGTCATTTGTGTCAAACCTGTTACTCTCTCCCGCTGTTCTTCATTCATCGCTGCAGTGTGGGACTCCGGCGAGGTAGTGTTACCACGCGCTCAGCATGATCTAAGCTCATCTCGTGCTTTAATACCACTATTTTACGGTATCCTTGTCCTCTCACTTGGCTTCGCCCAGTCCAATTCTACTGCTGCATATAATCAGTGAACAGTGTCAAGTAGTCGAATTGCTCGCATGTCTGAGCATGTGGGAGAAAGAGAATTTGTGCATTGTTTTTCCTTTTGAGTAGCGGTTTTCTTTCATGATATTAATAGATCTGCCATGTTTTTTTTCTCATAAAATTTTATCTCATCTTCTTTCTTTTTACGTCTCTGGCTTTAATCTAGCTTCTACTTTTTTCGTTCCTTTTCAGTTATATTTTACATCACAATGCCATGTTAATTGCAAATTTAAATCCTTAAATGCATAAGGTACAACATACTTATACCTAAATCAAATAAGTTTTTCTAGGACCCTTTGACTTGAATTTTTAATAATGATAGGCACGCGGGTTCCTTGAAAGGAAATTACTCTAGTAAAGTGAGCCAAGCAAATTATTTTTTTTCATTTTTTGATGAATGCTGTAATTTTAGGGCTTGACAACGGACATGATGGCTGCTTTTGTTAGCAAAATATTAAGATAATTGATAGATTACTGTATGGTTTGTGCTTAGATAAAGAAAAGTGTGTCTGTGGGATCCTATTTTGATGGCGTGGGGGGCCTAGAGCAGAGTGCAAATTCGAATTACTAAGCTAGATAATTTATTCAAGGAAAAAGTGTATTTTTCATCCCTTTAGTATTGCAAAGGTGTGACATTCATCTCTCATATTTCATTTGGGGCAAATCAACCCCTTAACTAACTAAAATAGTGCATTTATCATCCCCAACTTAATTTAACAATGGTTTAGTGTCATATAATATTGGTTTAGGTCATGTAATTATCTTACTAATTGTGGCCTAGCCACGTCTAATGTTAAGCCAATTGCTATAATAATTTGACGTGAATTGGTTAAGTTAATTTTTCGGATAAAATTTTTATGGGGTACCCAATTTAGAGGATTTACCGATTTTTTAGACTTTATATCGTCAACTCAGCATACTACATTGCTAAGCGGAGATTAGTCAAATGATTGTGTGGTATAAACTGCCATTAGATTGCACTAAACTATTGTTAACTAAGGTGGGATGATAAATGCACCAGTTTAGTTAGTTAAGGGGTTGATTTGCACCAAATGAAACATGAGGGATGATTGCCACACTTTTGTAAAACTTCAAGGATGAAAAATACACTTTTTCCGTTTATTCAACTGGGACATTTTTCGGAAGTTGAGTACCGTGTTGTGATATGGCTGTTGGCTCGTGGCTAAAGCTCTCATGGAGTTGGTCAGGAATATTAATGAACTTGAAGTGTGCAATCTTCAAAATTTTCTTCCTAGTGCCAATGCGCTATGTAAACTCACCCTCCTGCCAGCTTGTGTTGTACCAGGTAGAGCTTGTGCCACGCATAATAGCTGTTAGGTACGGTGCTTAGCAAGTAATTCCTATAGTCACTCATGTAGGCATGAACGTGATCTTGGTCGCCTCGGAATACAGGGCGCAATGAAACCAAAATATTCTTTTGTTGGCGTGTTGCATAACAAGGGTGGAATAGCGATCACTACTTTGTTAAAGTGTTAAACTTGTTGGGAATATCTTCCAATCCATCCCAGCTGTTACACACTCCCGTCACTTCAATGAACAACGCAGCGAACACTTGCTCATCGTGTTGAAGCTATCAAACTCGAGCTATTCTGATGGCATCATCGGAGGAATTTTGAGATAAGGCTATCAAATTGTCCTGATCAAAATATAAAGGAAGAACTGATAAACCACATTGCTGACAATAACAGATATGATTTTCGTTGTCATTCTTTTGTACAAGTTGTAATTGACACCGTTCTTTCCGTAGTGCCTGATAATGGCTCTAGTGTAGCATTATGTGTCGTGGTTGTAGATCACTTGGAGTTGCACACATACTAGGAGCATAATAGATCCTCAGCTCAACGTTAATCGACTGGCCACTAGTTCACCCAGGAAAGATGCTGCACCTGAATATACAAGCTAAGGTATCATCTGATAAAAAACAAATATGGTAAATGAGTGAACCAGTGATGAATGGAATATAGGCTTTAGGTCAACCACAGAAATGGACAATGGTGCTGTATGATTTCATTATTCCATGGTACACTGCAGTAAAATCAGGTAAACTTCCAGACTGCCGTAGTTGTTTGGAATTGCAAAGCAAATCCTACGATCACATCATAGGAAAAACTGCTCATTTTGCAAGCTACATGATTATACATAGCCGAGAAGTTTCAGCCTACGAAAAAATCTGCTGGAACATGCCACAGTATCAGCCACGCATAGGCTACTTGTCTAATCGTCCAGCTCAATGATCTTCACAACCGAGGAATCTCCCGTGGGACTTGATCACACCAGAAGCTTTGCCGTGGTTAAGAGCAACCTTCAAAACTGACTCATTTGTAGTGCCGGTAGATTCAGGCCACGTTTGGGACCGCGAGCAGCAGACGCGCGTCGCTTATACACGAACGCGGCTCCGATGTCGCTTACCTGATTTTCTCGTGCGCAGTTCAAACTTCTGCATTTTGCATCGTGGGTGTTCGCCAAACGCGTGCCGATGCGAGGCATTTGGCGGGATTATTTCCGTCTTCCGCGTTTACGCATCGCCACTGCGGTCCCAAACAAGGCCTCAGCCTGAAAGACATAACGAAGTTAGATTAATGTCAAATCACCTGACTACCTGTATAGTGTTCATTATCAATCAGTTCTACCATGCAATGGGGGAAAACATTCGAGATGAACATAACCTGTTAATATCTGGCCAGGTGACGAGTTGCATTCAACCCCTAAGCAGCTACGCTGAAGCTGTATGATAACTTCAATTACGCAAAGGTCCATCCTACCGGTTTACCTTCCGTTATAAGCCATCAAGCCGCATTATTGTGCATGTAGTATACAGGTTCAATAAACCAACCTATAAAAGTTTTATTTTAAAAAAAATTTGGTCAATCATGTTTAGGAGATAAGTAATCCTCTTCTGTGACAAGCTTGCAAATGGAAAAGTCTCGTGTTGGCATCCCCTTCGGCGAGATAAGTAATGAGCGCATGTTGCCTAACCAGCGTTCTCTGTAAAGAAGCCAGACCCAACGAGCATAGCATCACCTTTCTGCATAAAGCCAACTCATGTGGTGCTCGAGTCCTGAAATCTTGTGCCGCCTCCAGTCGGTATATGATCTCCTTCGCAATTGCAAGTTGTATGCACCGACCCGATCTGTTTAGTGCTCCAACTCTTAAGCGCATTAGCCATATTACACAATTTGAAACCCACGCATCTGAAAGCATCGACATCGGTGTGCGACCATGGCAATGGTGCGTTCCAAGCTTCCTCCATGACCTGCAGGTACCCTTCACGCTTCAGCCAGAAGTTTTCAAAGCAGAAGCGCTTAAAGTGTGGAAGGGAACAATCAGTTTTGAGTAGAAGTGGCGCATGATCAGAGCACTCAGTTGCCAATGCCGATAGGTCATGATTTGGGAAGGAATCAACCCAGCCTTCTGAGATGAAAACACGATCAAGGCGCTCAAGCATCGGATTATCGCGTTTGATCGACTAAGTATAGAGCCGCCCTTTGAGATAAAGCTCCTGAAGCTCAACATCATTGAGGAACTGTCGAAAACGGCACATCATACGCCTGTTAAGCCTATGGTTATTTTTGTCTTCGGCTTGATAAATCAGGTTAAAATCGCCCCATACCGACCAAGTGCCTGAACAGGCTGCTCGTACCTCCCTCAGTTCGTCCTGAAAAATGATTTTCTCCGGGTCCGTTTGTGGACCATAGACACATGTGAGCCACCACGTCTTATCATTCTGTAATATGGTTACTTGTGCTGTCAGGATGTGTGATCTAAACAATGGGTTTGTTACCAACCAAATGTTGCTCCGCCATGCCAGCAGGATGCCTCCACAGGTGTTAGAAGCTGGTTGGAAAAAATATATAGGCGCAGCCAGCCCCAAAAATTTCCCGGACAAGGTCCAACAAACAAATTTCTAGCTTAGTCTCTTGCAATGATAACAAGGAAATGCTTTCCTGATCAACAAGCTCACGCACCACATTGCGCCGGGCTCTAGAATTCAAGGCCCGCACATTCCAGACAAGACAGTTTTCATTTAAAATGGATAACAGTTCTTTGCCACCAAAAGCCCAACGACAATGGGGTCAAGACATCATCACAGGCGCAGCCACCTCCGTTGCCAGAGAACCCATTCCGGCCAGCAACAAAGTGTCCAGAGCACCATAGTGGGATACTATCAGGGTGGAGGAGAACGTATCCGTAAATTGCTGTAATGAGGAAGCATCCGGGGGGCGAACGTCCGAGGTCAGGCCTAACTTCTTCATCATCACGTTTTGCGCCTGGACCGCGGGCTTGGTAGCACGGTGGCGCGATTTCTTTGCCAGCCTCTCGCTATGTAGGATGGAGAACACCTGCTGCTGCTGCCTGGAACGCCGGCGCAGTGGACAAGCAACCAGCACCGCTGGAGGGGGGGGGGGGGGGGGGCTCCCTACTCACAGCATTTGCGAAATTAGCGACAGTCTCTTTCACCGGCGTGCTGGCATCAGAGAAAAGATGCAGCAGAAGGGCCTCCCGTGTCCCTCGGGCGACTGTGACATTGCGTAGGGAGGGAGAGGCACGGAGGACCGGCTCAGGGGTCTGAACATCGAAATGTACCGATTCCAAATCGACCGGCGCAGGTCAGGCGGGATCCCTCTCCGTAGTGGGCCGAGCATCTCTGACCGGGATCCCAAGATCGGCGAGGGAGCATCATCTTCGGCAGCGGTTGGGCTTGACGGGGCGGACAACAATTCAACTTTGACAAACATGGGGTCCATCAGGGTGTCGCTCATCAGCGAGTCTTGGCGAGAAGGGAGCCCATCACCGGCCTCCAGATTGCAAACCCACAAATGGCAGCCTTCTGCTTCAGATATCATGGGGTCAAAAACCTGATCATCAGGCATGACAAAGCGACCAAAATCATGTAAATCAGCTGCAGCATCAAGACATTTGCTCGGAGCACGCTGGCCCCACCCCACCGACGGGACACTGCCGAAGCACAAAGGAAAAGGGAGCGATCATCCTAGCGCCAGACCGGCAGTCGGAGCATCCGAACTCGGGCCCTCGCCGCTGCCACCAGCGGCTGCAGAACTGCCATAGCCAGGAGTCCGGAAGACTGGCTGCCGCGGCCTAGGATGAGAGCGAGAGGCCTGGTGAAAGCCCGGGTAGTCATCTTCGTCATCATAGTCGCTCAGCACACAATCAGGTAAGTTGCCGGAGTCATCTGAGGAGCTCGAATCATTCCAATCATGAATCTCAAGAATCTCGATTTCAATCTTGTAGAGAAGCATAGGCAGATCATGGTTTATGATCTGATCTTGTCTAAGAAAGAGGTTATTGTCACCCAAACTATCGACATGTTCAGGAATGCGGATGATGGCCTCGTTTGGGATGAGATCCGGATCACTACACCAAATAGCTGCCTGAAAGCGGCGCAAATCAGCACGCGCCACCATGGAGGGTGTGGGTTCCAGGGTAGCATAGGCGTCACCGAGGATGCATGATCTGTGCAGTTGCAGCCGACCAAGCATGAGAGGGGATACCGCAGAACTCAACCAGCACCCAAAAGCACAATTTTTCTCCCTCGGCCGTGGAGAGCCTTCTTCAACAGCAAAAAAGCAGAACCATGTCTGCACGCGGCAGGGGAGGAGCATCAAGCACGTGCTGCAGATCCTCAGCGTTCCGGGATATGAGTAGGAAGTCTTCCGGCCAGTACTGATGCAAGGTGAAATCTCTGCTGGAAACCCCATAGCTATCCTGAACAAAGCGTCGGACCTAGAAAGGAGCAAGGGAAGGGTGTGTGCCGATGACCAAGACGACCAAGGTGGTGGCCACGAGTGTGTCCTCATCATGCTGCAGCTCCATCGTACGAGGAACCATGTGAACAACAAGAGAGGGGTGCCGAGAAGAATGTCCCCATGGGAACTTCGAGGCGGCGACCGGTGAAACCCTGGGATCCTCCGACGAAGAGGTGCGACCTGCCGGAGAAAGTGCGCAGATGGACGGCGGGCCAGAGTACGCACGTCCTGTAGAAGCCGACCCCGAAGAAGCGGTCGAAGCGGAGGTTGCGGAGTGACTCTGACCCCGACGGTGAGCCGCCACAACTGCATCCGTGCTGGAGCCGACCCTCCTGGTGTGGCGACCACGACCGCGTGGCGGTCTCGGGAGACGAGGGCGCTTGTAGTTCTTAGTAACATGCCCGATTTCTTCACAGTGGAGACACCGGGACGGCGGAAAAAAATTCGGTGAGGACCGTCCCCATAAGTGCTCCCGTGAGGACCCTCTCCCGATTCTGCACGCATGCCCAGCAAATTGATCCGACACTCGTGGCAACTGTGGCTCTATCGCAAACTTGGCTCGGCTTGCGCAAGTGCAGCGCTGCTCCCTCACGCCTTGCGGCTCACGGCTCCCAAGCGATGCTTGTTTGCTCGGCTTCATTACAGGCTTCGTTGCGAGCCAAAGCATACATCTCAATCCACACACTGCAATAATTCATCCCACTTTTTTTTGAAATAAAACTCCGATCTGTCTTCATAGACACACCTCTTAAAATCTAGTAGAAACTTCTCAGGATGCTTCTGAATTACATGCCCGATATGTTTAGCTGCATTTAGGTAAATGTGCCACAAACAGAGGCGATGGCTTGTGTTTTGAAATACATAAGCAATTGCTACTGCCATGGCCGCATCTTGGTCTGTGAAAATTGTGCTGGGATGCTTGCCTGACATTGCTGTTAGAAAGGTTTCGAAGAGCCAAACAAATGATTCAATAGTCTTATTAAACATCAATGCAGCCCCAAAAATTATTGTCTGCTTGTGATGGTTGGTTCCAAGAATTGGAGCAAAAGGCATTTCAAACTAACGTGGTGTCAAATGAGACGGCGTCACCAAAGCATGTGTAATCCATGATGGATTGACCATCTGTCCAAAAGAAATTAGCTATCCGACCATCTTCCTTATCTATTTTCATGGCATAAAAAAATGTTGGATCCTCTTCCTACTTACCCTTCAAGTATTCCAATAATGTTTGCGCGTCATTGGATTCTAAGTACTTCTTGATCTCACGACCAATCTCATTGTTGCAATCCATCCGTGAGAATGGCACTTTGTCTGCTCCTCCATAAGACTCCTTCATAAACTCATACACTTGGGCTGGCTTCATCCCGGCTTCCCTTATCTGTCTAATTAGCTGCTTGTCTGCTTCTAGAACACGTCGTTGGGATCTCAGCTTGTGCCTCTTATTTGGACTAGCAAGGTAATGATTGTGATCAAGTACAACCTTTTGCACAGTCCAAATCCTCTCTCTGCTGACATTAAACTGAACACGAGCATTGTAACCCGTCCTTATAACGTCATTTGATGATGTCTCATTTTCATGATGACCTTCATTACTGCAAGAAAAAAATCTATATCACCCCCCCATCTATGGGGGATGGACTACATAACCTCCCAATCTATGAAACAGTCTATATCACCCCCTGAACTTTCCAAAACCGGTCAAATTACCCCCTAAAGCAGTTTCAAAATACCATAGTAAATCATAAAAAAATCATAAAATGAAAAATCTAATTGTGTTGGACTCCAAATGAGTAGATCTACACAATGAATATATAATATGGTATGCTTTAGTACATTTTTTTACAGCTATAAAGAAAAGTATTAATCTAAAGCTACAGCAAAAAAATATACTAAAGCATACCATATTATATATTCACTGTGTAGATCTACTCATTTGGAGTCTAATACAATTAGATGTTTCATTTTATGATTTTTCTGTGATTTACTATGATTTTTCAAAACTACTTTAGGGCGTAATTTGACTGGTTTTTAAAAGTTCAGGAGAGTGATATAGACCGTTTTATGGGTTGGGGGATTATGTAGTCCACCCCCATAGGTGGGGGGGCGATACAGACTTTTTCCTTACTGCAAACTATATATTTGTTTGATAGAGTCTCATCTCCTCGTAGCTTTGAGTGACCCTTTTGAATACTGAACCCAACAATGCCGGCATAGGTGTTGTACATGTCAACAGCCTTCTCCTCCGACTCAAAAGCCATTCCAATTTGAGGAACAATCAAGGTTTGCCCAACTTTATCAACCACATGCTGTACAATGAATCAATAATTTGAGATGACTTATCACAATACGAAATATATGAGTTAAACTTCTTATTTTTTAATTCAGTTACCTCATCTTGTGCTTCATCTGATATTGCTTCATGCACCACCGTGTTGTTGTCATCACTGGAATTTTGTGCAATCTAGCATATGACCACAAATCAGTGAAGGGTATATAACACATAATCAATGAAAAATGCCTGTGAAACATCATGATCATAAAAAGAACGAGGCACCCTACCTGTGTTGTCTGCTCCCTGCCGTGTGCTAGGGCAGGCACAAACGTCTCCATAGGTAACGATCGGAGGCTGCTGTCTTTCATCTGGCCTCCTATTGGCATGCCGGCTGCAGTCATTGCGATGTCTGGATCAGCTTCTGCTGCCATGGTGGCTGGCGGATGCCCTTGCTCGTTGCGATCGAGAATATAAGAAACAAACCGTCAGGCCTCCCGATGAAGTGAGTGTGATGGGCTGATGGAGAGGAACCCGAGCCAAGCCTGGGAGTCGAGCTGTGCGAGCCGCAAGGTGGAGGGAGCAGCGCAGCGCTGTGCAAGCCGAGCCAGCGTTTGATAGAGTGAGGCAACGAACGTGCGACTGAAGCATCGGATCAATTTGCTGACCATGCGTGCAGCATCGGGAGAGGGTCGTCATGGGAGCGCTTGTGCGTCCGTCCGCACAGAATTTTTTTCCAGGATGGCTGGGTGCAGCGGGAGGCGACATGGTCGAACACAAGGCAATTGAAGCATCTTCCCACCAAATCAGCGTGGACCGATCGGCGGACATGCGGGCGACGAAGGATGCGTGCCTCCTCCCACACCCGGCGCTTGTTGATGACCCTGCGGAATCCATCCTCATCCACCAGAGGAATCATTGCGCGACCAAGCTATGGCGCCAGAGTCAGGATGCGACCGGCGAGTGGCAGCCATGAAGCCGCCCGACCTGCATACAGGAGAGGGGGATATGTGATGACTGTCAGCCGCGACACCTTTTCCCTTGGGTGAGGAGCACGGGGGGAGCTAGTGGAGATCCTCCTCTTCGTCCTCCTCTGAATCGGACGGGAGGCCGAAGCAGATCCCCTCCGGATATTCCTCCACCAGGCGAGAGGGATCGGCACCGGGGGAGGGGCAGAAGGGGGCAGCTCCAGGGTTGAGCTGTCAGTGTGGATTTGGCGTAGGTCTGGCGCGTGACTACCATCCGGACGGGGTGCGAAGGACGCGAGTGGGCGACGGGGCGTAGATCTGGATGCTGGGGCCGGAAAGGCGGTCGGTAGGGAGGGCGGAGGACCACAAGGGCAGTGGTAGCCGCCGGCAGTGGGGCTGGTGGCCGCCGGGACCGGTGGTCACCGGCGGGGTCAACAGCTCGCTCGGCTAGAGAGCGACTCTAGAGAGAGAGTTCTAATGGAATATGTCAACATCTCATTGCCACAATCCATAGTGCTAGAGTTCGTTTCAAAAACTACATGCCGTTGCTTTTGTAATGCCAGCAAGAAATATGAACCCGAATCCCCACTGTGATTTGTCAGGGGTGTTACCATAGTTAATCCGGATAGGTCAAGTACGTTAACTTGCGTTAAGAAAGCTAGCTGTACGTCCCATTACTTTCAAGCTCGCGTGCACGCTCAGAAAGTAGCTCGATCGATCGGGTCCAATCGGCGTGACGAATTTGCTAGCCAGTTTGGTCATTAAACAAGAAGTACTTTAAATTAATCAGATGTGCGTGTAGTTGAATTTGTAAACATGCCTATCCAGCTAAAGATGTGAAAATTACAGCCATGATCGAAACAAGTACGCATGCACTACTGGACGTTAGCTATTTAACTGTCAGCAAGTGGGGCGGTAAAGCTGAAGATATATTTAATTTCGTCAATCATTCAAAAATTATACTATGTACTTAGTTCGTTCTTGAGCGTGTTAGAAAGTGCGCAATCAGGCCTATGTGATTTCGACAACTAATACTCTTTTCAGTTTTTCACAGGTTTGTCTGTCGAAATTTCGAACACTGTTTATGAAAAGAGCAAAATCAAGATGTTTCCCAAAAAAGAAAATAACTCTGTAATCTTCTATTTCTTTTTTCTTGCATTTTCATGTTTCTTGATGTACTTTGTAAACTCTTTTGACTTATTTTCTAATATATATATATATAATCAGTGGCAGCGTGCCCTTTCTGTTCATGTAAAAAAAATCTGGAAAGATAATTATGTTGAATACGTGGAACTGTTTTTTTTAACACTGGTATTTACTAAAAACATTTCTGTAAATTAATAAAGCTCACAATTTTTTGCAAGTGTTCAAAGCTTCATGTTTAGTGGTCAAAGTTTCAGGACTCATTTGGAACACAGGAATTTCACAGGAATCACGTAGGAATTTTACAGGAATCAGTTCAATTTACAGGAATTTCATAGGAAATAGGAATTTTTCCTCCATTCTAAAGGGACCCTTAGGCCCCCTTTGTAACAAAGGAATGGTCAAGGAATTTCAGATAAAGGATTTGAATCCTATAGGAAAAATTCCTATGGAGCCCTTTGAAACAAAGGATTGGACCTTGAATTCCTATAAAATTCCTATAGAATGTCTTGTTCCATAGGAATTTTGAAGGATTCCTAGCATGAGGTCCAACCTCACGGAAAAATTTCTTTGATTCTATCTCTCTCATGGAAAATTTTCTTTGATTCTATCTCTCTCCTCCAATTCCTGTGTTTTTTCTACAGTGCATCTGTGTTTTAAATTCCTGTAGGATTCCAACTACTAGGCAATGTTTTTCCTATTTCTGTGTTTTGGAAATCCTATGTTCCAAAGAGGCCCTTAACTTAGTGAGCTTCCTTTATTTGCGGCTAAGCAAATTCTCTTGAATCTGGCTTCATGAGGTGGACGTACGTAAATTGAGCTCCATTATTTCATATTTGATTTTCCAGACGGCACTTGAGCATTTTGCACGTATGCACATCATTTTAGTTGCCAAATGGAAAATAAACCGGTACTGGTAGATCGATTACCTAGTGAAGTGTGAGGCCTAAACAGTGCACTCTTTTTTTTGCATTTTAAACAGTGTACTCTATTCTATCGTCTAAGACAAGTAGACGTTTATTCATTAGCACCAGCAACACTCATGCTAACCAGATCGATCGAAATATCTGGTGTCACAAACCGTCACAATGCACAAATCACAGAGATCCATCGCTCATTGGCTGACTGCGCCTATAAATATCAACGCTCTACCCAGTCGGCTTGGCACCCAAGAACTGTGTCAAGGTAGCCACGAACGATGACCGGCCACTCGAACATTTCAAGCTCGACGCACTAAAGCCATGGTGAGGCGCCTCCGCTCGCCCTTCTTTCAGCTGCTCCTACTGGCTCTGCTTCTTCTAGGTGTGGAGTCGCAACTGCAGCTAAACCCTCAGCCTCAACCAGGTCCAAACCTACGACCACATCAGCCAAGGCCGAACCCACGGCCACGGCCCATGCCACGACCGGATCCAAACCCGCAGCCACAGCCTATGCCACAACCAGACCCGAACCCACAGCCACAGCCAGTGCCACAACCAGATCCAAACCCACAACCAGGGCCGGACCCACAGCCAGAGCCTATACCACAACCGAACCCAAACCCACAGCCACAACTCTTGCCACAACCGGATCCAATCCCCCAACCACAGCCCGTGCCACAACCAGACCCACAGCCACAACCAGGGCCCATGCCAATACCAAATCCAAATCCAAACCCACAGCCACAACCGGACCCAAACCCTCAACCGCAACCTATGCCACAACCAAACCCAAATCCACAGCCAGGACCCGTGCCAATACCAATACCAAACCCAAACCCACAACCAGGGCCCGTGCCAATACCAAATCCAAACCCACAGGCGGGACTGCCCCTACCGCAACCAAATCCAAACCCACAGCCACAACCGGACCCAAACCCTCAACCGCAACCTATGCCACAACCAAAACCAAACCCACAGCCACTTCCCGTTCCACAACCAGACCCAAACCCGCAGCCAAGACCAATCCCATAGCCAGAGCCCCTACCGCAACCAGACCCAAATCCGCACTCGCAGCCCATGCTACAACCGGACCCAAACCCACAGCCACAGTGGAACCCAAACTCGTGAATAGCCACAGCTAGAGGCACAAACCTATATGCAGGAACCGAGTCCGAACCAAAATACATGGCCACCTTCCGGGTCACAACTAATTACAATACCTGAAGATGCAAGGTTCACATGTATATTGTAGTTCCCGTGGGTCTCTTGTTCATATAAATCAAGTAGTGAAATATCACATGTTAGTAAGTAATGATGGAGTATCTGATGTAGCATGCTTCTACCATGAGTGTATACGTACGTCTGTATTTATGCATTATCACCTTATTCACATACTGGCACTACTACAGAATTGCTCTATAGAGGCGGCTGGGAAGCCTCTACAGAAATTTTTAGTCACGTTTGATCTCCAGAGGCCTCTGGAAATGGAATTCTAGAGGCGGGAAACTTTCCCGCCAAAATTTTAGAAATTTTAAAAAATTCCAGGGAAAATTCAAATAATTCAGAAATTATATAAATATTTTTCCTTTTGAAACAACTTGTAAACAGTATTGCCAAACATAAATTGCGTCTATATTTTTCATTTATATTTATATGATCGCAAAAGAAAAGTTACATTAGTACATATGCACATGTACACATGTTAAACTGTTCTGAAATTTACACAAAAAAATATGAATAATGTCACATACAGTTGTCTGGTTTTTTCTAATAATGACCTAAGCCTGGACATTCCCACTCCCGAAGAGGTCTACAGTCGGTTTGACGTCCTGTCGCCGACGTTTTAGTCGTGGAACTTGCCTCTTCTATGGATGACTTCATCAAGAAGGAACTTGGAGAGGTCGCCGACTTTGTCCTGTACATAGCCGTCGTCGATTTCTTTTTCATGGCCGAGATAGAGTGTCTTGGGCCACTGTACAAGAACATAGTTTGGCTGCGGGAGCAACCAAGCCATGAGACGCAAAATGTAGCGTCATCCAATGCGTAGGGCAACTGTGACACCCCGTGTCACTAATCACTATTGTTAAAGCTAAATGTGTGCATTAGTGCATAATTGCATACCATAATCCTAAAATTTTTGAATTTGGGTCAAATTCAAGTCAAGCCCTGCATGTAACATTCAAAAGTTGTCTTTGAAGCCAACCCTAGCAACCAGAAAGTTTGTCTATTTTTTGGAAAAACAAGAGAATTCAAGGTTATGTTTGAATGCAAGTCTTGAGAATAAAATAACTTGGAAAATTTGAACTGAAATTCAAATTTTGCCAAACTAAAAGTTGTAGGTTTAAAAATTCTTTACAACATTGCTTCTTGGACAAATCTCAAATTCTTGCCCTAAAACTTAATCACACTGGTTTTCCAAAATTTTAAATTTTGGTGAATTTCATTCAAAATAAGGCTTTGTGAAGAAACTCCCAAATTTCCAATATAAGTTTACCTCAAGAAAACTTACAGGGAAACTTTTGGTAAAATAAGAATTTTGGGCAAAGTTCCAAAATTTTATCATAAGTTTAAATATCTCAAATAAATCCATAAATTTCAAATTTTAACCATTTCTGAAATGTCATATTTTAAATTGTATAAATTTTCAAGTAACACATGTTTTTAAACTTGTTCTCCTCTGAAAGACATTTCCAACGCATATTTTTCCAACAACGTATAGGCATTCAAATTTTGGTTTGAAATCTCCACTTTGTAAATTCAGAAAAAATATGAAACCGACGCCCCGAGCCCATCTGTCAGCCATAGCCATCCTCGTCGCCTCTCCCCTCCGCGCGCCTCACTCCACCTCGCATGTTGACAGCACAACACACCACGCGCTCCCTCATCCTGCACATCCAACCACTCCCAACTGCCCCCTCCTCCCCTCCTACCGCCGTCGCGGGCCACGCTGCGCCCCCCGCTGTTGCCCCCTGACCTACTCTCCCTCGGGCAGCCCTCCTTTCCTCCACCCCCCATTCTCATCGCGCCACCCCGCTTCCTCTTCGTGCGCCGCGCCCACACACTAACCTCCATGTCGCGCCGCGCTAATCACGGACGCCGACCACCGCGCCACAAGCCGCGCCGCCGTGTTGTGTTCCGACCGCGCCGTGTCATGCTCCCGTCCACGTCACGCGCCGCCTCATGCCTTCCTCGCCGTACGTGCGCGTCCCTCCCCACGCCGTCCCACCTCCACACTGCACACTGCCGCACCCCACGCACACACGCCGCGCCGAGATCTGCCTCCCAGCGCGCATTCCACTCCATGCCGTGTGTGTTCCGCCTGCGCTACGCACGCGTGTTCCGCTGTGCTCCTCTGTATCATCGGGGTCGCCATCCGTGCCGCCCCGCCACCGGAGCTCCACTGCATCACGTCTGACCCTCGATGACTCCACCACTTCTGGTGCTCCTCCACCTCAGCCTCGCCACTGCAACGTCGCACTGCTCCGCACCATCACTGCCATCTACCGCCTACGCCGGTGCCACTGCTCGCCTTCACTCCTCGCCGGTGAGCCACCCCGTACCACCTCGGCTCCCCCTCCTCCTCCGGTTTGCTTTCCTCTGGCCGCTCCTCCCGCCGGCCGGCGCCATTGCTCGCCAACCGCCGGCAATGATGCACGCCGCCGTGCCCCATCCCGCCTCTGCCTTGCCCCGGCCTGCCCCATCCCGGGCCGGACCACATCCTTTCCCGCGCATTCCTGGCCTACCGTGGCCCACATGCGCGCCGCCCGCTGGCCCCGTGCGCCTCAGCCCACTGGGCCACAAACCCCCAGCCGGCCCATTTCCCCATCGGCCATATTTCTGTTTTTAGATTTTTGAATTTAGTAAAATGCAGAAAATGCTAAGAGTTTTGTAAAATATGTTGAAAATCGTAAACAAATCATAAAATGACAAATCACCTTTTGTAGTAATCCCCATAAGCAGATCTACAGCTTTGTTGAAGAAACTTTTCATGAAACCTCAATGTTTTTCCTGAATAATTCCAAATGTGCTTATAAATATTTAAATTCAAATAAATTCTTGTTTAGTCTTTAATTCTTGAAATTTTTGTGGTAGCTTTTGTATGTCTCTAGGGGCTCCGGTAAATTTTCCAGAACCTGCACTTGAGAAAAAGTAATTCAAATGATTTATTTTTTTATCAGCACATATTTAAATACATAAACGAATAGTTCCTTTGGTCAAAAAATCATGAAATTTGGTGGTAAATTGTGTTATGCTGTGTTGAATCTGGGAAAAATTTTGTATTAATCAATAATCATAGTTCCGTTTATGTAAAATTCCTAGTGTTTGGTCTACTTCTGTTTCACAATATATTGAACTCCTAAATTTTTTTTTTGGTTTACATATAAACACCATAAAAAGTGTTAATTGATTCAAACCCATGTTTCTCATACTAAGTGTGCATGTGTATGTATGTATGTGTGCACATAGGATGTTCCTAAAGCTTTTGTGTTCAACCATTTGTTTGTGGGGAATTCAAGGTTCGCTGTGGCTCAGAAAAGCTTTCATGAAAACCTTTTGTGTTACTTTGTCATTTTCCCAGGAGTTACCCTAAAGAACTAATTTCCGTTTTCAAATTAGTTAATGTGCATTCTTGTATATGTATGTACATGTACGTGTGTAGTCATACTTACTTCGTATTGAGCACGTGCACATCTTGTTCCTTTCGATCTCTTGTATCCTTCTTGGCATTCCTTGTACTCATGCCTAATTGAGCATAATCATCCTTTAACACTGCATCACATTATTTTTTGTTTTATCCCTCATACGCATTCTTGCATTCATATAGAACCCG
This sequence comes from Panicum virgatum, assembly GCF_016808335.1. Taxonomy (NCBI): domain Eukaryota; kingdom Viridiplantae; phylum Streptophyta; class Magnoliopsida; order Poales; family Poaceae; genus Panicum; species Panicum virgatum. Next base: position 41,760,392 of record NC_053143.1, read on the forward strand.
AAATTCTCACCACATTGACGCTTCATTCAAGCTGGAGCCCGAAGCCTACCTGAGGAATTTGGAGTGGTGATCCAGATGAGCCTGTTCCAAAAGCTGACACTAACACTTCCTCTCCTTCTCTGAACAAGGCAAGCCCCAGTGCATCCCCTGTGTCTAAGTAGGTTATATATATATACGAGAAATTTCTATATTTGACACTTAATTCAAGCGCCTCACTATTTTTAACACTCAATTCAATGACTTTCAAAAATTGACATCAAACTTACGAATTTCTTCGATCGAGGGGTTTTTCTCTATTTCCCATCTTTTCCTTTTGTTTTCTTATTTCTTATTGCTTATTTCTCATATTAGTGGACAGATTTGCCCCTGGACCTTATCCCTTTGTACTCCCCTGAACCATGGACGCGTTGAGCGGGCACTGTCCTGCTGCTGCTCCACTATGCGGCCACGTCCCACCTCCTGCAGCGCACCGCCGTGGGCCCATTGCCGGACCCGGCACCGCTTGACCCAGTGCTGGTCTTCCCCTCGGCGACCCATGTGCAGCCCGCTCCTGCCCTCGCCGTGGGAACGATCCCAGCATTCCCGGAGCAGTCGAACTCCCTCGCGGGGTCCTCAGCCACGTGCCTGCTCGCCCCCGCCCGGGCGCTCCTCCCGGCAGTGTGGTCTGCCTGCAATGCTGACGATGGCGAGCTGCTGCCCCATGCTCGCCATGTCACCACATAGCTGTTCGCTGCCTACGCGCCAGCCATTCTATCGTAGCGGCCCCCCGTGAGTCCGACCACCGCCGCCGTGGATGCCGCAGCCGCCGGACGACTCCAAGGTGTGCGCGGTGTCTCAGGCAGGACGCTGCTGAAGCGAGTGGATGCCCGCCAAGCGCTCCGCCACCTCCCCTAGCCGCCGTCCACCGGCGATGGAGTGAACGCTCGCTGAGTGCTCCGCCACCTCCCCTCAACGCCGTCCACCTGTGACGGCCCGTGGGGCAGCAGCGAAGAGGAGAGGAAGATAAGGCTAGGGGAAAACTTGTCAGTTTGGGTCATAAAAAATAAGAAAAGGAAAGGAAAAGATGGAAAATGGAGAGGAACCCCTGTATTGAAGAAATTCGTGTATTCGATGTCAATTTTTGAAAGTCGGTCGAATTGGATATTAAAAATAGTGAGGCACTCGAATTGAGTGTCAAATATCGAAACACACACACACACACTAGCACCTGTTATGTATAATGCTTGTGCACTAGGTTGTATAGGAGATGATTGGAACCAATTGCATGAGCCCCCCCCCCTACTTTACCGAACCTATCCCGAACTAGTATGTGTAGGATGAGTTACTTATGCAAATGCTACGGTAGAAGTCGATAGTTGGATGTCGGCCAACTATCGTGAGAATAGGGTTTGAGGCGTGGTTGCTGAGTGAACTCGCGACACTTCATCTTCCGACATTTCTTAGGCCTGATAGGAATATTGTGATCCGAGAAATGTGAATCGTGTGAAACATATGTGGCAAATGCTTGATTGGGTGAGTGCATGGATGGCATGGAACATGGTTCGCATGCTAGCCTTGTCTGGTCGATTAAGGACCGGAAGCGACATTATTGCTCACACTACATAATAGGGATGTTGTCCCGGTTGGAAATGGGATTTTATCCCGGTTAGTGAACCGGGACAAAAATGGGCCTTTGGTCCCGGTTGGTAACACCAACCGGGACCAAAGGTGCTGCCAGAGCCGACGTGGCAGGCAGCCCTTTGGTCCCGGTTGGTAATACCAACTGGGACCAATGGCCTTGCTGATGTGGCACGCAGCCAAGTTTCGTCCCGATTGGTGTTACCAACGGGGACCAAAGGCCCCCCTTTTTTTCCTTTATTTTGTTTCTTTTGGGTTATTTTATTTTTATTTTAATTGTACTTTTGCATTGGAATTGAACTGGAGTATGAACTCCACTAATATACTTATATATATATATATTCATTTATGTTATATTTGTCCTTTATATGTATCATATATATAGGAATTCACTTATACATATGTATATGTGAATTCCTATATATATGGTACATATTAATTAAGGACAAATATTACATAAATAAATTTCTATATATATATGTATTACTAAAGTTGATATATATATTTAAATACACCTAAATAGATATGCATATATATATATACATATACTTAATTACGTAAATGTAAAACAATTTAGATATATATACATACACATACTTAATTACATTCAAAGTGCAACAAAATTTTTACTTAATATTGTCATATTTACTTCTATTATCTATGTTTGATACACCATCATAGTAGAATTCTCCCGCTTTGTCGATGATCTCATTAACGATAAATCCGCACATGGCTTCTTGAATCGCCAGAATCCTTTCCTCTAGTATGAGTGTCTCTTTCATTTCATTGAGCTATGGAAAAGCGAGAATATTAATTACAATAATTTACAAAATGAGTTGAAATTTTGAATAAATATTTGTACTTACTTCCTGCTGCCATCTGGTATACGACTTCTGAGCGCCTACTAGCCCATGGAGGTTCTCTATAACATAATATGCACATAAATTGTTTCCCTGCGCCTGCCTCCGACACTTTAAGAGAAAATTTTGAAGTCATCAGATATTCATTTATATCTGTACAAAACAAAATAGGATGTGCAAAGCAGAATCTAGTCCGTACCAGAAAGTTTGTCTTCAATCTTAGTTCGGGGCTGAAATTACTTCTGCGGTTCTCATTAAATTTGTTCCAAACACTGCGCATGATCGAAAATGAATAAATATATTCATCAAATCATTTCAAAGTAATTGTGATTGAGTGGTAAGGCCAGAATGAATTACTTTTTCAACATGTCGGTCATGTCTTGGTACCGTTCTTTATCCATTCTCAAAGAGTCCATAAATATCTCTAAGCTCATGTCAGTGATTATGACAATTAGTACCCAGTGATCATTGCAAGATTGTACGAATCGGTTTTTGTTAGGGTTAAAAAAATTCAATTATACAAAATTGAAAGAGTTAAACGACTAAAAATACTTACGCAAAGTTGTATGGAAATAGTATGTTAATCTTCTTTTGCTGAACAGTTATGAACTTGTATAAGTTGGCAAATGTTTCCTCAGGATTGTCACGTAGAGTTTTGCAGTTCACAACTGATGGGTCGATGAAGCCGATGTGAGAGTACCCTTTCCTTCTCCAAGTTTGAATCTCCATTCTACGGGGTACAATATGAAAAAGGAATCAATAGAGTGAAGTCTTGTAATAATATTCCTTAGTTATATAAGGTAACAAATAAAATTTATAGAACTCTACTTACAGAAGCCACAAACTGACGATGGAGAGGTCAAGGGCATCCTGATGGTATAGTTGGTACACTTCTTCCCATTCAATCCATATGACGCCATCTCCACGAAAGAAATCGTCATCTGAAAACTTGCACCCCAACATGAACTGACAATCGGCCATCAATTTCATGTAGATATCATGCAACCTTCGCATTTGCGTTGGAAGGACATCCACGATTTCTGGGGGGACAAGGCTGATGCCCAGCTTAAATGGCCAAGTTCGAACCATTGGAGCAATATGAAAGTCTTGTGACTGCTGAACTTGATCTATTGACCCTGTGATATCAACAGTAGTAAGCTTGCATGACTTCAAAAAATTGAGTAGCCCTTGTTGTTCCGGTGGTCCGACAAAAAGCGGGTCTATTGTCTCCTTCTTCTGGGCTCCTAGCTGTGGAACATCGCAACCTGACGACCCTGATTTTTTCGTCTCATAAGACTTTTTAATCTGTCGGTTGTAGTCCGAAAGCGGCGCATCTGGAATGAACTTTCTCTTGTTTGCTTCGGTCATTCCAATAAAAAATTTCAAGTCCCCAGGATTGATTTCTTTTTCCTTCTTCTCTGGCGTCTTCTTTCTGAAGTGTTCTTTCATAGCGGCCTGAACATGTTCCGTCAGTTCTTCAGGGGTGCAGTCCGCGGATAACTTCTCTGGAGCCTCCTTAGATTTCTTCGGCCGCTTCAGCTGTTTCTTTGGAGGCACCTTAGACGAATGGCTCATCGACCTCGATCCCTGCTTCTGCTTCTTTTGAGGTGGCGGAGGAGGTGAAGCAGGAGATGCCGGTGAAGCCGGAGTACTCGCCGGCTGCCCAGGAGATAATAGTGAATCTGGTGCAGGCCGCGGAGATGGTGGCGAAGGATGTGATGAACCAGGAGGGTGTCGCGGAGATGCCGGCCTTGATGCCTGATCAGTAGCCTTCAGGATGATGCGGCGCTTATCCTATAGGATGTAGCCATGAATGGCCTCGACTAGAGTCCTCTCCCCGTCACCACCAGAAATATCGAGCTCGAGCGTCTTCCAATCATTGGACACCTCCTCGACGGAAACCCTAGCGTATCCAACCGGAATCTCCTGCCCATGGTACAAGTCACCTAGATTAGTTGGCATCACGGTACCGTGCGCAACCATGAACGTTAAGTTCTTAAAGGCAGTTTGCAGCTCACAGGGTGTCCGCTGGGTGATCTCATCCACTGCATACTGCTGCTGAGCTGCCGTTTCAACTGCAGGTACTACTGTATTGGTAGGATGGTCTGTGGAACTTTTACGCTGCGATAGATCCGCTGCGACATTGGGCTCTGGAGCCGCCGCTTCTAGTTGTTGCTGCTGGCTCATTGCTAATGCCACTTGCCATTTGACCTCATCGGCCATTCTTGCATCGTGTGAGAGGAGCTGCTCTTGTAGTCTTCGCAGGTGCTCTCGCTCCTCGTTCTTTCTTCTTTGGCGGCTTCTATATGAGTCAATGTAATCGTTGAAACCAAACTTCCATGGAACCACTCCTTTGCCCCTTGTGCGGCCCAGAGGTTCTAAATTCTGAAGGGCGTAACTGAGCTCATCCTTTTCTCTATCGGGTTGGAATGTTCCTTGGGCAGCTGCTTGTATGGCATCCTGCAGTCTCTGGACCGCTTGTCGAGTTGTTAGGCCATAGATGCACTCCCCAGTCTCTGGGTCCAAGGTTCCGCCATGGGCATAGTACCAGTTTCTTGAACGTTCAGGTCAGTTGATGGTCGCAGGTTGGATACCTTTGTCAATCAAATCCTGCTCCATCTTTTCCCATTTTACTTTTGCAAGATTGTAGCCACCTTGCCCTAGAGTGTGATGATATATTTTCTTTGAGGCATTTTGCTTGGCCTTTTCCACTTTGTGAATCCCAAGCTCCGAACACTTATATGCCACAAAGGCATCCCAGTAGTCCTGCTTTGCAAGATCTCCAGTAAACTCTGGTGTTTTTCCTTTGTTGATATAGTTCTTCGTCAATTTCTTCTTAAATATCTGGAACTGCTCGGCCATCTTGCTTAGGGTCCAGCGCTTAGCTGATTCTTCTGATTCAGCTGGAACCGTGAAGTTCTTCTTAAGCTCATTCCAATGCCATTCCTTTTCTCTTTCGGGCACCGCATTCCTTTGCTCGCTTGGATTGTAGGCTTTCCATAACCTAATGCTGATCGGGATGTGGTCCCTTACAAGACATCCACATTGCCTGATATATTTCTTCGCGGCTGCTTCCGGAGCGATCGGTTTTGCCATCTGGAGCCATTTCTGTTATAATGTATCGCCCTTCCAATTTCTTGGCCGGGCCTCTCTTTGTTCTTTTCGGCTGTTGTGATGATCCAGATGGCTTAAAAAATAAATATATATTCATGGTTATTAATTACTCATTGTAATCACGACTTAGAAAAGAACAATCAATGTTAAGATATATACATTTGCTTCTTAGTCATCCGCGGCATCTCTGGGTTGATCAATTTCGTCACCACCGGACATATTGAGGTATATGTCGGTACTGGCGGCATCACCGGTGTTGTCGCCATGAACACCCGTGTTGGAACCGGATGCAATCATATCCATTAGGAATTCTTCATCATTCATCGCATCACGTCACGGGTCCATCTTAACTAAGTATTGAATATACAAATTGTTGTAGTCATTAATTTTCTTTGATTTTTACAAGTCCATAAAGAATTTTCTAAGTAAATATAGAATTTTCTAGAAATTTTCCTAGTCATCTAAGTAAATATACAAATTTCTAGATATAACGTATCTTTGGTCCCGGGTGGTGGATCCAACCGGGACCAAATAGTGGCTGAACCATTGGTCCAGGTTGGAGGACCAAATGCCCCTGTGTTTCACGTCTGTCCAGCTAGCCGTTGGACAAATGGAATGGACCAAAGGCCTGTTCTGTAATAGTGAGTCTTGCTGAGTATTCCTGTACTTAGGCTTGTTTGATTTAACTCTTTTATACTTAGGCTTGTTTGATTTAACTCTTTTAGGCTATGTAGTCGAAGAAGGTTCTACTCGCTACTACGACAACGAAGGTGTTTGGATGTTGGAGCCGTACAACCCTCCGTGTGTGTGTGCAGTGCTACTGGTATGCTTGTTACATGTCTCAGTGGGCTCGAGACTGTAAAAGTTGTCTGTAACGTTTACTTTCCGCCGCATTGTTTAAAATTCTGTGTAATCTAAGTACTCTTCCTCTGTTCAGTTCAGAATTCCGTCCGTATCCTTGTACCTTTTGTTTCTCGTAAAGTTTGGTTGTAATATAATGGTTCGACAAGTGATGTGCAACACGTCGCCTTTGGCGATAACACTGTATTTCCGATCCTGGTTTGGGGCGTTCTGCCACAGCAACCTTTTTCAACGCCGTACAAGCTCTTCCTGGATGCTCTTTGTACCCTCTCCAAATTTTCTTCCCCTCTCGCGCTCCTGATGAGAAACACCTCCGGTCCAATGTTCCGAAGCAATTCCTCCAGATAATCACCATCATCATCTTCCCCAACACACCCACCATCAGTGTCATCCGCACCACCTGAGATCCTTGTCTGTGGCCTCCAATTGCACAATCAAGTTCATGTATACATGCGTCCATGTATCTGCTGTCTGCCTCGTCATCCATCGCATCAGCAGCGACCGCTTCACCATGATGGATCTATACGGTGTAGTCCTTCACAAATCCCCACATGATCAAGTGCGATCTGATTGTAGTCAGTCACCTCAGAGGAGATTGTTCTTGGAGTCACTGCACGGACAAAGTATTTTGGTTTCGTTCTTGCTCGCTGCATTTTTCTCTGTGGCCTCTATGAACACATTGACACCATCACAATACCCTTGCTTCCACCTAAGTGAACCGTACATCCACGAACTCCTGTCCATCTGTAAGACATAAAAGGAGAATTTAATAATTAATTCAAATAATAATGACCATGTGCTATGGAAAATTTATTACTAATTCAAATAATTATCATCGTGTGCTATGGGGAATTTAATAATTAATAGAAATAATTGTCATCATGTGCTATGGAGAATTTAAGATTTTATTCAAATAATTATCATCATGTGCTACAGACAATTGAAGAATAAATTCAAACAATTATCATCATGTGCCACGGATAATTTAACAATAAATTCAAATAATTATCATAAAGCCCTATGGAGAACTTTGGATTTAATTGAAATAGCTATCGCTAGGTGCTATGAAAAATTAATTAATAATTAAGTCATATTTCTATCATCATGTCTTATGGAGCATTTAAAAATTAATTCAAATAATTACCATCATGTCCTATGGAGAATTAATTAACAATTATTTCAAATAATTACCATCATGTGTAATTTAAATTAATCAATTAATCTAACTAATTCTCAGATCTAGATCTAGTAGATCTATATTTAGATCTATGTCCAATCTCCAAATTAAACTAACTAATCTACCAAGAAATTGAAGACATGGGTGCTAATCAACAAGTATGCAATCATGTTCCCCTACTAAATTGAAGCAAGTTTGAAGTCATTTTGATCCAATTTCTCATCAAATGCCATGGAAGAGAGAGAAAACAAAAAATCTTAATAGGACACTAATCCCTCACTAAAACATGAAAAAAATGATTGAAAGCACATGCTCTTATCTTCCAACACCTCCTCCTCCAAGGAAATGAAAATCAAAACATATTACTGAAACTGATAACCATGATAGGATCAATTTAAGGATCCTTTCTGTAACAAAAAAAAAACTGAAGCCTTGTAGCCATTCAAACATATTACTGAAACTGATAACCATGATGTTCATGGCTTTATTAACCACAGATTTGGATATCTCCTAGTGCGATAAGAAGCATGGTAAACTTGAATCAACTGTTTAGTGCGTAAACTGAAATTCAAGACATTTGAAGTTCGAGCTGTAACAGTTGTGCATATAATTATTTGAAATCCGTATGACAGTAACTTATACAAATAGTTAAGACGTTTTTAAGCAAGCCAGAGAACTTTTTCTGATTGAATCGATCAGACATCATTTTCTTATTCTGTGATTGTCAGCATGATCAGCATGCTAGATTCTAGGAAAAATATCATGGAACACAAATCTGGCTTGCCTGGAACCAACATTATTTTGATAACAGAAAGATCCTAGTAGAGCACAGATTAGTAATCTCTATGTTGCAGATGAACCCCAAGAAGGTATTGAACCACTGCATGTTTGCATCTGCGCCCATAGGCCATAGCACTGAAATTGGAAAAGATGATAGGGCCCAGTATGAATTAGGTACTGGAATGCTACGGTAGGTAAAGCCATCGTTAGTACCTCTGTTCAACTTCGTAGAGCTGACCTGTGTCAAGTATGTAGGACATACTGGAAACCCAACCAGGTTGCAAGTCAAGAAAACCAGTACTAGGACTAGGAATCACTACCCAAACTCAACAACCTGTGTAAGAAGCATAACAGTAGTTGGAGCTAGCCAAGAAAACCAGTAGGGTCGACCTCGTGGAGGTCATGAAGGGAGAGAGGCCTTGTGTCCTGCGCCGTAAGGACGCGCTCACATTGGGCACGCGGGCCCACGGCATCGTCGCATGAACACAACAGGCCGTCTTCCTCGGGTTCGAGGTCGTCAGCCTTCAGCGCCGCATCCACAGTTCGTCAGCCCCTTCAAGATCTTGAGGGTTTTCTTTTCCCCATTAGTACCGTCTAATGAATGTTTGTTGTCATCCAACTCTAAAATCAAATCTAAACATTCTTGCTAGCAGGTAGTCTTCGTTTAGTTACTAGCCTTCTGAAGAATTATTTTTTGTTTCTTGTCAAACACGTTCTATTCATTATAGTATTGTGGTGTTTCCCATTCTGGAACGAACATTGTAGAACACGGTGTTGTTGTGTGGATGGAGTTAATGCTTGAACAAATTCGGACGGGATTTTTTTTAACAATCTTTATCTTGCTTTGGATCCTCGAAGAATAAAACACTGTATTCTTTTATGCAAGGGGACTAGAAAACTGACACACTAAGAGCATCTCTAGCATATTACCTATCTCTCTCCTCAATACCAAAAATCTGTCCTTTAGGTAATGGGAGGTGCTCCAGCAGACTACCAATTCCATCACCAATACCAAAAATTTTTTGGCAATTGCCAAAACACACCACCGTCTCCCTCAAATGTAGGGAGTTTTCTCCCTCCACCCTATCTTTTGAGTAGTCTGCTACAGCACTTGCTACCAAAAGTGTAAAAAGTATTATTGGTAATGGAGAGAGATAATATATAGAATATGAGAGATAAGTAGTCTGCTGGAGATGCTCTAACAAATGGAGAAAAACATCATAGAGACACAAGTTCTGCAGTTCCACCTTAGAATATAAGCAAAAGAACAACTGCAGTTCCACAGTAGTACCCGAGACTTACGTTTCATCATTGAACACCTAAGACACGTGAGGACTAAGGCTATCCACACTCATTCTTCCCTATTTCCCTCCTCCAAAAGAATATTTCTAGCCTAGTCATCGCGATTCTCTCCTCTATACTGTACACTACAAGAAATCATTTAATCTATGACAAAACAAATTTGTCATAGATTGCTGAAAAAATGTCACAAAACATCATCTATGACGATTTCGTGACGATTTCGGATAACGTCATGTATTGAGCGTCACAGATTAAATCGAGTGACGTTTTTTCTGTAATCGTCACAGAATGGCACGATCTATGACGTTTTTAAACCGTCACAAAATGGCCCGAAGTCCACTCAGCCCAACCCAAACCCAATATCTATGACGAAAATAAACGTTACAGATATTGTCACGGATAATACCACGTGTTCAACTATCAATGACATGGCGGCTGACGTGGCATCCTATGTGGCGGCTAACGTGGCCGATGACATGGCGTCTGATGTGGCATCCTACATGGCGGCTGACGTGGCATCCTACGTGGCGGCTGACATGGCATCCTACGTGGCCAATGACGTGGCAGCCAACATGGCTGATGACGTGACATTTTCTAAAAAACCTGGCTCACTTGTTATTGGGTTCATTTTGATACTAGGCCACTAAGATGGGCCGTTCTCAGCCCATTACAATTCCAATCAGACTGAAACAACCAAGCCCATGAAAAATTTAGCCCATTTATCAAATAATCAATTCAGCCCACGAGATAAAAAATTTATCATCCAAATTATCATCACCAGAACAATAGTTCAAATCAGGATCATAATGCTATAGAGCACAGTACAAAAATTGTGCTGACAACAAAAATTCCCAATGGTTAGACTAGCAGTGCACAACACAGCAAAAGATGGGCAGCAACTACTCAAGTTTGGTTCTAACAAAAAGTAGCATAGCAAGTCAGTAAGCTTTGTCAATTTGTACCCAGCAAAAGCTCAAGTTTGGCCTCCAAGTTTGCATACTTCTTGTTCATCTCTTCTTTGTCCCTTATCCTTACCTGTTCAACTTCCTCCAGCTGCTTTGATTGGTTGCTGATAATTGATCGAAGACTAGCATTTGCCATCTTCTCTGCTTCCAGTTGTGCTGCAGCATCACGTCCACTGATCCTTGGTCGTTGTTCAGCCTGTAGCCCCACTTTCTGAAGGAACTAATTGTTCTTGCTGTTGCGCTCAAGCACATCAGCTACAACCTCAGCCTTTGACTTGGGTTCTTCACCTTCTGGTGGTTCTTCTGCCAGCTGGTTTTCTATTTTAGTCTAGCAAGGAAGCAAGCAGAAAATATGGCTCAAGATCATGGGTGGCTAACAATATCCTCAAAGGTTGAAATAATCAATTCAGAATGTAACCATCAGAGGTGACTTACAATAGCCAATTGTACAGCAGGTGTGAATCTTTTTTTTCTTACTGTAGTGGCAGACTTTGAACAAATCAAATGCATTAGGCACATTATCCTCAAACTCATATCCCTGGGAAAAAAATTTATATGGAGCCAAATCACTTAATTTGTCATAGCGCTTATTGTAGCAACAAATGACAGAACAACATGCTCACTTATCAAAACAAGCATGTAAACAACATGTTCACTTTGTATTCAGGGCATAGGCAACTAGTTAATCAGGAATGGAAGTAAAGTTAAAATTATACAGCATGGGTTCACTACAGTCATGCACTTGAGACATTTGAACAGCTAAATATTTGGTAAAACAGGACAGAACATGTTCAATTCAACAAAATAGAAATGCAGATACTACCAGGCAATAGAAATTCTAGTTATGTACCACATTGTATGACAAGTGAATTATGTAAAGTTGCATAGAAGACAAAACCAGCCTACTCACTGGTCAGAACAGACATCTAAACATGTTCACTAGGGAATAGGAAACTGATCAATCATGCATGGAAGTAAGTCAAAAATATGCAAAATGGTAGCACTACAGTCATGCATGTGAAGCATATCTACAGTAGCTAAAAATTTGCTAAACAGGACAGAACTTGTTCAATTCAACAAAATAGATATGCAGTCACTACCAGCAAATAGAAATACTAGTATGTACCACATTGTATGTGAAGTGAATCATGCAAAGTTGTACCTTATGTAGAAGACAAAAGAGAAGAGGCTAACACATGAACTGCACATTGACACTTACCAAGTTTTCTACAAAAACCGGGTAGCTACGAGAGCCAGTTGTTAGATGGAACTTGACGTTGCCTCGACTATCTTTATTCTTTTGACATGCCTCCTACATTATATAAATAATACATGTTAGACAAGTGCCAAAGTATCATGTACAAGGTGGTGGTTGGTATTTTAGGGATGGAATACCATTTTGTTGGGACTCTTCCATGATTTTACAAGGTCCATCCACTGTTCATTACTTGTTGATTTGATAGGAGAAGTTTTCGAAACCAAATGCAGTGGAAAAGGATCAAAATGGTCTTTCTTCAGCCTATGTCGTTGTTGGCGAACTGCAGACTTCATCATTTCAATGCAACCATTTCTAACTATAGCATCATTTGTGTCAATATCGAACTTTGCCTAATCAGATGGAAGAACATGTATAAGAAATATGATAGCTGAGAAAACGTATAGCTTTCAAGACATTTATGACCAGATTTTATTGGAAAAAAACATAAGGAGGGAATCACAGTTGTACTATTAGACATGGCAGAAAATTTACTATACAGAATCTCTTTATGCTTAGAGTATTGCAGATTTTTATTTAGCAGACAATAGGGTGCATGATTTAAAATAGTGAAAACTCAGATTTATAAATAGATGATGCTCGTAGATTTATAAACAGAGGAAAGGACTTGGAGAATGTACTCACACATAGTATTCCCAGAAAAAGGTCAATCAGAGCCGGGTGTTTCTTGTATTCCTTCCAGTGCTTGAGCACAGGCACATGGTTCCTAACAGCGATGTTGCATAAAGTTGCATACTTTGAAGCAATATCAGGTACTACAGGCCTGATATACCCTTCAGGTATGATAATTGGTAGCTTGCCACGACAAGACCGGTTCATCCTTTGCAAACCATGCCCCATATTAACTCCTCGGTTCCATCTATCCTCTCCTAGTTGTAAGTGATTAATAATATTGCAAGTAACATTCAGCAACTAAACTAGTAATGTAATATCCAATATGGCAAATAAACGAACAAACAATTACCTTCATTAGTCATCAGGGTGTTGCAAGCTGGTTGGGTATTTGCATCAGCTACCATGGTGTTCTCATGAAGCTCATCATTACAATCTAAAAATAACAGATAGTAAGAACACATTCATCATGCAAACAAAGTTATTTTATTGACAATAAGAAAGCATCACCTTCGGTGCCCAGATTGTTGTGACCATCAGCTTGTGGTACGACATTAGTTGCCTCATCTAAATTATAGCAGGAAGTAAGAGTGCATTCATCAGCTAATCAAAGGTAATATAATGAGAAACATGATAGTAGAACTAGCCTGTTCCAGCTGGTCGATCAACTTGTTGGCTCACATCAGGGTGTGATGGAGGTGGGACATGGTTGCCACTTAGTTTTTCTGCCGATGTTCCTCTTAGAGCCTTGCTACAAAGGGAAGCAAACATTATTGGATAGAGTTTGCAGATAATTATATTTACCAAACAGAAATCAAGATAAGCTCTGATACGATGGAAAAGTTATCACCTTAGAAATGTCATCATCAACCAAATCTTGTTCAGCACTATCTTCTTGTGAAGGCTCATAGTCGGATTCAGAATCTTCTCTACTTCTCTGATGTTTCTTGCTCTTGTCTTTATAAGTTGCAGATGCCCTTGCAAAACAAGCAGTACAACCAGGAATTCCAAGTTTCTGCAACCTTGCACTGTTCTGCATACATTGTCTTAGGCGCTCCTCTTCATACGGATGAAGCAGCGGTCCTATGGTGATATAAAACATGATCAGATTAAGAACCTATTAGGAAGGTGTAGTACGAAGAGATTAAAAATGTTAGGACACAAGCTTGAATTGACAATTTAACCAATACTACAGCATTGAGGATAAATAAATCTGGATACGAGCTTGAATGGTCAATTTAATCACTACAACAGATGCGTGAATGTCCAATTTAACCAGTACTACAGCATTGAAGATTAATAAATAAATGTGGATAGATTTTAAAGATTACCCAAATTAGCAAGGGCCGAAGCTTGAATGGACAAAACCACTACTATATCATGGTGCATGAATAGCTAAGCCCTGAAAAGAAACGCTCTATTGAGGATGGAGAAATAAAGAACTGCTAGACTTGGATACCCATAACTGTCCTAAACCATGCCAATTCATTGTACCCCTAACTGCTAGACTTGAATATAAGGCACCCAAAATTCGGCCCTGGGTTCTCGTGTAGCTAAACAAAATTCGGCCCTGAGTTCTCGTATAGCTACTTCAAAGAAAAGAAAATTGTAGGGAAGGCACCCAAGCACAAGGCCACGCCACCACACAGGAAGACATGTTCACGCCACTCAATCAGAAGACGAAGATGTGAAATAGCACATACCTTGTGGATTCTTGGATCCACCCTTTGTGGGCATGGCAGAGGAGAAGTTGTTGCCGGCGTGGTCCGCGGCGGCGGAGGAGGAACCGAGCATAGCGGAGGAGGATCCGGGCTTGGAGGAGGAGAAGTCTTGGCCGACGTGGTCCACGGCGGCGGTGGAGGAGACATGGCTGGCACGCCCGGATGGCGGAGGAAGAGTCGTGGCCGCCGCTGCGGCGGAGGAGACCTGGCTGCTGCGAGACGTGGCTGCCGCGGCATCGGAGGAGGAGTCGTGGCTGCCGCACCTGGATGACGGAGGCAGGGTCGTAGCCGCCGCAGCAGGATGGGGGACGAGGAGTGGAGGCTGCGGCGGCGGGTTGGCGGCGGAGGCTTCGCGGCCGCCGCGGCTGATGGCGGAGGCTTCGCGGCCGCGGCGGCTGGCGGCGGAGGAGGACATGGGGGCGCGGCGGAGTAGGAGGATATGCGGATGAGATTTGAGGCCAGCCACCTAGGGTTTCTGGGGTATTTGAGGCGGATGCGGATGAGATGTGTGTATTTTTACCAAGCTACCCTTGTACAGTTGGCTGCTTCATACAGTAAGCTGAGGGTATTGTCGTAATTTGGCTGTTAGTTTTTTAGGCTGCCGCGCGGAGGACTCAAAGGAATGGGCGGGAGGAGGGAAAACTGAACTCAGCCCACGCGCCAATGAATCCCTTGTGAATTGAACTATATTTCATCTAAATAAAAAAATATATAAGACACCATTTAAAGTAATTTGCAAACCAAAAACTATCACGAGTATTTCATTTTTTCCCATGTATAAATAAGGAGCCCAGTCATGAACTTGTAATTTTTAAAAAATAACCAAATTTGATCTTTTGTATCATGTAAGTGGGCTTTTTTGTGTTTTTTTATCTCAATTTGAACTATGGGTGCTTGCAACAATATTTGAAAAATTGAATAAAAAATATATTTAACCTGCTTTGTCGCATTTTAAACCATGTTCAGGAGGCAGGTGAAAAATTCTATTGCCTTCTAGGGATAATTCAAACTTCTTCCTCCAAAGTACCACACATAACAATTATCTTAATATGTAAATGTGATAAAAAAATGGTAAAAATTGGTTTTGCAGCATATTTTAGGTTCATCAGTTTGCCAAAAAAAAATTAAGTGATTTGGATAAAGAGGTAGTATACTTTGCTCATAAATGGATGCATCTCTCATATGGTTTCATACAACTCAACTCAAACTTTGAGATTTGAGTAGCACATAACATTTTCGAACTTGTATGAACTTCATATTTGGATATGACCTCATGTTAAGCATAACATTGTACAATATGAAGTCACATTACCAATTCTTATGTACAAATATATGTTGTTATTGTACTCGAATATGGGAGAAATGCAATCATATAAATTTGATTTATAAATTCACAATGAACACATCAGAAAATAATATTAAATGAAAGATCATAATTTTACAAAAAGATAGAAAAAAGAATCGGCAAATTTGAAGTTAATATGACGGTGAAATACAAGTTTGAAGTTTATATTTCGGATTTAAAAAAGAAAATCTGAAGTATACAGCAACCTCGTCGCGCCATGTGTCCCTGTTCTTCGTGCGACCATCTAGGTGCTGCCACATGCTAGTGGGTGGCACGTTAATTACGGTCTATATATAAAGAAAAACGTGTGTCACAAAAGCACACGTGCGCTTGGGTCCCAGTGGTTAAGACATTACATGCTTGAACCTGAGGTTGGCGGTTCGATTCCGGCTTCCCACTATTTTTTTGGTGGGCTTCGACTTCGATTTTTTTTAAGTGGGCAAACAATGCAATAAAATTGTGGCCCTGGAGAATCGAACTGCGGGCACCACGGGCAGAATCATTTTTTCGCGTTCATTTTGTTTATAAGAATAGTACTCCACAGCACTTATAAGGATTCTCCCCCATTCCAATTGATTCCCTCTCCCCATTCTCAATCCGGCGGCGGGTGGGCAGCACGCCGCAGAGGGCGATGGCCGGCGGCGGTAGGAAGATCTACAGGCGCGACGCGAGAACCACGAGCCCCCCCCCCCCCCCCCCCCCCCAACTCGATCCGGCGAGCGGCGGAGCGTCACCCCTCCTCCCTCGATGGTGTGCAGGAAGCGGTCGGAGCATGCCCGGCTGCAACCCAGAGACAAGGATGGCAAGTTCTGCAGCACTTCCCCCTCCTTGGGCGGAAGGGTGAAGCACTCTGCTCGGGCTAAAGCGCGCCGCGCTTCCCCCTCCTCTGGCGGCGTGGGGAGGACGGGCGGTCAGAAGAGCGAGAGCGAGAGCGACGGCAACTCCGACGCGGTCACGATTCCAGTTGTCGTCCTCGACGACTCGGACTCCGGCGATGACGGCGACTCGGCGTCTGGCGATGACCGCGACTCGGATTTGGTACGACTCAGTTGACCTAACCATTTTGGATGAATTGAATTGAATTTTATTCCAATTATCAAGCTCATGCAGTGGTTAGAATAAACCAGATGAACAAACCTGACCATTGGGCTACCTGTACACATTCACAAAACGAATTTTGGATGAATTGAATTGAATTTTGTTCCAATTATCAAGCTCAGGCAGTGGTTAGAACAAACCAGATGAACAAACCTGACCATTGGGCTACCTGGCTGCAACTTATATATACTTTTCTACTACAATTTGACTTTTTAGCAAGAGAATGTGAATTTTTTGTGCTTACACTGTGAGGAAGGAATTACATCTGGTGCAGATGGAAGCTCAGGCTATGAGGAAGGAGTTCGAGGTGTTCAAAAAAGAGGCTAAACAGAAGTACAATTTAGCCATTCAACAACGTGATGAAGCACTGGCCCAGCGCGATGAAGCCAGGATGCAATGCGGTGTACTTGAATTTGATGTGGAATTCCTGCGTACTCGTCTTCGTATGGTAGGTTATAGAATTCAAGAACTGCAAGAGAAGCAAGGAAAAAAGTAGATGCTGTTGATCCATGCACTTGTGCATCCTTTCAGTTTGTAAATAGGTTTACCTATATGTCGTATGGTCATTTTGCCTTGCAATCGTGTTGGATGTGGTATTGTCCCTTTGCCTTGTAAATGGCAACCTGTGCATGCTAGTCATATAATGAAATGAACTAGCGTATTCTGAAAAAACCCTGAAATCTATCTATGTGGTATTGTCCCTTTGCCTTGTAAATGTGCAGTACTGAAGCCACATCTTTCCATGTTGGAGAATAACAATTACATGCAGATGATCTTTTACCATGCCTATTTTTTATTCATCAACTGATTATGTATGATTAAAAATTACAGGTGATTACCTCAAGCAGCAAGGAAGATAAGGTGAGGCTAACCTCGCGCTATTTCAGGTCCAAGCATAAGAAGAAGGTATCGACAACCCTTGGCAAATCCTCCTCGGCGACCTCTAAGAAGAAGAAAAAGGAGGAGGTGATGCCATCCGTGAACTCCTTTTTTTTCTTTTCTTATTGGCATTCAGAGACTTGTATCATTTTTATCTTTGCATTTCAACTGTCAGAATATCATATTTGCCTTGTTTCAGTATAGATTGTCTCATATATGAACTGTCAGACTTAATTCAGAGACTTAATATTATTGGAGGCTAAACTGAATTGATAATTTTAGCAATATATGTGCCAGCCATGAGCACTTTTATCATTTCAACTCTAGGAGTTATGCATGATGAAATTGATGATTTGTCACTAGAATTTGATACACTGCACTATCCATTTCCGTGCAGACATAGTATATATCGTTATTTTTGCTTAGCACTAGCACTGAAATATCTACAACCTGAATTTGACATGTAGGTGACCTCTCAAGGAGAAATTAGGAAAATCTGGAAGTTGCAGAGCAAGATAGTGTTATCGTCATAAATTAACAGGTTAATTAATGGGCTGCGAGTGAGTTGGGCTTAATGAAGAAATTGAAGGAGGCTTACGAATCGGCTCCTGCGTGATCATTTGGGCCATGTGGGCCATATATACTTAGATTTAGTTCAGATTGAGTTAGAGATAGAGTCTGATATGGACACGTTAGTTTAGATTGTTTTCCAAGTCTCCGGACAATAAATATGTACCCAATAATATTTGTGAATGAAGAACGTCATCAAGTTTTGCAAACAACAACTCTCGGCGCACCGCCACCCCTAATTCTAGGGTTTCGTCCAAGTAAGCGCCATGCTGCCCTGATCGCTTCTTGCGATCAGGGCAGCGTTGTTCTTGCTTTTACCTTGGTATTACTCGTGCTGAAGCATTTTTTGAGGGCGAGTAGTACTAGTTATCCTGATTTTCGTAGCATGAATTTTAGTAGATTCATTGTGCTTTTGTTGCTTATCATCTACGAACATCATGTCATCTCTGCGCGATCATGTTTTAATCTTATACTAATTCTCGTTGCATGGAATTAGTCATGTAGAGATGACACCATGCTTCTTTTCTATCTAGTAGATCTAATCTGTTATGATTTGTTCTTATACGTAAGAATTGGTGTAATATCTGCTAGGTTATGCCTTGCAAACGGGTTGGATGATCCGGTGATGTATTAGATGCTTTGCCTTAGTCTTAACAGGGAATTGATCCGGGAATCGGCTTTCGTTTATTCTTAGGCCTCTATTCTGGTTAAGGTTTAGTTATTTATTACGCTCATTAGGCCCAATTACGTGTAGGATGTTCCATTCTAACAGTGAAGCTTTTACCGTCGTGGATTGGATTAGTTAGATTTAATTGAAGCAGGTTTACAGTTATTTGCTTTATTTATCAATATCCGGATATATATACAGATCTGATCTGACACCGGGGACTCGATCGGCTCTTCAGAAGCCGATGCAAGAGTCGTCCCGGGGAGCCGACCACGGCTCGGACTTATGTTTGCACGTGTTTGTGTATGCAGGCAAATCATCTCAAGCACGTTCGCATCTTTCTGATCGGGTACAGGTCAGGTGGCACGCCCTGCGTCTTAGAAAGCCGCGGCGTGTGCTAGGATTGCGGGCCGTTGACGAGGGAGCAGTGCCTGCCAGCGCCCCGGCGACCTCCCGGCTCTTCGTGTTGCCTGTCGCTACTCGCCGGCGGGTAGCGACCGACAACACATAGATGCAAAAGAAGTGAAGATCAGTGGACTTGTGGATACCCTGGAAAAAGAAAAGGCAGCAAAGTTGTCACTTGAACGTCAACTTGCAGCAGCACAGAAGAAGGCATCCGAGAAGTGGCGGATTCCAGTCTACTGACCTGTCACCAAAATGGTAGCCCCACGAAGGAGCACCAACTGATCCATCACAGAAGAAGGCTTTGGTTTTGGTTTTGGTTTGCATGAGAAGGGATCTTCTGTGCGATCATGTCCCTGCTAGTCAAGTACTATGTGTCCTGTAGGTGCTCATCTCAAGTAGAATTGTGTCGCTGCTAATCAACTAGTATTATGTGAGCTGGTGTTGTATGTGCTCATCTCTAGGAGTATTATGTGTCAAGTACTATGTGTTACTTATGCTCTGTGATATATATGTACTATGATATTATGTTCTATGATACAAATGTGTTACTTATCCAATCAGTCTTGCTATGAACAGAATTACAGAATGAATTATCTCACAATGACATTATAGAATTATCTCACAATGACATAAATATAAGAATTCCAGTACATTATAAGAGAGTGAATAGAATTGTCTCACAATGACAGAAACATTATAAGAGAGTGAATAGTATTGTCTCACAGAAAACTTGTGAATTCCAATACATGTGTTTCATCATCACAACATTACAAATTCTGCATACAAAAACAAATAGTGCTAAATAATTGGTAGCAGCTACTCATCATCACTGTCAACAACAGTTGTATTCCCTCCATCATCGCTGCAATACTGCAAAAGCGTGTCATCTTCTTCATCTTCACCATCACTGTCAACGACGGTTGTAGCTGGACCTCTATGACATTCTTTCACCAACCGAGCAATTTCATCAGCCCCAAAAATAAGGCCTTGTCCATCATCTCTATTCAAAGGCATCTCAGGTGCAATGTCTGTTAGTGGTTCTCGCCTTTGCTCATCCTCACAACTTTCATCCTCTTGATATGCAGGAGCATTATATTGTGCAGATTTGGTTTCTCTTACATTATATAGATGCCTATGGTCGAATGTCTGGACAACTTGCCAATTCTCACCCAGTTTTGTGTCTGGCAAATAGAAGACCTTCCTAGCTTGAGTGGCCAATATTAAAGAATCGTCCTTGTACCATAGACTTCCAACATTGATGCTTTTAAAGATGCCATCACAATTAAGTTCAGTCCTCCTCCCATCCAGTTTAAACCACTCACATTTAAACAAAACTACAGTCCTCTCATCAGAATTATACTCTAACTGAATTATCACTTTCAAGGTTCCAAAAAATCAATGAACTGACCATTGTGCATACCTTGTGTCATTACTCCACTTTTTGTGTTTTCTTATTCTTGTCACGGTCAACAGTGTTAAAGCGCACACCATTCACAATGCACGAGGAGTATTTTCTGACTCTAAAATCAGGGCCGCATGCCAATGAAAAGAGATCACCATCTACCTCTTCTTGATGAGTATCCCACAACCTCATGATCTGCCACATGCAACACACACAAATCAGAATCTTTATAGAATAAAATGCCTAATAGATGCGAATGTAAACTTACATGGTTCCTGAACCAATTCTGAAAGCCAAGCCGAATCTTTCTTTCAATGTTATGCACCCCTGCTGTCTCTAATTCATCTCTGAATATGCTGCAGAAAAATTGCCAAAAAAAGAAATATGTGAAGTTAGCATCTGTCAACTTCAAAGGTGCCAAAAAAAGAAAGAAGGCAAACCTCACAACTTACTTCACATATTTCTCAACTTGACTGCAGTTGTTAAGCACATACCACACCATTTGTTCAAAGGAATTTTCATCGTATACAAGTTCATTTGCAGAAGTAAAATGAACTCCATGCCCAAAAACATCAACACCATAGGCCTCTTCATCAGAAAACCCTTTATTCCTTGGTTCTCGATTAAATCTTGTTTCAACATCATCCATGTACTTAGAGCAAAATGTCAGGCATTCATCAGCAACATATGCCTCGGCAATTGAACCTTCTGGCCGAGCCCTATTCCTCACATAGCGCTTCAAAGTGTAAAGCCTCCTTTCAATCGGGTACATTCAACCAAATTGCACAGGACCTCGGAGTAATGCTTCATCAGGTAGATGGACAGCAAGGTGCAACATCACATCAAAGAATGCCGGGGGGAAATTTTCTCAAGCTTCATCAAAATTATAGGGATCTCTTTCTTCATTTCAACCAATACATCCTTGTTAAGCTTTCTGCTGCATAGTTCCCTGAAAAACTTCCCTAACTCCGCTATTGCTTCGTAAATATCATTGTCCAAAAATCCTCTCATAGCAGCTGGTAAGATTCTTTGCAAAAAGAATGTGACAATCATGTGTTTTCAGCCATTGTACCTTGGTTCCCTCAGCATTTACACATCTTGAGATGTTAGAAGCAAATCCATCTGGAAATTTCACCTTCCGTAGAAAATCACAAAAGGCCTTCTTATTTTTTGTGGATAAGGTGTACCGAGCATGGGGCATCTCACATGATTCTCCATCATATCTAAATTGCATCTCGTTTTTAATTCCCAAATCTTTCAGATCAAGCCTTGCTTTAGCTGTATCCTTTGTCTTCCCAAGTATGTTCAAAATTGTCCCAATGAAGGCCTCGCATATGTTTTTCTCAATATGCAAGACATCAAGATTATGCCTCAGCTTCAAAAATTTCCAATACGGCAACTTCCATAAACTAACCATTCGGCTCCAAATTCGCACACGACCCGCTTCCATTTCAAAACGCTTCCTCTTCCCAGTTTCTTGTTGCTTCCCAGGTCTAACATCTCTAACTTTCTCCAATTCAGCTAGCAGCTCTTCTATAGTGAATTTCTCTGGTGGGTCATCACTTTCATGAAGTCCAGCATACTCATTGTTTCTCCGCAAACGGTGTCCCTTTGGAAGGAATCGAAAGTGCCCAAAATACCCAATCTTGCTCCTTAGCCCGTAGGAAAGAGGGTGCTTGTCACAATGGATACATGCAAAATAGCCCTTTGTGGTACGCCCTGAAAGAGTACTCAGAGTTGGGTAATCATGGATGCACCAAAGAACTGCAGCACGAAGGCTAAATGGTTTGCCAGTAAGGGCATCATAAGTAGGCACACCTTTCCAAAGATCAAGCAAATCTTCTATAAGAGGCTCTAAAAACACATCAAAGTCCTTCCCTGGTGATTTAGGTCCTAGAATAAGCAACGCCATCATGAAGTTTGACTCTTGCATGCATGCCCAGGGTGGAAGGTTGTATGGCACAACCAATACAGGCCACATGCTGTATCTTGAGTTATGTTCTGAAAAAGGATTGAACCCATCAGTAGCTAGTCCAAGTCTAATGTTTCTTGGATCTTTTGCAAAGTCTGGATATACTCGGTCAAAATCTTGCCATGCTTCACCGTCAGCTAGGTGGCTCATTTCCTTCTCACTAGGCTGCCGCTTTAACTTGTGCCACTGTGCTTCTTCTTATGCTTCTTTGGTTGCAAACATCCTTCTTAGCCTAGGTGCCAATGGAAAATGCCGCAACACTTTTTGTGGTATCTTCTTTCTTTCTGGGTCTTTCCATCTTGAGAGATCACAAACAGGGCAATTGTTATGGTTGGCACATTCCTTTCTGAACAACACACAATTATTGTACCAGACATGTATTGAATCATATCCAAGACCTAGTTCCTTTACAAGCCTCTTTGCTTCCTCATATGATTTTGGGAGTGTATTGCATTCTGGGAATGCTTCAGCCAATAGCTTCATTACTGCTGAAAAAGCCAAATTGCTTATCCTATAGAAAGACTTCATATGAAGAAGCTTTACCACAAAGGAGAACCTTGAAAATTTGGTACAACCCGGATACAATTGACGTTTTGCCTCCCTCATAGCTATTTTGAAAAATGAATCTTGCTCATGAGGTTCTACATCACCATCCTGATTTTCTTCATCATGTCATGCTTGTTCCGCAGTGTGTAGGTCTCCTAAAACCTCTTCCCAAGGATCAGCACCATAGTTGTACTCCTCTGTCACACCATCAACATCAATAGCATCATGCACAGCAGCAGCATGATCAATAATATCTACATTCAAGGACTCCCTATGATCAATAATAGCATCATGCACAGCAGCATCATCCATCGAGTATAACTACTGTCCATGCCATTTATCAATATGTGCTTCCTCACAAGAGCCTGACATTGGTATTTCTGATTAAGGCATCTACTACAGGGGCATAGAATTTCAACATTGCCAGTGAATTTTCCTTGAACAAAGCTCATAAATTCATTGACACCATCAATGTACTCAGGGGAAAATAATATGCCATTCACCCAGCTTTGATCCATCTAATGAAGCATTGCAGAACAACCCAAATAAACAAGCTACTCTTGCACTTTTCAGAAGCTGAATTCAACATACAAAAGAAAGGGATGACAGAGAGTCCATACCTTCACTGCAGGACGGTCTTTAGGTGGGGAAGAAGGTGTGCCTCGCAAGAGGAGTCAGGGTAGCATGACTGTGATGCTCTCGGTGTCGTGCTCGCGAGGTCGTTGACGATGTTAGTGCGGCAATGGCGCCAGCAGGCCATGCACCCTCGTCCCGGCCACCGCCGTGCACTCGTTGTGCGCCTCCAGCGTACTGGTAGGGCCTGGGGCGGCTGTGGCTGGCGCGGTGGCCGCCCAACGCCTGGAACGTCGGGAATCACCGGGAGCACGTCTGTGATTTGGCGGCGGCGGGGTGCGGTCAGATCGGGATCCGGCAAATGGTGGGCGGCGGGGCTTGAAGGGGCGGCGCTTGAAGGCGGCGGTGCCAATGGTGTGAGCCTTAGGCAATGGGGGCGGCAAGGGTGCGGCGACGGCGAGCATGGCGGCGGCGGAAGCAGTGCGACGGGATAGGCCCGAGCGATACGAAAAGAATCTCGCCTAGTAATTTTGTGTGATGAGAAAAGAACCCATTTATTACAGAATAAAAGAGTTAGAAAGCCACACTATTCCACAACCGAGCAAATAGTCTAGTGGTAATGTGCTCTGGCCTTCAGTGCTGCGACCCAGGTTCGAACCCCCCCCCCCCTCAGAATTTTTGAAAAAAAACTCATTTAATTTGTTCAGCTGACATGGAGCTTGCCCTGGTGACATGGCGCGCGTGGACAGGCACGTGGCGGTGACATGGCGCCTGGCATGTGGCAACAGGCTAAGAAATTGAATGTGACGATTTGATAGTGACGAATTTGCTATAACGTCATAGCTAACTGGGCCAGATTGTGACGAATTTAACAAAACGTCACTGTATTTTGGGCTTCAATATCCAAAATGCAGATCCATGACGGAAAATAGAAAAACGTCATAGATTAGTGATAGATTAGTGCTGTTAATGACGTTTTCTGAAAGTGTCGCTGAAAAACTGTCACAGATTAAATGATTTCTTATAGTGATATTCTACTGCACTCATCCATCCTCTATACTTCTACTCTACACCAACTACCAGAAGAGGGACCCACTTGTCAGATTTATTAAATCCCCCCAACCGGCCCCTCCACTCTTTCTCCCTCATTCCCTCCACCCCCTCCCTCCCTGCTCGACAGCGCCGGTAGTGGAGGCCCGCACACCGTGCCGAGCTAGCCCGCGCGGAGGCCATGGCAGGTGCCGCGCCGGAGCTGCCTCCCTCCGCGGCCGGCCACGGCCTCCCCACTCCCCAGGCCTCCGCGCAAGGCGAGGTGGAGGCACGGCGGCTCCCCTTCCTCTCCTACTCCGGCGGGCCTGCGGTGCGGCGGCGTGCCGGCGGCGAGGCGGCGCACTCACGTGGGGCTTCCCTCTTCCTCCGCGCGGGGCCAGGCGGCCGGCGACGCGCGTTGAGACCGTCCGCGGCGGCGTGCGGCGAGGCCCGTCTCCTCCTCCCTCCCCTCCGGCGCAGAGGTCGCGGGGCACGCCGAGCTCCGCGACCTCTGCACGCGGCGGCGGAGCAGGGGCCGCCTCCCTCCCTCCCTCCTCCCTCCTCGAGCGCGGCGGCGGGGAGCATCTGCGGCCTCCCCACCTGGCGGTGGAGGCCATGGCGGTGCGGCGGCGGATCCAGGCGCTCCGGCGGCCCTCCGCCACCTCCCTCCCTCTCCGTCCCCCTTCACTCCCTCTCTGCCCCCTCTCCTCTCTCTTCCTCTGCTCCTCGGCATGCGTGGGGGCGCGGTGCGGCGGCGGCGGCGCGGACGCGGTGGGCGGCCGATGCGGGGCGCGGCCGGCACATGCGCGAGGGGCGAGGTCCGGCGCGCGGTCGACCTCTCTGGCCGACGCGGCGGGCGGGCGGGCTGCGGGCCCCGCGCCACGTGGGCTCCTAGAGGAGGAACGGCATCGCCTTCACAGTTGGAGGATCTCGGCCCTTCCCCTATCGTATAGGAGGCTGTGGAGGATGCCGCTGCAGCCGTTTCTTCCGTCAAACGCTCCTCTAGGAGGCTGTGGAGGATAGCAGTGCGAACAGCCTAAGGACCCCTGCTGCTGAATACACTCTCCTGCAAACTGTAGAACCCTACCAAAAGACACTGGCTACCTTGTGAGCTCATACAAAGTACCAGTGAATACATGGCTGTTTACAGAATGGCAATCGACCAGTAGCATGCCACACCATCAACATATGTTATGTGTACACATAGAGTGTTGACGGCAGAACATATCGGTTGATCAATCTGAACAAAATCAGGTCCAGTTCTACTGATTCGGAGCAGCCTTGACATTCCAATCAGTTACTCTGTCATGTGTCGTCGGAGAGAAAGACGTCAGGAAGAGAAAGTGGATCAAGCTCATAGAAGCCCTGGAGCGTGCCACTTCTTTCTTTGGTCAGGCAGAAGGAGATGTGATTGGAGAACAACCCCAAATTCTCTCCCGAAGGTATCATCAGATCGAAATCCTTTTTATTGTCAGATTTAAACACACATCTGTAACCACGAACTTGAGTAAGAAGCATAAGCGTTGTGCCAGCTTCAGTGCACGCAATTATCTGGCCGACAACAAATTCGCAAGCGTTGCTGCTGGATGTAACCCAGTCAGGTGCCCAGTTCATATAGATGGCCCAGATCTGACCAACTTGTGGAAGCACCTCAAATTACCACTTAATGGCAGTTTGTCTGGCATCTACCAGATGAGAGAAAACAGGACTTGTGTCATACTTGGTTCTCCAGTACCAAACTTCAAATGTACTACAGCTGATAGGTATGTATGTCCTTCGCCAACCACCGTTTCTCCTGCTCTGACTGAGGACTCTCCAAATTCATTGGCACCATGGGTATTTTTCTGCGAGGATGTATCTTGTTCAGAAGAAATATGTGGTTCCAAGGGGATCTCCTTTTGAGCAATCAGCTCATCTCCAGAATCCATTTCACTATCTGTAGTATCAGCAGTCAAATCAATGAGCATTTCACCTATCATACTGCCGAGAGACATGTAGGAGACAAGAGATACAGAAGAAAATGCTCAGGTCAGCTGGGAGACGTGCAGTGTCAAGTTCCATAAAGCCTTCTGGGACACCAACCTTTTCAGCTCCATTATAAAAGGGAATAATGCTGTGCCAAAATCGAACGTCCTGTTTGGTTCGCCCCCTAGCACACATAGCACAAACTTTGACTAATAATTAGGGGTGCTAAATAAAGTCAGTTTACAAAACTAACTCCACAACCCCTGCGCTACTTCGCGAGACGAATCTAATGAGACCTTTGACCGCACGATTAGAGGTTGGTTACTGTAGTATTATTGTAGCCAATCATCGATTAATTACTATCATTAGATTCGTCACGAAAAATTACACCCATCCGTAAAAAGATTTTGCAAATAAATTTTATTTAGTACTCCATGTATGAAAAAAAGAAGTTGTGCTAGGAAGTAGCACGGGCAAACCAAACAGGGCTTCATCATACTATTACAAATGAGGATAACAGCGGCACCATCATCAGCTGACATAGTTGACAGGAATTCCACAATCTCATATTCAAGGATCTATGGTCAGGATAACATAATGTTCGACCAAACCACCGCAGCAAACGGAAGCATTACTCCAGTAGCACCTTCTCTTCAGAAGGGTTCAGATGGAAATACACTGCAGAAAATATCATCTTTGCGGCGACATTGCGAGAAACTCCAGAAATTAGGACCGGCTAGCGAGGCAACAAAGCTACTCCCTCGATTCTCCACCGCATTAGGCTATGCGCCAACCAAATAAACCAAAATAACTTAGGATCTGTTTAAATGAACTAAAGTTAAGTGCTAAATTTTAGCATATATTAGCACTCGTACACATGTTAAAATTTTTAAATCTTGCATAAAGTTTAACTCCATCTATTAATACTTCCGTTTGAATAAACTAGTACTAAAATTTAGCATTTTCATCCATTAACACTTACATGCAAACGGATGTTAGCTTGAGAGCGGCTAGCGACTGACGCCGCCGCCGCCGCCGAGTGAATCGACGAACGGGAAAGACCCACCAGGCACAATGGGGGTGAGCAGTGAAAGTATTCGGCCTAACAAAACATGCGCACTAACTAACTAATAAAGGCTCTCGCAAAAAAAATAACTAACTAATAAAGGCCCAACCCACTAACAACTAAACAAGTCAAGGCGAAAAAACAAGTAACTCATAAAGGCCCAACTGCTAATCAGCCCACCCGCCCGCGCGTTTGAATTTGGTCGGTCGCGCCGCTTCGTTGCCGCGGCCGCCGACTAGCTTTGCGAATGCAATTTTTCATTCTGGGAATACGTCGAGAGTCGAAACTCAGGCATTACGAGTTTCACAAGTCACCACCCAGCGAGGCCAGTGCCCCTGCGCGACGTCGTCACAGTTCGTCGCGACGAACAAGAAGGCGAAGGCCTCCAAGCAGCAGCAGCCGCCCCTCCGGCTCGCCTGCCTGGCGGCCGAGGCCAACGAGCGCGGCGAGGAGAAGGACGCCACCGCCACACCCAGTGCCGTAGTAACGTGGTGGCGAATACAATATATCATTATTTCTAATTTATTTGAAGTTCATATATGACGGAGCGAAAGACTAGTTTGAAATTTTAAAAAATAAAAATTTATAAATATAAAACTTCTGTTCTTTTTAGCACGAAAGAAATTGAAAAATATAAAAAGAACTAGGCCACGAAAGCATTTCAAGTATATAGTAGAGATAACCATGCTTTTTCGCGAAAGTGCCTTAGCATGTATTTCATTAAAAGGAAAACAATACGGCCATTACAAACCTTAATAGATAGAGGCTATTAAGGCAGTTAAAGAGCACCACCAAGCTGGTGGCTGTGACCTCAACTACACCAAACAAGAAACAACAAGAACAAGCGGGGGAGGAAACTCACTCTAACCCACAAAACCTAGACATGACTATACA
This sequence comes from Panicum virgatum, assembly GCF_016808335.1. Classification (NCBI taxonomy): domain Eukaryota; kingdom Viridiplantae; phylum Streptophyta; class Magnoliopsida; order Poales; family Poaceae; genus Panicum; species Panicum virgatum. The sequence continues at coordinate 41,789,088 of NC_053143.1, forward strand.
ACTGAACCTGCAAAAAATACAAAATCAATACAAGGGTGCATAAAGTCTCCAACTAGCAAGGCGGCAAAGCATTCGCCTGGACAACATGTCAATGTGGCAAAGCATCCGCTCGAAACGATCACCAACCGACAAGATGAAGGCGGCAAGGCATCCGCCAGAGCAAGCAAAGGACGGCGGCAAAGCATCCGCCAGACGACGACCTATGCAACCCTGACGATGAGGATGAAACGACCATTTATATTTAAATTTTTGAAAAAAATAAAATGTGTAGTAATTGTTTTTGAAAAATTAATAAACTGAATATCACCAGAACAATGAGCTTTCATATTTTATTTTTTGAAAATTTTTGAAACGAGTATATTTAAATTTCAGAATCATGATCTACCATACGTTTGGCTTCTTATTGTTGTTAGGTCGGTTTCACACACGTGTCCTTCATAGTTCGATTTAATCTATATAACTCTCATGTGTAGTAAAAAAAAATCTCCGATTACAACATAAATAGACTAAACATGTTGGACTACTTTATAATTTAGTTTTCTTAGTCAACTAAAAGTTTCTGATTTTTTTTAAAAGAACTTAACCCTTATTAGAGTTGGTTTGAAGTATCAAAAATATTGTTTTATCAAGAAAATGATAACGAGGTAAACATTTTCTCTATTCGGTATTCTTTTGATAATATATCTCCCTAGTCATGCTCTTTTTCTCACTAGCATGACGGTTCAAAATATTTGGGGACCAAACATGTATTTAGGAACCCTGCGGTATGAAGGTAACCCAAAGGGCTAAGGCAAAAGAATGTGGCTCTCAACCGTGCATCAACTCGGCTTCTTTTCCTTGCAACACCCTCAAGATCCAATTTTATTGTGATAATAACGACGGTTACGTACCACGGGTACCTCAAAGAAAGAATTCCTAGGCCCAACCACCAAGGTGAAACTAGCCCAGGAAGCTGGGCCCATGGAGCAAGGTGAACTAACCAACGGGCCCCGTGTATCAGGCATAGGGGTGGTAAAGGGCTCTAGATTTTGGCCTAGAAAATCTAAGGGCCGGGCCTAAAGGGGCTGGGCTCTAATCTTATACAATTTTGAGATAAAAAATTTAATAGTCTTGTTGGGCTATGAAGAGGTCACTAGAGCTATGACCTATTACCACCCTAATCAGGCGGCGACCTGAGGATCAGGCCACCCGCTGACAAGGGACGTCGCAACCTCCCGACCCCTAGCAAAACTTGGGTGTCTAGCGCCCTCCAATGGCCAAATCTAACCCCCCAACCCGCTGGGAGACGAGAAGGATGGACCGGTGGAGAGCAGTAAATGTGCCAGGGCCGATGGGATGCGCACGCGCACTCACGCCCCCTTTGAGAAACCCCTGGCACGCAAACCCCTGGCCAGCCAGGCCATCATGACGCCTCGGCCACGGCGTCTGCGCCGGCCCCATCCCGTCGTCCTGATGGGGTGTGACAACCAATATTATTATGAGCAGGGATTAACCCTAAGTGACTAGGGTGAAGGATACGAAAAGGAGGAGAGAAAAAGAAAACGAGCGGAAAAGAACAAGGGAAAGTCAAACATAGTCAAAATTTGGCCACATTTAAAAACTTTGAAAGGTTTGGAAGCCAAACTCTATAGAAAGTATCAAACAGAATATTTAGCGATGTTCAAATTTGAAGATTGAAATTCAAATTCCAAAGAAAAGAGTGAGAATTCCCTCAGTTTCATGAAATGATGGAAAAGCCATGGTTAGCAGCTATTAGTTGGAAATTTTATCAAGCAAGCCAACAGTTAGTCAACATGAAAAATGAAGTGCAAAATATGTACTTAGCAATGGAACCATGATTGAACAGTTTGGAGAATGACCTGGACACATTTGAAGTGTTCAAAGTTGGAAGGAAATAGTAACACACCTGAATATTTCAAAGTGTGGCTGCACAACCATAATGCTCAAATTTGAGCCTAAATAAAATGAGACATTGTAGATCAACCATGCATGAAAAGTACTCAGATGCAAAGCTGGATGTTTGGGAAGAAATAAGGTGTCATTTTTTGGGTGAAAACCTTTGTAAGGTCATTCAAAATCAATGTCAAAAACAGGTAGTTTGAATTAAAATGCTGAACTTTAGAAAAAGTAGCCTGAACCCTAACTGTTCAGAGCAATTTTTGAAAGGGTTCGAGGCCAAATCAGAAAAATGTTCCTGAAACAAAAGTTGTAGAGAAATATCAAATCAATAACTTTGCGTTTGGGAGATTTTTAAGTACAATAGTGAATGTTGGAGATAATGGAGCTGCAATGTTCTGGTTCTGAGGAGTTCAGTCTGAAACAGATGTGCACAGCAGGGATGAGACCAATGTTTATACAAGTTAGAGATAGAATCTGAAGAAATGCCTGTAAAAGAAAATGGAGATGAACATAGGGCTACAATTATCCTGTTGGAAGATTTCGAAGTTTAGTAGCAAATTGGGGAAATAATTTGCATCAATGTTGATATATTTGAATAAGTTAACCGAAAGCCTTGTTCTTTAGTGGCAACCGAATTTGGGCAAGATAGAGGCTGAATCAGAGAAGGTGCATAGAAAGAAACATGTAGAGTAATTTCTTCCCTAAAATTTTTATCTTGGGAGATTTCGAGGTTTATACGCAGAATTTGCAAATATTTGGGTTTAAACCTGGCAGGATTGAGCTTATGACTGAAGCACTGCATTATATTATTGGCCGAATTCAGTAAAAATGCAATAATCAGGGCAGAAATTAAAGGCTTTAGAGGCAGATTTGGGGAAAGTAACCAACACAAAAGTTATAGAGGAAGGTTCTCTCTACAAATTTTATTTTATCCAATTCCAATATTTGTATATGAATTTGAGAGAAAAAGGAGGATCAAACTTGCTGTTTCAGAGACGTAACAGAAGAGAACAGAGCAGGTTCAGACCGAGCCGTTCTTGTCCACTGCTGTCGCCACCGGATCGAATTCGCGGCAAAATTCAACGTATCCACCGTCAATCCCAAGGAGGTGGCAAGCTATCGCTGCCATCCCGGCACCCTCCGTCGATTCCCTTCATCCACGGCAGCGCAAGAGCATCAGGAAACTGTCTCTCCCAACTTCCCAATCCATTTACAGCCTCAAGTATGTTGGATTTTGGCCAGCTTCGGGTGGCTCGGCGCGGCGCTGCAGTCGCCGTGCGCCACGCGGTCGATCGAGGCTGGGCATGGCAGCGGCTTCCCCTCTCTCCGTTCCTGGGCATGACGCGTTCCTAGACCTCCACGGAGTCGATCTCAGATTTTGCCAGTACTGTTCCGGACTCTGATTTCACCACTATTTCGGACTCGGAATTTGCTTGGACTTGCCGGCCGGCCTATATAACTGAAAGTTCAGAGAACCAGCAGATTGCATCATTGCAACAGTTTGTCGAAGCGAGAGCGAGAGCGAGACATCCAATTTTGGCTTTGTCCAGTACTGATGAAGATGTACAGCACGAGCAGAGCAGCCATGATGAGCCTTCGCCATCTGTTCTTGCGAGCTGTTTCCAAGTTCTTCCTTTCCTCCTCTCCGAGTTTACTGAAGGCACTCCAGGGAATTGGGCATGTTCATCAACCAGGACCATCGCTCAAGGACGATGTCAGCGAGTACCGGCCTGAACTGCCGGTGGACATCCTGATGGACATCTTTGCCCTGCTAGAGATCCCTGACCTGCTGCGTGCCGGCGCCGTATGCTCCACGTGGCACGCTGCGTACACCAGCCTGCTCAGCCATGGATGTTACCATCGGCCACAGACGCCATGCCTCCTCTACACATCTGAATCTGACGCGGATAACGTTGCCTGCCTCTACAACCTCGCAGAGGACAGGGTCTACAGGCTCACGCTCCCGGAGCTGGCGATCCGCAGCCGGTATCTGATTGGCTCCTCCAATGGCTGGCTGGTCAGCGCCGACGAGAGGTCGGAGCTGCACATGGTCAACCCAATCACCGGTGAGCAGATCGCCCTCCCACCGGTGACCACCATCGAGCAGGTCAAGCCCATCTTGGACGACGCCGGTGAGATTAAGGAGTATGAGTTGTCGCATTTCAGCGGAGAAGAGGTTTACCGTGACCCAACAATTCTTGCTCTCAATGAGCTGCGTGATGACCTCTACTCCAAGGCATTTGTGTTCCCTGATGAGGCCTCTTCAGGAAGCTACGTTGTGGTCTTGATCCACGAACCATATGAGCTTTCATTTGCAAGACCAGGAGATTCTAAATGGACACTGCTGGCAGCAAGAGATTCCTATGAAGACTGCATGTACGTGGATGGCGTACTGTATGCAGTGACAGGTGCTTGCAGAATTGATGCTTTTGATCTCACCGGCCCTACTAACTTAAGGAAGGTGATTATGGAAGAAACAAAGAACTTTATTTATGAACACATATACATTACTAAGACGTCATCAGGAGATCTGCTGCTAGTTTGGAGGGAACAGGATGTCAAAGGTGAGGGCGATGTGGGCGAGGATGCTCCAGAGCCTGTACAATGGGAACTAATTTCAGAGATCAAGATGGAAACTAGGAAAATCACGTTGTACAAAGTTGACATGGAAGCAAAAGAGCTCGTCGAAATTAATAGTCTGCATGACCATGTGTTGTTCCTTGGGTATAGCCAGACGTATTGTCTAGGTGCTGAAGAATATCCATCATTGAAGGCAAATCATGCCTACTTGACAGACAGTCAAAGATATATAGCATCTTGGAAGAGAAATTGCCGTGATATATGTGTTTTCAATTTGGAAAGTAACAGTGCTGAAGAAATTGTGCCTCCTCAGTGTTGGTGCAGCTGGCCAGCTCCCATATGGATAACACCTAACCTTACAAAGATGAGCTCAAGATTAAAGGAATAGGTCCTGTTTTATAAACTGTAATTGTATTTTCCATGTTTAAATATGTATGTTGAGTTTATTGAATCATATATTCTTGACTCATGAATTTTCGTTAGAGCTAGAATTTATCAATATAATATAAAACACTGAGCTATCATTCATGTTTGTAAATAATGTTTGTGGGTGGCTAAACGAACAGCAGGCTAAATAATAATCCCTCATCATTTAAAGTTTATTTGGGATGCTTGTCAAATTTAACTATCAGAAAAAACTATATAAATATATATAAATATGTTAAATTAATGCACGTGTTCATCAAAATTATTCATTTGGCAAAAGGTTTGGGCAGGAAATACTGTCACCGGATCCTTAATTTGGCCAACAAACCACATTCTCGGACTCTCTCCTTAAAGTTTTGGAAATTCATATTTAGGCATAGATAGAATTTAAGCGGTAATTAAATATTACATCTACCACTCATACTAAGTATTTGGAGACCTTTCAAATACTTAGTTCTTCGGGTACTCCTCTTCAGTAGACGGCTGATGCACTTCTGAAAAACCACAAAAATAAAACCTTGAGTAGGAAGGTACTCAGCAAGACTGACCCGACTAACCGAAAATAAAATAAACTAAAATAAAACTGCAAGGAGTATGAGGACTTTTTAGTGGACAAGCTGACTCGACAATTTTGCATAAAGCTTACTAATGGTAAGTCCTTATTTTGTGATTTTACTCCAATTTAATAATTAATTAACATCTAGGTGATAAAAGTCTTTTTCATAACAAGAAGCACTAAACATCCAGTAATATTACTTTCAAGGAAAAACAACACAAATATCTTTCTTAACTATGATGCTCAAGCGATGATCAAGTGCATTCATGACCGAGAATTGCGGCGATCCGAATCGATTTACATACTGCAGGAGATACCTAATTATCAGTTATGTACAGTTCTGGGGACTGTACGTAACAACCTTTCAATTAGCCGTACCCAAAGGACCGAAAATAAAGTTACCCAAACCCAGAGGCGCACCCCCACATGGGACCCCACGCCTGGCCTAATCTCCAATGTGAGTTTCAGGCTACACCCCTACCTTTCTCTCACTCGCCAAGCACGAGTATAAATCATTTCCAATCCAAGAGCCAACTAACTCACCGGACTTACTGGTTCCCAATGGCAGTAAGCAACCAGGTAGTATCACTTGATCAAAGATTAACACAGTGAACGGTCCTTAAAAAAATTAATTTCAATGGGCAGAACCACATCGCTAGCTTCTGCCCACAACTTTAAAAACAAGCCATTTCCTTGATTAAAGTGAGATCTAGATTAACCTTAGGTATTGAAGTAACATGGTTCCTATAAAGTAACAACTAAGCTTTGCTAAGCATAGGACATTACAAGTTAAATTTGAGAAGGTGGCAAAGTTGTCCTATTAAACAAGGACGGATTATGCATAAGAGAATTGGCTTGCAATCAACTCCTAGAAGTAATGCACAATCATGAAATAAACCAAATTTTATGATTTTATAACGATTATAAAAAGGGTAGGTATAAATGCATCGGGGCTGGCCTTTAGTCCCTGCTAAGTTAGTATCTTCAAAAACCCCTTCCACAATAGGAATAAGATCAAGAACTTCCTCGGTCTCCAGGGGATCTTTAGATAATTCCACAAACTCCACTTCAGGTGCTTTAGATTCTATGGTAGGATGCAAGTCAATATTAGCGTGCAAATTTTTTGATAAAATAAGACTGTACAACTTATCTCATGATAACGTTGCAAGTCAACACTATTCTACCCACAAAAGAATTAACCCACCATTTTCTTAATTACAAATATACCTTATGCATTTTCTTCTATTAAATAAAAGGGTTTCACAATTAATTTCTAACTCAAAACCTAATTCCTATGAATTATCAAGAATATGTGATTAATAAACAATTATTCATAATTTTATACATTTTATAATTGTTAAGTACTTATTTAAATACCTTAAATAAAAGGCATAGAAATAAATACTCGATACTATTATTATTTTTCTTAGAGTTTAAGAGTTCTCATGCATAAAAGAAAATAAAATAATCCTTGAAAAATTGGGCTTGTTAGATTTGGATAAATCTACAAATATAAAGAATTATGGAAGAAAACAGAATTTACATCTAATTCTAGTAAAATCTACACAATTTTACAAGAAAACCCCCTTCACCCTCATCCTTCTCCACTTAACCCTGCTTTCTTTCACTAAACCCCCTCACTTTTCTTTTCTTCTACCCCAAACTCCTTTTCCCCTTCCTCTGTTTCTTCACGCGCATAACCCACGGTGGCTGCCCCTGGCACGCCGGCGACGAGCTTGCCGTGAGACCAGGCCGGCACGCGCACAGGGATCGCCCCCAAGCCCCCCACGCGCACCAGCCCCCAAATCTCCTCCACAACACAAGCCCAGACCCAGAACGCCGACACAGGCGACAACCAAGGCACGACGCATAGCGGCCGGCCATGGCGAGCACCCCCACCCCCCGCCCCCCCCCCCCCCCCCCCCCCCCCCCCCCCGCCACCCCCGCCCCCCCCCCCCCCCGCCCCCCCCCCCCCCCCAACAGCCCCGATAGACCACCAAGACAGCAGCACCCTCACCACAGGAGCACGCCTACTCCCAACCTGGCCCTGGAAGCGCCAGAGCACAGGGCTCAGCGGCGACCCCCATGGCCACGGCTCGGCCACGGTGGCGCGACAACGTTCCGGCCATCCCGACCACGAAACGGGCCGACCAACAGCCCCTACCCCATATACAACCTCTTTCATCGCTTCTAGACCACCCAGAACTGGAATCCAAGGTCGGGAGGACCATGCTCACCGGCAACCCCCAGCACGACAACGACCCGAGGAAGAAGATGATTTTGGACCCGGAGCTGCCGTGAAGGATTTGGCCCGGGAAGGGTTCGAATGGATTTGTAGTGATCCTGGGAGGTCGTGTGTGCAAGGAATCAAACCAAGATCATGCGAGGGAGACGAATTTTTGCGAAGAACAGAGAGCTCGGTTTGGGGAACAGAATGGCGCGAAGTGGAAGATGATATGTTCAGACACGGTGTTCTGTAGCAGTCTGAATAGGGTGTGTTTCAGTGCAAAACCCCAATCTTTGAGCCTCTGTTTCCACAAATTTCATTACCAAAATTCATAATATTCCAAAACGAAAGTTGTATCCCTGACGTTTCTCTAAAACTTTTCTTCCAGAAACATCCTTAATTTAGGCCTCTAACCTGGTCGAAATTACCTCAGAACAAGGCAGGTTCAGGCCGTTTTTCACAGTTGCAGACTAGACTCTTCAAACCCTGAGCGTTGCAGTGCACTTTTCTCCAAAATTTTTCACTGTACTTCAAAATATCCCAAAATAAAAGTTGTAGATTTCATATTTACATACAACTTCTGTTTAAGACACACCTTTCAGTTCTGCCTCTAAAGCACCCAGATTTTACTCTGAAGCAGGGAACCGAATGGATGAATCCATTCAGTTTCGTCAGAACCTTCCAAGTACAACCCGATGCTCCAATTTGATCCTTATTTTAACCATTCAAATCTAATTTATGATACTCAATCCCTACTGTAACATGTTAACCATATAACAAGGAATCCATTTTTCATATGTAAATCCCTCTCCTACATCCAGATTCTTCCAAAATTTCAGGCTAAAGTGACCATTTCACCATATTCTTAAAACTGAATTGGCAATAGCCATTCAGTACTGTCAGTTAACTGACAGTGCCAAACCCAACTGTGATCTTCCAGAAACTAAAAATTTTCTCTTCTTCCTGTCAAACCACTTGACCAAGATAATTATTATAGATTAAAGTTTACTCACAGTCAAAAATCTCCTAAGGTTTTATAAGAAATCTTTTCTCAATAAACAAAATCTGGATGTGCTTCCCTTGGAAAACTACTTGTAGATCATGCAATGGTGAAAAAAACTGTCAAATGCTGTGTTAAATACAATTGAACCCATTGTTGTGTTTTGGCTGAACCAGCCGGTGATATTGGCACTGGTGATGGCTTTCAGAAAATATACAGAGTATAATTCTCTAAGTCCTAATAACCAAGGATCCAAAACCCAGAAACACAAAATTCACAGGACTCCTAGAGCACATACTTCACCCATCATTAGATTGCTGGCGTGTAATATTTTCAGAGGCAAATAAGTGCAACACAATACATTTACTCTCACTTCATTCAGTTTTCAAAACTGGAAACAGCAGATGTACTACTTATCCATCCCATCCTGATCCGTAACATGTTAACACGTACAATATAAAGATACACATCATATGAAGCAAAAGGTACCAAATCCTCAAGGGTTGGTTCAGGAACCACAAAGAGAACTAATCATTTGCACTACCAAAAGTTACTGCACAAGCTAAAGGGCTAACAGTGGTATCTTCAGATAGGTGAACTGTCACTGCAGTCTTGCCCGAATGATTAAGTTTCAGCAGTTATGCAAATCCATTGTTCTCCAGCAAGCAAATCTGAAACATAGACAGCATGAATGTTTAGGATAATAAATTGAAACATTTACACGTACATTGTAAAGGTGGAATGATTTAGTTAACTCCACTTACCCCTAGGACAATTTGTGGCAAACATATTGGTGTAGACCAATGTCGCGGCTGTATCTAGCCCTGGTGAAGCAACCCGCCCTCACACATTTGATCCCAGGACAGCAGTGAGCAGTTATGTTGTGATGCTCTATCTGATTTTTTTTAGTAAAGTATAAGGAATGCACATGAGTTAATAATTTAAACGGTTGGTTTTGCATTGAAGTGCTAATTCTTTTAGTTGGACATATTACCTTGTTCTGATCTTTAGGCAGCTCCTTCTCTCCGCTAGCAAGGTGGCAAATAAGGCAGTAAGTGTAACCTTTTCGGCAGAGCAGGGCCTTGATCCGATAGCTCTGATGCATTTTCATTTCCTGGTCAGCTTGTTCCCTGTAATCCTCATCCTCATTGCACTAATTGGAGAAGAAAGAAACAAGGAAATTAACAAGCATAAATGAGGAAGCGTTCACATGTTCAGAAAATGCAGAGTCCAAGAAAGTGGTTCTCTCACAGGCATTGAACAGCAAATCTCAGCAAAAGAACCAAACCTGATCCTGATCGGGACGGATGGAGAGATGGCGCTCTCGTCTCGCCCCCTCCCCTCCCCGTCGCCGCCAACCCCTCCACCAGCCCCACGCCGGCGGTCACTCCGGCCCCGGCAACCACCCCTTCTCCCTGCTCCCCCGCGGCGACGAGGACACCTCCCTCCGGCGAACTCCCTGGCCGTTCCAAGTCCCTTCGCTGGAGCTGCGATACTCCGCCGTCAGGCAAAACCTGAGGCGGCAACTCGCCCCCCTCCTTCAGGGAGGTCCTTCTTGCGAGCGTGGCGGCACACGCCTCCTCGACGCCGGAGAACCCCACCTCTCCAGGCAGGTCGCGACGGGTGGAGGCACCTCCCCGCCTTGTCCTGCATGGCCCCCCGCCCCCTCGACGCCCCGCTGGCCCTGATGCGGATGGCTGGCAGTCCGTGGTGAGCCGTCGCTCGCGGAAGGCGTTGCGACGCCTTGAGCGGCGCCCCCGACGGCGTGTCCCGGCGGACCTCCGGGGAAAATGTTTCAACTGCTTCTCCTCCCAGCACCGTGCGGCGGCGTGCCGTTCTAGGGCTCGGTGCTTCTGGTGCCGGACTACGGGACATCGGTGTCGCGACTGCCCGGAGCGGCGTGTGGCCCCGACGACGGGTCCCCGCTCCAAGCTGGTCTGGCGTCCTATCTCCTCCGCCTCTACTCCAACAATGGCAGCATCAGATTCCCCGGTGATGGCGACGAACGCACAGGGTGATGTTGCTGGGCCTAGTCGACGCCGGCGGCGTACTCGCAAGCGTCGCAACTCTCGCGGCGCTCCGTCCTCGACACCGCCCACCAACCCGGACGAATCTGATGATTCCTTGGCCAACATCTCCTGTGGCGATGATCGCCGGGTGTCCATCGACGTGTAGCCTCGTCCTCGGCCGCGCTGCGTGATTAATCGATCGGCCTCAATCTCGCTGCGGGAGGAGCGCCTGGCTTCGAGGGCCCTCATTCTCTCACTGATTGCTGATGATCCCAGCCGCCTGGCTGATCGCATTGTCCCTGCGATTGCGTCCCGGTTTGAGATCGAGGCGAACTTGCTGTCCATTAGCTACCTTGGACCTGCCAGTTTCCTCTTGATCTTGCTGGACGAGCACCTGGCTACACGGATTTTCAACGAAGGGCGCCCCCTGCCACTCCCCCTGGCCGGCTCCACATCAGGCGGTGGTCGCGTTTCTTTGCGTCATCCGCTGCGGCGTTCACTGGGGCGGTGGATGTCGAGCTCCGGGGAATCCCAGCGCACGCTTGGGAGTGGGAGACCGTGGCTCAACTCCTCCGCGATAATTGCGTGGCCGGAGACATTCACCCCGATTCTGACATGCAAAGAGAGGTCCTCCGCATCTCTGCATGGTGCGAGTGCGACAATCCGAGCCACTTCCCGCCGGAGATCGACTTGGTGATCCCTGAGCCTGAGGTCGAGGAACAGCAGAATGCGTCCGTTCGGCATACTGTCGTCTACCCGGTGCGGATTTCGGCACGGGTACGCGGCGATCCGTCGTCCTCCGATGATCCTACGCCGCCGCCTCCTCCACCCGATGCTGATCGCCGCCGCCGTCGACGATGGGTGCGGCGTTCCGTGCCGGCATCCCAGGCCCCGAGGACGGTGGGCATTGATGGGCTTCCTGGTGGGAGCCACCGTGCAATTACTCACGCCCCCTCGACGTTCCCCTCGGGCGAGGCGCAACCGCGCAACATGTCCCCCCGTCGTCGGGAGTGCTTCAACTCCTCCGCGCCGCCGACTGGTGGACCCGACAACCATGGCTCTTGACGTTGGCCCCACATCTCACTGCGCGCCCCCCTCGACGGACGCGATCATCTCGCCATCTGACGAGCAGGCGATCGGCGCTTCTCCTGTGGCGCGATCGACTACCGCGACCACCTTGATCACCCCTGCTGCGGCCGCGTCTACCCCGCCTTCGGTGGAGATGTCGACCTCCGCGACCACTGCTACCTTGGCGACGGTGACAATTGCTGCGTCCTCCCCCGCTACGGCTGAGGCAGCGATCGTCGCGACCACACCGATGCCGATCGCCGCTTCGCCTGCTGTTGAGGAGGGGATGTCTCCGGTGCTGGCTCGCACTGTCGAGGACATATCTGTTACTCCGACTGAGGAACTTTCTGCTGCGGCTGAGGCAGCGGCCGCCGCGACCTCCCCGGTGCTGTTCGCTGCTTCGCCTGAAGGGTTCTCCCCGGCTATTGAGGAGGGAGTGTCTCCGGTGCTGGCTCGCACTGTCGAGGACATCTCTGTGACTCCGGCTGAGGAACATTCAACTGCGGCTTAGGCAGCGGCCGCCGCGACCTCCCCGGTGTTGTCCGCTGCTTCGCCTGTTGGGCCCTCTCCGGCTATTGAGGAGGGGATGTCTCCGGTTCTAGCTCGCACTGTTGACGACATCCCTGTGACTCCGGCTGTGGGACACTTGCTGAGCTCCACACTGCCATCTTCTCTGTGTGCTCTGGTGCCCGATGCCCCTGACATCACTGCTGATGGGTCCGTTCTGGGGGTGCTAGAGGATCATGCGACCACGGTGACGCCTGGTCCTGCTCTGAACCAGCGGGTCCTCCCTGATGATTTGATCACCTACACCAGGGCATCACGACGGCAGGACAACTCCAACCCAGCTGTGATGGACTTCATTGGGAAAGTGACAAAACCTGTTCAAGCCCTTGCGCCAACGCCGACTGTCCACAAGAGGAGAAGAAAAACTGCTGGGCCGGTGAGCTTGCCTCGCCGTAGTCGCCGGCTCGCCAACCTTCCCCCTGAATTGGACCGGGTGTCAGCGACTAAAGTTTGTAGAAAGCTTGGCCTGGCAGATGAGGACGGAAGAATTTCGGATGAGGCACTTGCTCGCTACTCCAAGTTCTACAATCATTTGTTGAGCAGCGATCATCTTGCTGCTGTCTCAGCCTTGTTTGGATGGGAGGTCCCTCCGGAGGGGCATGCCAGAGCTGCTGCCATCTCAATTACTGTGAACTAGGTGGTGTTGATTCTGGTCTTGTTGTTTGGCTGGTTTCTATGGATTTTTCTAGCATTTTGATTTGGAATGTTCGGGGTCTTAATGACAGAGGAAGAAGGGACAATCTTAGGAAATTGGTGGATGATCTCAGACCCTGTGTGGTCTGCTTGCAAGAAACTAAATTGTCTCACATATCTGAATGGGATGTGGCTTCATTTCTTGGTCGTGAGTTCTCTAAATTTGTGTTTCTGCCTGCACAGCAAACAAGAGGGGGCATTCTTATTGCTTGGCGTGATGGGACATTCTCGGTTATACAACATCTTGTTCATCGTTACTCCGTGTCTGTGCTTCTCTGCGGCAGTACTAGGTCCCCATGGTGGCTGACGGGAGTGTATGGTCCTCAATGCGATGAGGACAAGATATCCTTTCTTGCTGATCTTCGCGAGGTCCGATCCAGTTGCCCTGTGAAAGTGATCGGGTGCTCTAGCCTAAGAGGGGGAGGGGGTGAATTAGGCACTAATAAAAACTTTGACCTATGGCTCCAACTAGTTTGCACAAAACTTAAACTTAAAACAAGCTATCTAGATGTGCAACTAGGTTGTTCTAGTGTAAAACCCCTATCCCAAAAGAGTTTAGCAACCTATAGCCTTTCCTATCAAGAAACTACTCTATGAAAGTAAAGGCATACAAATTGCTAGTATGAAATGCGGAAGCTTAAAGAGCGGGATAGGAGATAGCAAACTCTTGACGCGGGTGTTTATCCCGTGGTTCGGTTAGCCACAAAGGCACACCTACATCCACGTTGTTGTAGCACTCACTAAGAGTATTGCTACTCGGCCACCAAGTCTCTTTCGTGAACACAATCACGGTCACCTTGGCCCCGGGTTCCACTAAGGAGCTTCTCCACAAAGGATGAGGGTCTCCACGTCCCCCGCACAAAGTGTCGTCGCCGCTCCACACCAAGTCGGAGGGTCGATGACGTTGCCGGCGAGCTTCACGCTCCAAGGTGCCGGCGCACCAAGATCTTGTTTTGGTTCACTAGAGAACCACAGCACAAAGGCTCAAGGCCTTGCAATCACACTCACTAAGAGCTAATCTAGCACTCACACTTTACAAAGCTAGTGCTATAAGCTAAGGATATGATCTATGAGCTATTGTATAGCTTGGAGATGTTCTTGGATGTGTATGAGGTGTCTTGGGACTCCAGCAATCTTCAAATGGCCGGGGTGAGGCGTATATATAGGCCACCAAGTCTTGTAGCCGTTGCTCCAACGGTCAGCAGAATTCTGCGTATCACCGGTTGAACCGATGCCTCTGGCAGGGGTAGCGTCGGTTCATCCGGTCACTCACAACCCAAAGTAGCCGTTGAGCTTCTGACAGCTGACGCAGTGATCACCGGTTGAACCGATGCTTTGTACCGATGCATCACCGGTTCATCCGGTGCTTAAGAATCTTCTCCTGGGCGCTGACGTCATTGCACCGATGCCATACTCCGATGCACCGTCGGTTAAACCGGTGCTGAAGAAACTTCTCCTGGGCACTTGACATCGTCTCTGGAACAAAGGACGCCCAATGCACCGATGTCCTTTCTTGGACCGTCGGTTCAACCGGTGCCTATTGGCTGACTTGGCTTCGATTTCCTCCTGCACCAAACATCAAGGCGTCGGTTCTTCCGACAAGCGTCGGATGCACCGATGCCTAGGCATCGGTTCTTCCGGTGCTCCTGATCCGAAGAGCTTTCAGGGGCTGCCCTTCGGGCCTTGCTACGCCTATTTTCTCTTTCTCTTTGTCATCACTTGAACCTAAAAGCCTGAGAATGATCATCTTAACAATCATATTAGTCCAAGTGTTGTGTTGTCATTCGATCACCAAAATCACTCGAAATGGCATAAATGGTGCCATGTTCGTTACACCCTGGCCCATGGGTGTTGGCCGGCGACTTCAACATGATTTACTGCTCTGAAGACAAGAACAATGACAATGTAAACAGAGCAATGATGGGAAGATTCAGACGCTTTGTCAACGAATTGGAATTGAAAGAGATCCCGCTGTGGGGAAGAAGGTATACATGGTCTAATGAGAGAGAATCTCCTACCCTTGTCAAGCTCGACCGGGTTCTATGCACGAACGATTGGGAAGACCTCTATCCTGACAATCTGCTGCAAAGTGCTGCTACTGAGATGTCTGATCACTGCCCATTGCTTCTGGGTCTTTGCGATGGGGCTGTGGGCAAGAGAAGATTTCACTTTGAAAGTTTTTGGCCACGCCTCCCAGGATTTCTTGAAACAGTTCAGCAGTCGTGGGATGAACTGGTGCCAGTTTGCGGGCCTTTGGAACGTATTTCTATTAAGCTGAAACGCCTAGCAAAGGCTCTGCAATCTTGGAGCCAAAAGCAAACGGGGAACATTAAGGAGCAGCATGCCCTCGCTCGACATGTTTTGCACCACCTTGAAATGGCTCAGGACAGCCGCTCCCTTTCTGATGGTGAGGACTGGTTAGGACGTGAGTTAAAACGTCACTGTTGTCTTATCATCCCTGGAACGGACGATCGCTCGATTGCGTTCTTGTGTCAGGTACTTAAAAGAGGGAGATGCAAATACTTCCTTCTTTCATAAGCAGGCCAGTTACAGACAGCGGAAGAATTTTATCGCCAAACTGAAAGAGGGTGAGAGGATAGTAACGACTCAGCATGATAAACACCAGATCCTTCTTGAGCATTTTGACAGTGTTCTGGGCACGGCGGCACAGCGTGCATCTACTCTTGATCTGGCAGCATTCCGTAGAACTGGCCCTGATCTTTCTGCCCTAGAAGCGCCAATAACTGAAGATGAAGTGTGGGCAACAATTAAATCCCTCCCAGCAGATCGGGCTCCTGGACCTGATGGGTACACGGGCAAATTCTATAAGGCTTGCTGGCCAATCATTAAGGCGGATTTCATGGCAGCTGTGATCACTCTTCAACAGGGGGAGGCAAGGAAGCTTGGGTTACTGAATTCAGCATATATTACTCTCATTCCCAAGAAGGCTGAAGCATGGGAAGCTAAAGATTTTCGACCTATCAGTCTTGTGCATAGTTTCGCCATGTAAAGAATATGGGAACGTGGTTGCCTATCTTGGCTCACCACGGCTTCGTGTTTATATAGAGTCAATGCTCAACAAGATTACATCAAGAGATTACAAGTTGTTGCGCAAGGTTAGATATTCTTGAGTTATCTCTAACAAACCTATTAGATACTCAAGATATCGCACGTGCACTAACAACCAAGATTATCTACACGATCATAGCCGTGTCATACAAGGAAAGGTTACAAGACTATATCTCTAATACCCTCCCTCAATCTAAACTGTGGTGATACTCAAGATTTAGATTGTGCTTGAAATCTTCAAACTGTTTGGTAGGCAAAGCTTTGGTGAAGCCATCTGCTAGCTGATCTTTGGATGATACAAACCGAATCTGTAACTGTCCATTTGCAACTCGTTCTCGGACAAAATGGAAATCAATCTCTATGTGTTTTGCTCTAGCATGAAACACAGGATTGGCTGCAAGATACGTTGCACCAAGATTGTCACACCATAAACAAGGAACCTGAGCAACAGATACTCCGAGTTCTCCCAAAAGTGATTGAACCCAGACTAATTCAGCTGTAGCATTGGCCATAGATTTGTATTCTGCCTCTGTACTTGATCTAGACACTGTTGGTTGTTTCCGAGCACTCCAAGAGATAAGATTAGACCCAAAAAATATTGCAAATCCTCCTGTAGAGCGTCTATCATCAACATCACCGGCCCAATCAGCATCCGAAAAAGCACTTAAAAGTGTAGAGCTGGTTTTGCCAATTCTTAACCCGAGTCCACTTGTCAACTGTATATATCTCAGGATCCTTTTAACTGACGTCCAATGAATTGTCGTTGGCTCATGAAGGAATTGACAGACTTTATTCACCGAATAGGCAAGATCTGGTCGTGTCAAAGTTAGATATTGCAAAGCACCTACAATACTCCTATACTTTGTACTGTCCTCAAGTCCAAGCGCTTCTCCATCTGTCCTTGAGAGTTTCTCAGTACTAGACAATGGAGTTACCGTGGCTTTACACTTTGTCATGCCTACACGAGAAAGTATGTCCTTAGCATACTTTTCTTGAGATAACACAAGGCCTTCTTTGTCCCTTCTGACTTCAATGCCCAAGAAGTAGTGTAAATCACCCAAGTCCTTAAGAGCAAAATCTTTCTTGAGATCCTTGAGTAAAGCCACCACAGCTTCCTGGGACGAGCTAGTGACAATTATGTCATCAACATAAATCAACATGAACATTGTTGTTTTACCCTTTTGATATATAAATAATGAAGTATCCGACTTGGAAGATTTAAAACCTAACTCAATCAGTTTCATGCTCAATCTTGAGTACCACGCTCTAGGCGCCTGTTTAAGCCCATAAATAGCTTTGTCCAATTTACACACTAGGAAGGGTGCATCATTGCTCTCAAAACCAGGTGGTTGTTTCATATAAACCTCCTCTTCCAGAATACCATGAAGAAACGCATTCTGTACATCTAATTGTCGTAGACACCATCCTTTAGCGACAGCTATAGACAGAACCAATCTAACCGTAGCAATCTTAACAACAGGACTAAAGGTATCCTCATAATCAATTCCATACCTTTGTTTGAATCCTTTTGCTACTAGTCTGGCCTTGTATCTGTCAATGGTTCCATCTGCCTTCCTTTTAACTTTATAGACCCACTTGCAATCAATCAGATTAGTGCCTTTCTTGACCGAAACAAGATGCCATGTATTATTTTTGAGAAGAGCATTATATTCCTCCTCCTTGGCTTTTCTCCATTTCGGATCATCTAGAGCTTCTTGCAAATTTTGAGGTTCTCCTGTAGAACACAAAAGACCATACCTGATCGTGCCATCAGTGTACTTCTTAGGCTTGATAATGCCTCTTTGGAACCGTGTTCTTGGACGCAGGGACGAAGGAGATTCTTCAACAGCAGAGGAAGCTGAAGGCGAGCCAGCCACAGAAGATGGTGTAGACTCATGCGACGTAGAGGATCCAGATGCCGCCGCCGTATCAGCTTCGGAGACAGCGCTGTCGAGGGCACTGTCGGAGGCAGGCACGTTTGCCCCCCCACGCGGTGACGCTTCGCTGGACGGCGGACCAGATGATGTTGCTGGTGAATCCTCCTGGGATCTGGTGCTGGAAGATGCGGGCGAATCAGCTCCAAAATCCGTGCCAGAGCTCCTGTTATCCTGTGCCGCTTGTACACCGTGATTTGGTGCAAAAATTGCACCGTTTTCTTCCAGATTTTCACCCGATTGTCCCTGCATTTTATCATCACAACTAGGCACATGTGTGTTAGCAGTAATAAGGTCAGTACGATCCATACCCCTAGGAAGAAGATGATCTGGAAGGAGAAGAATTTCTTTGCGAAGACGTGCGCCGGCATTCTCATGAAGTTCAGAGAAAGGGAAAACAGCTTCATCAAAGACGACATCTCTAGAGATATAAACCCTTCCAGAGGATGGCTCAAGACATTTGAAGCCTTTGTGCCGAGCACTATATCCAAGGAAGACACAACGAATAGATCGAAAGGCAAGTTTCTTGGTGTTATATGGTCGTAAATTTGGCCAGCATGCACAGCCAAAAATCCTGAGAGACGTATAGTCTAGTTTCTCCTTGACGATGCGTTCAAAGGGAGTGTCGAAGTCTATGACTTTACTAGGAAGAATATTAATTAAATAGGTGGCTGTGAGAACAGCTTCATCCCAGAATTTAAGGGGCATGGAAGCATTTGCAAGGAGAGCAAGACCTACTTCTACTATATGACGATGTTTTCTCTCTGCAGCGCCATTTTGTTGATGGGCATGAGGGCAAGACACTCGGTGTGATATCCCTATTTTTTGGAAGAAGGAATTGAGCCTCTCATACTCACCGCCCCAGTCACTTTGTATGGAGATGATCTTTCTACTAAATTTTCTTTCGACCAGGTTTTGAAAATCATGAAAAACCTGAAAAACATCAGATTTTTTCTTGAGAAGGTAGATCCATGTATACTTGCTAAAATCATCAATGAAACTCACATAGTAGGAATAACGCCCAACCGAAGTAGGAGCTGGTCCCCAAACATCAGAGAAGACTAGCTCAAGAGGAAAAGTAGAAGTACTACTTGATGTGCCATAAGGTAGTTGATGACTTTTGGCTTTTTGACATGAATCACAAACCGACTCAACTGCATTATCACTAAAGAAAGAAAGATTATTGTTTTTAAGAACACGCTCGACAATGGGAAAAGCAGGATGCCCTAGACGACTATGCCATCTATTTGTAGATGGTTTATTGACTCCATAAACTTGTTTGACTCCAACGACTCCATGCTGCTGGTGCTCAAGAGGATAAAGTCCCCCTTTACATCTTCCTCGATGAAGAATTTTCTTCGTGGCCTGATCCTTGATGAAAAAATAATTTGGATGAAACTCAAGAAAGGCATTGTTATCAGAGGTAAGACGATGAACGGAAACGAGATTTTTGTGAGCGCTAGGAACATGGAGAATATTTTTGAGATGCAATTTAGCACTAGGGGTATGTAAAACCGTATGACCAATATTACTGATTTTCATACCTGTGCCATTTGCTGCATGAACTTGATCTCCACCACTGTATTTGTCACGGACAGACAGATTTTCCAACGAGCTTGTGATGTTGTCAGATGCGCCGCTGTCCATGTACCAGTTGGTGTCGACTCCATAGCTTGTAGTCGCTGCACCTGCGACCTTAGTTGATGGTTGGTAATCTTCATCGAAGCGGTACCAACACTCCAGAGCCCTGCTGTTGCTGTTTGGGCATGCCTCCATTGCCCCGGCCACCACCGGAGCGACCACCTTGTCCTCGACCACGTGAATTGCGTCCACGACCGCCACGGCCTCGAGATGCAGCGTTGACAGAGGACTGATAATGTCCACCGTCCTCTCTGAACATCTCAAGACGAGTCTCATAGGACAGCAATTGAGCATATAAATCACTCATGGTGATGGGATCAGTACGGCCAAGAATGGAGGATACGACAGGGTTATAATCGAAATCTAGACCATTCAAGATGTAACCAACCATCTCATCTTCATCAATGACTTTACCAGTCGCGACGATCTCATCTCCGATTGTCTTCATCTTGTCGAGGTAGTTGGCCATCGAGGTGGATCCCTTCTTGAGGTTGGCGAGTTGAAGTCGCAGATTCGTGATCCGCGACCGTGAGCGCGCCGAGAACATTGTCTCGAGCGCTGTCCAGGCCTGCGCCGCGGTGGTGAGGGTGGCGACCTGCCCCAACACTTCTTTGGTGAGGGAATTCAGCAGATGGCCAAGGAGTTGCTGGTCCTTTGCCAGCCAGACGTCGTGTGCCGGATTGGCCACGATCTGTTTCTTGCCATCCTTCTCGATCTCGACGATCTTCGGAGGAGCGGGCGTAGTGCCGTCCAGGATACCCATGAGTTGGGCACCACGGATGGCAGGGAGGAACTGTGCTTTCCAAAGCACAAAGTTGTCACGAGTAAGCTTCTCGGTGACAGGAGGACCAAGGGGAAGGGGCGCCGCAGATGATGTTGACGCCATGGTCAGGGAAAGGTGATAGTAGATGTATTTGGGAAGAGGTGGCTCTGATTACCATGTAAAGAATATGGGAACGTGGTTGCCTATCTTGGCTCACCACGGCTTCGTGTTTATATAGAGTCAATGCTCAACAAGATTACATCAAGAGATTACAAGTTGTTGCGCAAGGTTAGATATTCTTGAGTTATCTCTAACAAACCTATTAGATACTCAAGATATCGCACGTGCACTAACAACCAAGATTATCTACACGATCATAGCCGTGTCATACAAGGAAAGGTTACAAGACTATATCTCTAATACGCCAAACTTGTCACAAAAATATTGGCAAACCGATTGACCCCTATCTTGGACAGCATGATCGCCACCAATCAAAGTGCGTTTATTAGAGGCAGATGCATACATGACAACTTCATGTAAGTGCAGCAAACTATTAAGGTACTTCACCGCCGCAAGATCTCTAGCCTGTTCCTGAAACTTGACATTTCCAAAGCTTTTGATTCGGTCGCGTGGTCTTTTTTTGCTAGAGGTTCTTTCTCATCTGGGTTTTGGAGAGTCCTGGTGCTCTCTCATTGCAAACCTTCTCAAATGTGCCTCAACTCAAGTCCTTCTTAATGGGGAACCTGGTGAATTTATTTACCATAGGCGTGGTCTCCGTCAGGGCGATCCTTTGTCCCCCATGCTGTTTATTTTGGTCATGGATGTTCTCAACAGCCTGTTCTCCCATGCTGAATCTGAAGGGTTGTTGCAACCTCTGCACTCCACGGGTCAGCGACTGTCCCTGTATGCAGATGATGTGGCCCTTTTCATCCGGCCTATAGAGGAAGACCTTCAGTTAACAAAAGCAATGCTGCAGATTTTTGGGGATGCTTCTGGTTTACATACAAATCTAACAAAGAGCTGTGTGATCCCTATTCAGTGCGAAACCAATATTGTGGAGGAGGTAGCGGGTACACTGCAGTGCTCTACATCCTCATTCCCTGCTACCTATCTAGGCTTGCCGATCTCAGATAGAAAACTAAGGAAGAGGGACCTGTTAGCTTGGATTGAAAAAATTGCAAATAAACTTCCCGGATGGAAAGCCTCTCTTCTTAATCTTGCTGGCCGAGCAGTACTAGTTCGATTTGTTCTAACGGCGGTACCTATCTACTTGCTGATCGCACTTAAAGTACCGAAGTGGTTCATCCATGCCATTGATAAAATCAGAAGGGGGTTCTTGTGGAAGGGGAGAAAAGAAGCTAAGGGGGGCTGTTGTTTGGTAGCCTGGGAGAAAGTCATGCGACCCCTTGAGTTGGGTGGCTTGGGAATTCATAATCTTGAAGTCATGGGGTGAGCATTGCAGATGAGATGGCTTTGGATTGAAAAAACTAACCCGGACCGCTCGTGGGCTGGTCTGAAAATCCCAGTTCACCGAAACACCACTGCTATGTTTGCCATCTCAATTGTGACTTCAGTTGGTAATGGAGAAAATACCCTCTTCTGGTCGGATCATTGGTTACATGGATGCTGCCTTGAGGACTTAGCACCAAATGTTGTCAGATGCGTCCCATCACGAATAAAGAGAAAAAGAACTGTGGCAGAGGCACTCAATGAGTTGACTTGGGTTGCAGATATAAGAGGGGCTCTAGGCTGGCTGGGTTTAGCAGAATATTTAGAACTCTGGGACACCTTAACCGGCATTGATCTTACAACTAATGATGATGTACACTGCTGGAAGTTCGATAGCTCTGCCACTTTCTCTACCAGGTCGGCATACAGGGCCTTCTTCACTGGCTCTCTCCCCTTCGAGCCATGGAAGCGCATATGGAAATCTTGGGCACCCGGAAAGTGTAAAACCTTCATCTGGTTGGCTGTTAGGAACCGGTGTTGGACAGCTGATCGGCTTCAAAAAAGAGACTCCCCCACCCAGCTCATTGCCCCTTATGTGATCAAGAAGATGAGAATGTGCAGCACTTCCTAACCTCATGTGTCTTTGCTAGGCAATTTTGGTTCAACATCTTCCGGGCATTGAATATTGCAGGTCTGGTCCTTTCTAGACATTGCACATCTCTGGCGGCTTGGTGGAAGAAAGCATGGAAAAAAATACCTAAACAACACAAAAAAGGATTCAATTCCTTAGTAATCCTAGGAGCTTCGATCCTCTGGAAACATAGGAATTCCTGTGTATTCAATGGCGCTGCACCAAATCTTCAGTCTGCTCTTCAAGCCTTTAGAGATGAGCTGTGTTTATGGCAGGCTGCGGGTGCAAAGGGACTTGCTAATCTCGGGATTAGCCGAGGTCTCCAGTAGGGTGTAGAGTTTGTTGGTTAGGTCCTGCAGTGATCTTTTTGTGTAATAGCTGGTGGTGTTTTTTTTCCCAACTCCACTCTAGTCCAAGGTGGTTTTGGGGGTTTATATAATTGGACTATCTTTTCTTCTTAATACAAAGATACGCAGCTCTCCTACGTGTTTGAAAAAAAAAGAGCCTCACATGGCGCTGCGCGCTTGGCCTTCTTGTTCTTCCTCGCGACGACGAGCTGTCGACGCCGTCGCGCATGGGAGCTCGCCTCGCTGGCTTCGGCGTTCCCGCCCGCAGGTGCTGAAGGAGCCGCGAGGTCGGGCTGGACGAGCACCGCGTCGGAGACGACAGGCGGCGCGTCGAGCTCGTCTTGCGGGTCCTTCTCGGGGACGGCAACAGTCTGATCGCCCTCGCCACCAGAGCACCTTCCGTGCGCCACGGGGACGGCGCCGGGCGTGGCTGTGGCGGTATCGTCCTTCTCGCCGCGATCGGAGGGCTCCGCGGCGGCGTCGATCTCCTGCTTGACGGGGCTAGGCGCGACGATGCTGCGGTCGCCGCCGATCTTGGTGCGCTCTGCACCCGAGCTCCCGCCCGCAGGTGCTGAAGCCGCGACGTCGCGCTGGATGAGCCCCGTGTCGGAGACGACAGGAGGCGCGTCGACGGTCACGGCCTCCGCGGCGTCGATCTCCAGCTTCACGGGGGGGCTGGGCGCGACGATGCTGCGGTCGCCGATCTTGGTGCGCTCTGCACCCCAGCTCTTGCCTGACGCTAACAGGTCGGCGCTGGGCGCGGCCGTGGCGTCCATCCCCTCGCCGCGATGAAGTGCGAGGCGCGGCAAGTCCTCCTGGTTCCCCGACTCGTCGCGTGTCGTCGCGGGCGCGGCGTCCCTGCTGGCCTCGCCGTCGCGGGTCTTGCTCTTGCCGCGGTCTTCTTGCGCCGCCGAGGGACACCCGGTGACGAGGTTGCCGCCAGCTCCCGTCGCGGCGCCGCTTGCGTCGCCGTGCCCGCGGTCTTCTTCCTCCCGGAAGCGCGGGGTACTTGGCGGCCGCGGTCTTGCACCGCCGACGGCAGGCTCTTGGGCTTGGGGTCGCCGGCGCCCGCTGCGGTGAGGGCGTCTCCCTCGGCGCGTCTTATGCCTCCTCGCTTGACGAGGAGCGCCGGCGCGACGAGCGAGCCGGCTCCGCATTGCCGCGGCAGCGCGGCGCACCCACGCCCCGCCCCTGGAGACGAGGGCGGAGAGGAGGCCGGCCCACCTCCGCAGGCGGCCCCGCCGTGGCTTGGGGTCCATCTCTCCGCCCGCTTCTTGTCAGCCGACGTGGGGCGGGGTGGCGAGCTCTCTCGTGTTGCTAGTTGCTTGGCTTGTTCTGACTTGGGAGGGAGGGGAAGGCGAGCGGGGGAAGAAGAAAGGCCGAGCGGGAGGGGTCAAATGCAAGCAGAGCGCGAGGCCGTTGCCCATTGGTGGGGTCCAAATGCCAGCTGGCCGTTCCAGGCGGTTACGATTTCTTTTTTTTCTTCTTTTTCCTGTGCTAAAAAATTAATAAACTGATCAATATCATCGGAACAATGCCCTTTCGTACTATAATCTCTATCGAAAATTTGAAACGAGTCTATTTAAATTTCAGAATCATGATCTACCGTACGTTTGGCTTCTTATTGTTGTCGGTCGGTTAATTTCAAAGTTCGGTTTTGTCTATATAACTCTCATGTGTAGCAACAAGAATATCTCTGATTACAACATAAATAGACTATAAAAGTTGGAGTACTTTATAATTTGATTTTCTTTGTTAATTGAAAGTTTGTATAATTTTTTTTAAAAAAAAAACACAACTCTTTTCCGATTTGGTATGAGATATCTAAAATACATTTTGGACTTGATAGGCAGGGCTCCGGCTCCCCTAAGCAGCTCCGGCTCTGGCTCCTCTGGTGGAGCGGCTACTAAAGTGGAGCTGGAGCCGTTTTGAAAAATGTTTGGTAAAACAGCTTTACCTGTTGTATTGAGATTGTAAAATGTCTAAATTGCCCTTATTCCTTTTTTCTTTTTTTCTTTTCTTTTTTTTCTTTTCTTTTTTTTTCTTTTTTTCTTTTTTCTTTTCTTTCTTTTCTTTTTTTCCTCTCCATTTCTTTTTCTTTCTCTTTTCTTTTTTTTCCTCCTCTCCTCTTATCCATTCGCCGCACTCTCGTCCCCATCTCCTCCTCGTGGCGCTAGTCACCCAGCCCCGCCGCCTCCTTCTCCTCCTCCAAGCGGCGGCAGCTCATGCCTCCTCTCCTCCTGACGGCGAGGACCCGCGCCTCCTCCTCCTCCTCTCGGCGGCGGGGACCCGCGCCTCCTCCAGTCCTCCTCCTCCACAAGCCAGCGGCGGCCCGCGCCTCCTCCTCCTCCGCACTCCGGCGGCGGCTCGCGCCTTTCGGCTGTCCAGCCGCCTTCCTCCCTGCTGGGCCGCACCCCTGCCGCGGCCGGCGGCCACATGCTCACGCGCACTCCGTGCCCAGGGGCAGAGATGGGAAGGGCGAGGAGGAGCCACACGGAGCCATGTTCTCGTAGCTTCGCCTCCCATGTGGAAGCCGAAAACGGCTTCAGGTGCTGCTCCTAGAATGGAGCTGCTGCGTACCCACCCATTTGGGTGCGCTCCGCCCGGAGCCGGCGTTGGAGCCGTTTTTGGAGCCCTGCCAAACAGGGCCTTTGCCCCACCACTATATAAAGGACCCATGGGGTGCGGCTGCTGCGGTCACCCGTGTGAATTCAGCAAACCTGTCACAGTAGCCCTATCCACTCCAGATTTTATGTTTTGGGCCTAAATTAGCCGAACAAATCGGACCACATGTGTAATCCAGTCAAATTTGTTCTAGAACAATTTTTTTGTTCCGGAACAATTTTTAATTATTCCATCAATACAAAATATTTGTTTGGAAACAAAAAATTATCCTTAACTACGCCCTGACGATGGTTTGTGTCGGTACCCCAGGACTGGGGAACCCCCTCTTGCTGTGTCTAGGCAAGAGTCTCGTAGTTATCCTTAACTACGCCCTAACGACCGAGCAGCCGGACCCCTGTGGTCCGGAGCCCTACTTACCCGGCAAACGGCCCCGGATCCACTTCCCGCTTGGGGAAGGTCCGGCGACGCCACATGCCCCGGAGGAGGTAGCCCTCAGCCAAAACAGCTGGGGGCCCCGGACCTCCCCAGGGAGTACCGGATCCCCGCCGGGTCCCGGACCCCCATATACTATCCGGACCCCTCAGCAGGGAGGAACCGACACCCTGCCTGGGGCTGGTCCGGAGCCGCCACGTGTCCGTAGGTGCGGGCACGAGCGGGGGGCCGCGTGGCTTCCACTGGAAGACTCGCCTACCTACCTCATTCAATGCGGTAGGCGGAAGTGCGCTCTACCATAGTAGATCCCGAGGCGGCTTTTGCCAGGTTGCACTATTGGTCGCGTGATACCAAGGAGCGCAGAGCAGTCGCTGGTGCCGCCCACGCTGCGTATATCAGTCTACTATGCCAGTTGGACGTGACGGCTCGGCTTCGCCATTATGACGCCTATGCGGTAGCCTCGACAAACTACGCCGCAAGCTACATTGCCCCAACGGGCGCCTCGCCGATGGGACGATTGAGAAACCCCGCTC
This sequence comes from Panicum virgatum, assembly GCF_016808335.1. Classification (NCBI taxonomy): domain Eukaryota; kingdom Viridiplantae; phylum Streptophyta; class Magnoliopsida; order Poales; family Poaceae; genus Panicum; species Panicum virgatum. The sequence goes on from NC_053143.1 coordinate 41,815,537, forward strand.
GGTCAGAGAGTCTACAGGGCAATGAAGCGTATCCGAGAAGAGATTCTCAACCGCTGTAGCTCCATTGAAGCTTCATACATAGTATATTATACATCCTTGTTGAGCCCACCTGTCGGGGTCCGACACCTGTGTACGCGTCCTCCTTGCACTATAAAAGGGGGACGCCCGCTAGAGAATGACTCAAGCCCGGCGGGGCAGAGGATAGACTCATTCATACTAAGAGCAATACACCACACAGTGGATGTAGGGTATTACACTCCGGCGGCCCGAACCACTCTAAATCTGTGTGTTCTTGCGTTCTTGCCCCCAAGCTTGATCGGCCTAATCGCTTTGCACTTCCGCGAGTACTTCCCCTAGGGGAATAGGCGGGTGCATTCCGCCACCCGGCTGTGGGTAGCCCCAAAAGCCCACGACATTTGGCGCCGTCCGTGGGGAGGTGCAAGCGTTGGCTAGATCTCCAGGCTTCTGAGGCTGAGCTCATCCTCTGCAACGGCGACGAGAATATGAAGAGAGGCATGGCGGCACCTACGCCGCATGCCACAGCGCCAAGGCAGCGGTGCCCTCGGTGCGGCGGCGCACGACAGCGGCGCCTGCTGTGCGTCGCCACTACGACACCTCAGAGCCGACGCGGTGGCGTGCAGCGAAGACGTCTGTTGTACGTCACCCTACAACACCTCTGCGTCGGCTCAAGGTTTTCTCTCCAGCAACCACCAGGACTCCCCTGCGGCGACATGGCGTCGGCTCAAGGCTTTCTCTCAATGTGAAGCCTGGAGCCGACCGCTGTGGCCCGGGGGAAGTCTACCGCCGTCTCCTCCCTCGCCAGGACCGAGTCTCTCTCGATGCTGCTGCAGACAGGATCCCGCCACCAGGCGCGGGGGCCTAATGCCAGCACCAAGGTCGAGCCGGCGAACGACCGCCCTTCTCCACGCTCCGTACTCATCCAAATGGGCACCCAGCTCGTGATGAGCGATCATTGGGCTGGCTTCCGGCGGCAGACGGCGGCGGCTGGGCCACTCCCATTCAAAGCCAAAGAATTCGTCTCTATGCTACCTAGGCATATGACAGTTCTTAGGCAGGGAAGGGCCCCCCGAGCTCCCGAGGTGATGCTAGATGATGAAGTTCAGGCACGTCCAGGATGCCTTCGCCGCCAACGACTGTGGAGAACACAAAGGTGACGATTCCCCTTCGGCTGGGAATGTGCATGCCTTATAGAAGGCGGCCGAATGTTACCCCTAGATAGGACTAAGAGAGTACATCCTTGTAATAACATGGTGCCTACGTGTGGTTCGGAGCGGTAAAGGTCTGCCCTTATAAACCCGATCTCTGACTTCATCGCACAAACAGGCAACGCCAGCAAGTGGTCCAGAGCGGTAGAGGCCCGGCCTCGCAATCCCGACCTCTGACGTACACCACGATAACCACAATAAAGGAGCATTGCTTTCTCAGTCTTATCTGAACTTTACCTTGGTTACACTTATCCGTTTTGGTTTAACTGTGTCTTTCTCCCAAACGGAGTCTTTTCTTTAGTTACTAATGATCCAAGTTGAGTTGCTGGCTTGTGGTCAGGCGGGAACACCCCTTCTAGCCAGAAGACTGTTTGGCCCCCTAGGGACCTGCTCAGGAGAAGTGGTACCCGTATCCTGGGGTGGAGAAGCTTCGCGTAGCTTATCCTGGTAATGTACCCTAAGTCTATGTACTTCACTACCCTGTTATGAGTCTCCTAGTATCCGAGACTGCTGTCCCTAGAGGTCCCGGGCTCCTTTCTGGTATAAGGCCTAGTTTCCTACACCTTGCTGCAAGGTCCGGTGGCATAATTCATGGGATCCTCAGCAACAACTCAAAGTCCACTCCGGTGGCCCGCTCCGGCGGAGACCGCTCGCCACGGTCGACTAAAAGTCCACTCCGGTGGCCCGCTCCGGCGGAGACCGCTCGCCACGGTCGACTCAAAGTCCACTCCGGTGGACTGCTCCGGCGGAGACCACTCGCCACGGTCGCTTAAAGTCCACTCCGGTGGCCCGCTCCGGCGGAGACCGCTCGCCACGGTCGCTTAAAGTCCACTCCGGTGGCCCGCTTCGGCGGAGACCGCTCGCCACGGTCGACTCAAAGTCCACTCCGGTGGCCCACTCCGGCGGAGACCGCTCGCCACAGTCGCTCAAAGTCCACTCCGGTGGCCCGCCCCGGCGGAGACCGCCCGCCACGGTCGCCACAGCCAGGTCCGGGGAAGTGGTCCTCGCTCCCTGAGCGGTTCGAGGTCCGTGTAGCCGCTTGGCTTGGTTCCATACCCCAAGCCTACACCTTCGCCGCCCTATGGAAAGCGCTCTAGTACCGGAACCTGGCAACAGGTGTTCCGGCCTCCAAAGGGTCCGGAGCACCCGCTCTCGAAATGAGCACGCCGACACAGCCAAGGTACGTGGAAACACATCACGATAGTGGCCCCACCCGCGGGTTCGTACCTCTCCCGAGGTGGGCCCGGGGGCCACTGTCGGTACCCCAGGACTGGGGTACCCCTCTTGCTGTGTCTAGGCAAGAGTCTCGTAGTTATCCTTAACTACGCCCTGACGACCGAGCAGCCAGACCCCTGTGGTCCGGAGCCCTACTTACCCGGCAAACGGCCCCGGATCCACTCCCCGCTTGGGGAAGGTCCGGCGACGCCACATGCCCCGGAGGAGGTAGCCCTCAGCCAAAACAGCTGGGGCCCCAGACCTCCCCAGGGAGTACCGGACCCCCGCCGGGTCCCGGACCCCCATATACTATCCGGACCCCTCAGCAGGGAGGAACCGACACCCTGCCTGGGGCTGGTCCGGAGCCGCCACGTGTCCGTAGGTGCGGCCACGCGCGGGAACCGCGTGGCTTCCACTGGAAGACTGGCCTACCTACCACATTCAATAAGGTAAGCGGAAGTGCGCTCTGCCACAGTAGAGCCCGAGGCGGCTTTTGCCAGGTTGCACTATTGGTCGCGTGTTACCAAGGAGCGCAGAGCAGTCGCTGGCGCCGCCCACGCTGCGTATATCAGTCTACTATGCCAGTTGGACGTGACGGCTCGGCTTCGCCATTATGACGCCTACGCGGTAGCCTCGATAAACTACACCGCAAGCTACATTGCCCCAACGGGCGCCTCGCCGATGGGACGATTGAGAAACCCCCCTCGGTCAGAGAGTCTACAGGGCAATGAAGCGTAGCCGAGAAGAGATTCTCAACCGCTGTAGCTCCATTGAAGCTTCCTACGTAGTATATTATACATCCTTGTTGAGCCCACCTGTCGGGGTCCGATGCCTGTGTACGCGTCCTCCTTGCACTATAAAAGGGGGACGCCCGCTAGAGAATGACTCAAGCCCGGCGGGGCAGAGGATAGACTCATTCATACTAAGAGCAATACACCACACAGTGGATGTAGGGTATTACGCTCCGGTGGCCCGAACCACTCTAAATCCGTGTGTTCTTGCGTTCTTGCCCCAAAGCTAGATCGGCCTAATCGCTTTGCACTTCCCCGAGTACTTCCCCTCGGGGAATAGGCGGGTGCGTTCCGCCACCTGGCTATGGGTACCCCCAAAAGCTCACGACAGTTTGACTGCCAGTCGTCCGAGTGACTCCTAGTCTTTGTGACCCATGGGGTCATTTGGAGGGGACTCTCTCCCTCACGAGCTATGCACACTTGTTCCCATTGTGTCTTCGGTGCCTTCTCTCTCTCTGCTGCTTGGTGGACTCTTATCCCCAGCAGTTTGGCGCCCGAAACCCAATTTCTACCACCCTTCAGTAGGATAGGCTCAACTCGAGGGGGAGGGGGGGGGGGGCTCCTATCTATTTTGTGGTAGGTAGGTAGCTTATACATCTTAGATCCAGTATCAGTCTAAGATATATATTTGATCGGTCCAGAAAAAGCCCACGAACCTCGGCGGAACAAAAACAAATGCATACCTGGTTTGTTGCTTATCAGCGGAGTGCATTACAGTAGAACGGCCCAGAACTGCATGCATGCGCACAAGCAGGCAACAGATGGCCCTGCAGAATCTTGTGAAATTACCGTAGCGAATGATTTTGTACAATACAACCCATTAACACGTGTGATGGTAGTATTTTTTTTCCTCCCTAGTATCCTTATAGATCCGGTGGCATTTACTTAACATGAGTTATTTTGGGCTATTACATTCAGCATTTTGAGACACTAGATTCAACCTTTTTTTCAAATCTGGTTCAACATTTTGAATAAACTAGGTCAACATTAATATTGCGATGTTGCAATAGTGTATCTAAAATATTGTAGTATCACTAAATTGTTGAACCAACAAATTTAAAATGTTGACAGTTCAGAACAACAGAAATAAAAATATAGTCATATCGGATCTCATTCTGTTAAAATAATTCCGGAGAACACCATGATTCAAATGGAATTAAAATTGGATGCACCATTTGGGAGAAAATTACGCTTGAACTTTGGAAATCAAACATTGCATCCCCAGCATTAGCCAGTGAGTCTGCCACCCTATCCAGACAAGCCTCTAGCGTGCTTCCACATGCGCTGACATGTTGACCCGCCAGCCATTATTTAGGCTCGTCCAATCTCTTTTGCGCTCCCATCTAGCTCGTCCATCTGATTCCACACGAATCATAAAGTGGAAGATGTATAAATACTAAGTTCTTTCGAAAGATGGATAGGAATCCGCTCAACTCGCAGTGGATTTACTGGGCTTCGGCTCAACACATCAAGGGGCCGGTCAGCTCCAGCTCCAGCGCAGGGAGCGCGGCCTTCGACTGGGCATCGGAAAGCTCCACGGCTCTGGCCCAGCCCAGGGAGCACGGGCTTCGCGCTGCATGTGCTTCGGCCCACATGGCGCACCGCCTCGGCCACAGCTTCGTTCAACCCAGCTCCGGCCCAGCAAGGGAGCGCGAGATTCGGCCAACCAGGCACGTCGCAGCGCCTCGGCTGAGGTAGCACTCCAACCATCTCAACTACTTCGCTTTCTTGTTTCTTGCATGATGCGTTATAATATTCAATGCTGCCTTCGCAGCGATAAATGCTGAACTTTGAGCCTAAATAAAATGAGACATTGTAGATCAACCATCCATGACAAGTGCACAGCTGAAAAGCTGTATGTTTGGGCAGAAATAAGGTGCCTTTTTTTTGGGTGAAAACGTCTGGAAGGTCATTCAAATTCAATTTCAAAAATAGGTAGTTTGAATTAAATGCTGAAATTCAGAAAAGGCAGCCTGAACCTAACTGTTCAGAACAATTTCGGAAGGGGTCGAGGCCAAATCAGAAAATGTGTCCGAAACAAAAGTGGTAGGGAAATATCAAGTCAACAACTTTTCTTTTGAGATATTTTGATGTACAGTAGTGAATATTGGAGATAACGAAGCTGCAAAAGTTCAGGTTCTGACAAGTTCAGTCTGAAACAGATGTGCACATAGCAAGGATCAGACCAATGTTTAGAAAAGTTAGAGATAGAATATGAAGAAATGCCTGTAACATAAGATCGAGAAGAACAATAGGGCTAGAATTCTCCTGTTTGAAGATTTCAAAGTTTACTAGCAAATTTTGGAAATAATTTGCATCAATGTCAACAGATTGGAATTAGTTAACTGAAAGCCTTGTTCCTCAGTGGCAACTGAACTGTTCAAAGCCATTTTGGGCAAGATAGAAGCTGAACTGGAGAAGGTGCATCGAAAGAAAAATGTAGAGTATGTCTGTCCTAAAATCTTGCTTTTGGGATATTTTGATGTATACACACGCAATTTGCAAATATTTGGGTGTAAACTTGGCTGGATTGACCTGATCACTGAAGCAGAAGCATAATTGGGGAAAGTGCTCAACACGAAAGTTATAGAGGAACATTCTCTCTACAATTGTTACTTTGGCCAATTCTAAAGTCTGTATATGAATTTGAGAGAAAAAGTAGTATCAATCTTGCTGGTTCAGAGAGGGAACAGAAGAGAAGAGAACAGAACAAGTTCAGACCAAGCCATTCTTATCCACTGCCGTCGCCACCAGATCGAATTTGCATTATTTTTAGGGGTGGGTGGTGGCGTCACCTGCTCCTGGAAACGGATTCGTTGGGGCGGGTGCCCCTACAAATAACATACCCCATATAGGAAAGTATGTGCGAGAACTATATTTTTTTCCAATAACATGCCTTCTTAAGTAATTAAATACATTTATGGTTTTTTCTTAGAATTACCTTGATTTTGAACTACATGTGTGGTAAATGTTAAATTTAAATTACACATAAATTTATATAAGTCTACATGAATATATTTCAAGATCATATGCAATTTCTTAAAAGAAAAATATTGATGTATGTATACTTTAACATCTAGTTTTTAGTTAATTAGTAGTTTTTATTCTCATAAAATCTAAATTGTCTTATAAAGTTATGAAGTTTGCCCAAACACTAGCCTCCACGGTGAGAAATAGATTTGTGTGAGGAATGCCGATGTTGTGGCGTGCTAGCAATTTTTTTTTTTAAAAAAACTTTTTTAAGATTATTTTAAAAATAATCCGCACCGGATTTTATTTCTATTTCAACGGCGTAGCCCGTTTGGTCACGCCACGCTGCGTGGCACGACAGGAAGACTCCGTCGCGCCACCTTAGGCGGCTCAACAGCCGTGCGCACGCTAGCGGCTTTGGCGCCCGGCAGCCACTGTGAGAACGGCTAAGCCCGCCTCTGTCGCGCCAAGTTAGATGGCGCGACAAGGGCGACTTAGCTGCCTGCAATCCTGCGTGTATGTTATGGTCAACACGTACCAGTTTGGACCTCAAACCTCAACTCTCAAGCAGTTTGTTGAACCGAGTTTAGGCCCAAAATACACGCGTGACCCCGAGTGGCTTCTCCGCCCGTGGAGCTCGCGGAGGGCTTCTGTCAGAACCCGCTCCCGCTCTTCAAGAACCCCACAGGATCCAGGCGTGGGAGCTCGGCGCCACACTGCGGTCGCCCGCTATGTGCGCCTCGCCACCGGAGCACCAGCCTTGCGCCGCAAAGCGGTCGCGGCGCCAGGCCTGGCCGTGGTGTATCCTTCCCGTCTCCCCTTTTGTGGGCACGCATGACACGTTACCTTGCTGTTGATGTCCGCCGCCTGGCTCTCCGAAACCTCCACCGAGTCGATCTCGGAATTTGCCAGTGTGCCGGACTCTGATTTCCTCACTATTTCGGACTCAGAATTTGCTTCGAGTTGCCGACCCTATAAATTGCAACCGTTTGTCGAAGGGAGAGCAACAGCGAGAGATCCAATTTCGGGTTTGTCCAGTACAGACAGATGAAGATGTACGGCACGAGCAGAGCAGCCACGATGAGCCTTCGCCATCTGTTCTTGCGAGCTGTTTCCAAGTTCCTCCTTTCCTCCTCTCCGAGTTTACTGAAGGCACTCCAGGGAATTGGGCATGTTCATCCATCAGGACCATCGCTCAAGGACGATGTCAGCGAGTCCTGGCCTGAACTGCCGGTGGACATCCTGATGGACATCTTTGCCCTGCTAGAGATCCCTGACCTGCTGCGTGCCGGCGCTGTATGCTCCACGTGGCACGCTGCGTACACCAGCCTGCTCAGCCATGGGTGCTACCATCGGCCACAGACGCCATGCCTCCTCTACACATCTGAATCTGATGCGGATAACGTTGCCTGCCTCTACAACCTCGTAGAGGACAGGGTCTACAGGCTCACGCTCCCTGAGCCGGCGATCTGCAGCCGGTATCTGATTGGCTCCTCCAATGGCTGGCTGGTCACCGCTGACGACAGGTCGGAGCTGCACATGGTCAACCCGATCACCGGTGAGCAGATCGCCCTCCCGCCGGTGACCACCATCGAGCAGGTGAAGCCCATCTTGGACGACGCCGGTGAGATTATGGAGTATGAGCTGTCGCATTTCAGCGGAGAAGAGGTTTTCCGTGACCCATCAATCCATGCTCTCGATGAGCTGCGAGACTACCTCTATTACAAGGCATTTGTGTTCCCTGATGGTGCCTCTTCAGGAAGCTACATTGTGGTCTTGATCCAACCATACGAGCTTTCATTTGCAAGACCAGGAGATTGTAAATGGACATTGCTGCCATCAAGTGATGCCTATGAAGACTGCATCTATGTGGATGGAGTACTGTATGCAGTGACAACTACTTCCGGGATTGATGCTTTCGATCTCACTGGCCCTACTAACTTAAGGAAGGTGATTATGGAAGAAACAGAGAACTTTATTTATGAACACGTATACATTATTCAGACACCATCAGGAGAACTGCTGCTAGTTTGGAGGGACCAGAACCTCAAAGTAAAGGGTGATGTGGGCGAGGATGCTCCAGAGCGTGACGTTTCAGAGTTCATGGAGGAAACTAAGGAAATCGCGGTATATAAAGTTGACATGGAAGCAAAAGAGCTGGTGGAAATTAATAGCTTGCATGACCATGTGTTGTTCCTTGGGTGTGGCCGGTCATATTGTCTCGATGCTGAAGAATATCCATCATTGAAGGCAAATCATGTCTACTTGACTGACGATGAAAAATACATCGCATTTTCTAAGAGCGATCGCCGTGATATATGCGTTTTCAACTTGGAAAGTAACAGTGTCGAAGAAATTGTGCCTCCTCGGTGTTGGTGCAGCTGGCCAGCTCCCATATGGATAACACCCAACCTTTCAAAGATAAGCTGAAGTCTAAATGAATAACTGTTTTCTTGGATGCCTATTAGAATTATTGGCCCCTGCAATTATTTAATCACTATGGATTGTGTTTGTTGAAGGAATGAAGGATTATTCTTGTTTTCATTAATTTTCATTGGAGTTATCATTTATCTATAGCTGTCATGTTTGTAAATAAGTTTTCTGGAACTAAATAGTTTGTGCCTAACCTGGAGACATGAAAACATGCTAACTACTCTGTCTTGTAACTTCTCTCTTTGGGATGATTTTTGGTTGTATGTCTGGGGTTCCCATCCTTCTCATTCACAAAAAATTATAGGCATGAGCAGAGAAATTCATCCGGTCTTTCTCTGCTGTGAAAGTCCTCATCCTAGCAAAAAAACATGAAGTGTTCTTTTGCCTTTTGATCAAAAGACAACATAAATCTGCACTGAAAGAAACATATGGAGCTCCCATTTTATGGTTCTGTTCTATGCATGGATGGGATCGAATAATGTTTCATCATCTCTTCCTCCTATGTCAAAAGACTGTTGATGAATTCCATTCTATACCTTCAGAGTCAGGATGATGAACCTTACAGTATGTTGGTTAAAAATCTTGTTGTGTTAAATCTTAGGATAGCTTCTTGTTGATATCTAATGGTGGAAATCATCTGTTAAATGCTACCTTAAAAAACAATTGAATGCATTAGTGTTTTTGCTGAAACAGTGGGTGATATTGACACTGACAGTGGTTTTCAGATTTGCTTTGTTGTCAGAATTATAGTAGTTTTCAGTGCTCAAGATGCAAGTTAGTCCTACCCTAACAATGGATTCAATACCTAGAACCATAAAATCCACAGGGATCCTAGAACACACATTCCACTCATCATCAGACTGTAGGCGTGTAATTTATATATATATATATATATATATATATATATATATATATATATATATATATATATATAAGAGGTGAATAAGTTTCACGCAATATATTTAATATACAAAAGTATGCAATAAGTTCACAGCTTAATTCATTCAGCTATCTGAACCAGTAAAGACTGAAAACAGTGAGTGTACTTATCCATCCCACCTTGAGCCATAACAGAGTAACACATACACGATAAAGGTACACGATCATTCACAGCAAAATGTAACAGAATCCCAAAGGTCTGGTCCAGGAACCACAGTGAAGAAAAAATCAATTGCAAAGTAGAAGTTACTGTAGAAGCAAATAGCCTAACACTGATATCTTGAGACGGGTCACCTATCAATACAGTAAGCCTGAATGTTTTATGCTCATCAGTGAATCCCATCCATTGCAAGCATCAGCTAAATCCATTGTCGTCGTCCTGAATAGAATCTGAAACATATACATCATCCATGTTTAGGCTAGAAATTTGAAGCATATGGAATGATTTATTTAACTCCGCTTACCTCTACGTATTGGTGTAGGCCGATGTCACGGTTATATTTGGCCCTAACAAAGCAGCCGTTACTTTTGCATAAGATCCCTCCTCCATCACACTGATGCTGGGTTTTGCAATGATGTTTAATCTTATTTTTTCAGAAAAAGAAAAGAAGAATTAACAGGAGCTAATAATTCTAAATAGGTGGTATGATATTGCATCGATGAGTTCATTCTAATAGTTGGATTACCTCTTTCTTGTCCTTCAGCAACTCCTTCTCTTTGTTCTTCATATGACAGATGAGGCAAAAGATGTGGGTTTTCCGGCAAGCAGCAGCTTTGTCACGGTATGTTTCATGGAGTTTCAATTCATGGCTGAGCTCATTCTCAATAGCATCATCCTCTTCCCCCTAATTGAAAAGAAAAGCATAAAAATTAACACAACAGTTCTAAAAATGGTATGCAGGTTATTACCAAATTCTTGGTGAATGGCATATCTTTTCTCTTTTTTGCCACTCTAATAAACATTTTCTTTTTAATTTTGTGATCCTATTGCCTATTGGCATACTAATCCCTGCACCATGAAACATTTTGTGATTCTTCATTCTGTACCTACAAGAAAGATTGCACACATTTCATTTCATTCTGTACCTTTCATTTCATTCTGTACCTACAACAACTGAAACACGTTCCATTTCATTCTGTACCTATAACAACTGAAACTGACAAATCATTCTCATAGTGAGGACGTGTGTATTCAACCATTTCTTTTCATTTTTTATTGTTGTTTCTTCTTTTTATTTTCTTTTTCTTTTTCTTCTTATTCATTTTCTTTCTCGATTCATGCATTTGTTTTTCACGTTCAAGTCTCTATTTATTTATACATGTTTGAAGTTTATGTTTTTTTCTCTATATACGTGCATGCTTTGTACTGTTTTGACTATATATGTATGCTTACTAGCTGTGGTGCAGTGCACCTTTATTTCTTTTTCTTCCAATCTTTTCTCTCCCTACTTCCTTTTTCTTTATTAATTTCAATTCTTTAATGATAATTTCTTCAATGCTTGAAAGCTATATTATTTTTATTATTTTATCTTTAATGATAATTTGTTCTCCATGTAAAAATAATCTTTTATTTATTTATACTAAAATGTTCATGATATTAAATTATTTGTTCAACTTGTAGTTAAAATTGTTCCGTGATGTGAACTCATTTGTTCGTGATATTTAGTTTTCAAATGTTCGGAATATGCAATATTTTTGTTCATCTTGTTTGATCATTTTGTTCGTATAAAGCAATTTTTTGTTCTAGATTTAAAATATTTGCTCAGACCAGTTGAAATTAATTATCTTATATTAAAAATAGTTTTTAAAATAATTATTTTGAATATAGTCAAGTGTGGTCTTGATTTGAAGATCTCATCGTAAGGAACATTATGGTGAAATCAAAATTTAATTGGGATGTTTGGTTCGGAACTTATGACTTTTTTTAGTTGATGTCTCTTGCTAACATGTCATTTTCATTGGACTTGGAAAAAGACCATTTTGCCCTTAGCTTAGATGAGAGAGCTGCTGTACAGGGAGGGAAGAGGCGCAGGGTCTGTTCGCAGGGCAGTTTTGCATGCCCAGTACTTAGGGTCTCACGTGAGGGAGCCAAACCAGGTTGTTTTGATTTTATTTATTTAATTTCAGAGGTAATGGAAAATAAGAAAAACAATGGAATTAAATTAAAAATAAAAAACGCGTAACAGCAATCATGAGGAGTCCGTGAGGAAGATGAGCCTCTCATATTGTGCTATTTTTTTAAGAGTTTCAAATATAACAGCAATAAGCCCATACCAAATACTTGTTCATTTCACCAACATGTCACTAACAAAAGTACTAGGTATGCAAGCCAGAAGTGCCTTAAAGTACATGACCATGGCATGAGACATCATAACAAAAGAAATAGTTCCTCCAGACCATAAGTACTGCGCATGCCAAAAGAAACTCATAAAAGTACTCTCAAAATAACACTGAGGAATCACACTTTATTCAAGCTGAAGTTGCTTCTTGCTTCTCGTATTTGAATCACACTTTATCCGAATTTCTAGATTGAACTGACTATTTTAGTCCATCCTACAGATGAAGAAAAGAGTCGAACATTACAATTCTACAGTACATTCAAGTAAATGAAACAATCTAGAATGCCATCTAAAATTAATTACAAGAAGAACATCCTAAAAGTTTTTTGTTTCTACGTTCATTTGGACCACATCTTAGTCTAGCACCACAGAAATTACTGCTCCCGCATCAAGAACAAAACCAATGCTTAGATAATAAATTAGATGTGTACATACCTCAAAGAAGCAGAGGATGGCAGCTCGCACGGCGGCCGGGGCGAGGGCGCGACCAGCGGCGCCCAGCTCGGGGCGGATCCACCGCCTATGCCTGGCTCCCCGAGTGGCGCGGCCCCGCGCGGCGCGAGGACCCCACGCACGCACGGCACACCCGCGCGGCGCTGCGTGCCTGCCCGCCTGCCTGGCGCGCGGGGCGAGAAGCCCACCCGCACGGTGAAAAAGGAGAAGGCCACGCAGATCTGGGGCAGCGGCGGCTGTGGGCAGCGCCGGCGGCGGCTCTACTGGCCGGCGGCCGCCTAGGGTTCGTCGATAGGAAAGGGAGTGGCAGAGGGATTTCAACAGACACAAATGGGAGGTGGCCGGCTCGGGAGGTCCGGTTACGAGCTGGGCATTTTACTCACAGGGGCACAATGGACATTTCGCCTGCTGAGTCCCACTTGTTAGAGCTCTTGTACCGTTATCTTTTAACGGAACATGGATGGAAGGGTACAGAGGCAAAAAGAATTTGGTGGCAGGACATAGAGGTAACACCAAATTTTTTAGGGGTATAGGGATCAAGTGAAATTTACATAAGGGCATACGGGTAAAAGACTCTTAAATATAATAGATGATGAATAAATCTTCAGGTGATGGTTGGTGGAATTGTCGCCATCAGTGACATATAACCGCACCCTCAATTTACTCCGAGAATCCCGCTTGTGTAAAACGGTATCCATTTACTACTAGTACTACATTAAATCTAAGGCCATAAAACTCCGCTCGCATCCGGCGAACCCTCTAAAAGTCCAGCTGGCGTAAATACTTGAAACAAGACCGTAAAAACTCCTAATTTCCATTATAATATAATTCTAAAGCAAGTAATGATTCCACGGCCCGTCAATCGGAACCTTAATAAATTAATTGGAATTTTAATCGGAACCCGCACAAATCGGTCGATGAGACGCACGCTAGCTGCCAGTGAATGGCATCCCCAGGCATGCTCCGGAGTTGCAGTGCAGCAGGCGTTGCTCTATCCGGTCCTTGTCGTTTCCACATATGAATTTCTTGGAGCCCTTGGGGTGCAAAATGTCGAATCTGCCGGGGCAGAACGCGCAGCTGCTCCGGTATTGCGAAAGCGGCTCTTCTGCCCAAATAAAACTCAATTCGATCAGCACATCATGCGCTCCGCTAGCTACTTTACTTGTTGTGATTATTACTGGCCAGTGGCATTGATGACTTACCGATGATGGTGCATACTTCCACGATGGGAATTACTACTTGAGATAGAGGAGGCACTGTTGCTGCTGCTGATGCTGATGATGATGATGATGATGATGATGAGTAGTAGTAGTAGTTGGTGGTGGTTGCCATTGCCAGTGCTGCTGCCGGCTTGTAGTGCACCTCGGCGAAGAAGCGCTTGATGATCACCTTGCTGCTGCTTCGGCGGCGAGCCCAGAAGTTGAGGTGGAACCAGACCTGGTCCCTGAAGCCGACGCGGCACTGCATCAGGGGCTTGACGGCGTCGAACTCGGCGCCTGGATGCCTGGCGTTGTAATGGCGGAGAGCGTTGTGGACGTGGGGGAAGATGAAGGCGTCGCGCGAGCGCTCCGAACACCTCGGACTAGGCAACGGAGGAGACTTGTTGTTCCGCTTCGAGATGCGCTCGCGATCGCGGAATTGCTTCTGCAATAGTAGCTGCTCCTCGCGGGACAGATCCGACACAAGATCCTCCAGCACCGGCGATGAAAACTCCATCGCCGCCCTCGTCCAGTCCTCCATCCTCGTTCCTGATGATTGATCTCGATCGATTTCTTAGCTCATCTGATGATCCTCTCGACTTTTATTTATAGGTAGATGAGCCAGCCGTAGAGGAGGAGAGAGGCGGGGCAATGCAGGAAAGGAATCGGATCGAAACAAGCAGCATCGGAAACGGAAACCGAATCCAACAAATTCGATCGGCCCGTCTCAGGACTCTGATACAATCTGAATCTGAATCTGCTGCTTTGGAGCCGACCGAGCCCTCCTCTTCGTCCACCCAATGCAATCCAATCCATCATGCTTTCCATTTTACGATCCCTTAGCTTGCAAGTGCAAACAAACAATCTAATACTCTTGTGTCCTTTTTAAACAGACAAAAACTTGCATCCCTGGCTCCTTGACTCCTTCCACACCCACGATAGACAAGGTCATCACTGATGGAAGCATCAAAGAGCACCCACCAGGGGCACACCCACACAGAGCCTATGCATGGCCCATGGTCCAGTAGCCGTTCCACGCACTCTAGCGTGGGTTCATGGTACCCCTGCCACGAACGCACGGGCAGCACAAACGGTGCTGGGGCTGGTGCATTTAATTAGTTGTCCTGACGCCACCAAGCTCTCGCAGTTTCTTGAGCACCAAGTCCACATTGCATTGGCTCCATCCTTGGGCGCCCAAATCCCATCCCGGTAGCAAGCCCTCCGCAGCTTACGAGGTGCTGCAGCCCTGCAGGGGAAGGTTCCTGCACCGTGCCAGGTCTCGTACTCGACGCGGTGCATCGCCTCCACACAGACCGAGTGTAATACCCGAGTGTTAAAAACTGGGATTAACTGATTAATTAGTGACTTGAGTTAATCCATCGCAAATCAAGTCGAAACTCTGCTCAAACTCAGTTTCATTTCCTGGAGTCTGGGAAAACCGGAACCTCCGGAATTTGGACCCGGAACTTCCGGAAATATCCGGATACTACGGGTATTAAACCGGAAACTCCGGATTAACCCGGATACTCCAGGTATTCTTCCGGATACTCCGGACCTGAAGCTCCATATCACGTGTTTTTAGGCTTCTAACTATTTCCCTATGTTAAAACACCGTTCACTTCAGCTCTCTCTCTCCCTCACGAGCCCTCCTTCGGCTCTCTCTCTCTCTCACTAGTCCTCCTTTCTCCCTAAGCCCTAGAACCCAAGATCTTCCATTTCAAGTTGATTCCAAGGCAAAGGGAACCTCTATCGGCGTGGAGAATCATCCTTTCCCTTCATTCCTCCTTGGGGTGGCTTCATTTCAACTTGAGAAGGTACCAAAGTTAGGGCTAAATGGAATGACCGTTCTAGGATGTTTTAAGTGATTCCGTTTGGGTCAATCATCTTCTTATGAATTACTCTACTAGGGTCTAGGAGGGTTTCGATTTTTGTGGGTTGGTTTTGCCTCAATCGAAACTTCAATTTTGGGGGCGAAAGCGGTGTGAAATCCGGAAACTCCGGGTCTAAGTCCGGATACTCCAGAAATTTCACACCTGGAAACTCTGGGTATTAATCCGGATACTCCGGAAATTCCGGATATTCCGGATTGAAATCCGGATATTCCGGTTTTTGTAGGGTTATGGACTTCGGGTGGTTCGGTTAGCAGTATTTGTGATCGGTTAAGGTTTATTTCAAAGTTTCAAATTATATTGCATACATTCTCATGTCATATGCATACGTGTAGCGGCCGCGGCGGAGGAGGTCGTATACGAGGTGGTTGCGGAGCCACAGGAGCCGCAGGGGCAAGCCCCACAGGAGGAGGTTCGCGGGGAGTCGGCCCAAGGCCCAACTCACCCCAGTGTTGAGCAGCAGACGCAAGGCAAGCCCCGGAGCACAACCTATTAATTTAAATTATGATATCTATATATAAATCTATTACTTATGCATTACGTATAGAAATTGGTTGAAACCCTAGTTGCATGATCTCTAGGTTTCCTCGAGTTTATACTAGTATGATAGGACGATAGTAATGCTATGCTTAAGAGTTCTCAGTAGAAGTCGAGTGACTTCTTATCACTCGCGAGATATAGGATATATAGAAGTCGAGTAATTTCCAGTTACTCGCGAGACATAGGTTATGTCTACTTATATTATAGTACTTGAGTATTGAATTGGATATGGAGATGTGAGATTGGGCAGGGATGATGTATAGGTATGGTCGCAGGACAGGGTTTCTGGGTGCCTTAGCCCCGTCTGAGTCGATTAAGGACCGGTCGTTGTCGGCAGTGCTGATCGGGGATTGAATTGTACTAACCGCATGCCGGGAGTAGGAAGTAGTCGAAACCGGTAAGCCTAGTACTGCCCTGCTTCGAAAGTACAGAACTTCTACCCACCCCTTAGGGCGAGTCGAGTGGCCGCGGAGAATCGGGATGCATATGTTTACTTTTGGTGGTCTCTCGTAGGGCTCGGCTGACTATATGCAGGTGGGGCGGTTCTGTAGTTCGAGGTAGAGAGGGAAATGGTTGGCATGTATAGCCCGACGGGGCAAATGCGTGCCGTGTTGGTCAGATTCATCTTGCAAGGTTAAATCGGATCGATTCGCCGTGTCTCGCGGTTATGAGGGCCTTGATCTCTTTGCTGCATCGTAGCAAAATGTTAGAATGTGAGTTATGTATATTTATATAAAATGTTGAGCACATTGAATTATTTTTGCTTGCACCACCATGATTGCTATAGAGGGTCTATGCAAATATTAGATGAGAGTTCATTTATATAGAACCTGGAGCTAAAATAATGAAAGAAAGGAAACTACTTTAGTCGCTCTTTCTGCAAAAATAACCACCAGCCAAAAGCCTTGCATGTCTAGATATGTGGGCTAAGTTATACCCACTGGTCGGGTAAGCCTTACTGAGTATTAGTATACTCAGGGGTTGTTGCCACATTTATTGTTACAGGACACCCGGACGTCGACTTCTACCCCTGTTGTGTCAAGTTCATCCGCCGGGATGCAGAGGGGTGGCAGGTCGAGGAACGAGACCCTTAGGTTAGGAAATTGTCGGGTTGTACACTTGAGGGCAGAGTGTTCAGCCTTCCTGTTTTGCGCAGGCCGGTCTGACCGGTCATGGTTAGTCAGGGCTTTTGAAGGCTAGTGTAGTTGTAGGATCTAGTCTACTGAATTTCAGTACATCGGGTGTAAAGTTTGTAAATTATGCAACTTTTATAAATTATGTGTATATTTGAACTCGGGTTGTAAAACCTATTGTTTCGTCCTCCCATAGTGTTTGTATTTTTAAGGATCTTGTTGTTCTTGTACCATCTGCGCCCTCCTTCGCGGGGGACTACCGGTGTTGTTTCGATCGGGCTGTGGGTTGAGAAAGGATCGCCAAATTAAGCCGTTAAGCTAATGCGCCCAATGTGTTCAAATGACGGCCATTACGTTTAATTAGAGTTTTAATTTGGCGGTTCCGCCACAGCTGGTATCAGAGCCGAAACGCACTGGGGGTAGTACGAGTACGACTATTTTGTTAAAATTTCTTAAGTTAACAGTGAATTTCTAATTTAAAAATAAGTTGGGTGGGGTTATTCGTACTAAGCCCTATAGAGTTGGTATTAGGGTCGCATGTAGACGGTGGGTTTGGGCTGAGAGGTTACCGTAGGGCGATTATGCATCATGTCATTCATTGTTTTAAAATTTCATGCATTTTGGGGGTGGGAACCGTGTGAACCATCTCGAGGGTAACCGGATATTCCGTAATAGAATCCGGATAGTCCGGATTGGGGTGTCCGAATATTTCGGATGATAATCCGGATACTCCGGATTTGGTTGCAAAAGATTCCTGGCTTTTTGATTTAATTTACGCTTCCTACATTCTTCCATGGTTGATTGTTTGGTAATCGAAATTATGGGACTAATCCAACCATGGCTGAATGCAGAATGGGGGAACCACCAAACCCTCCGGATTTGGCTCAGGCCATTGCGGCCATGTTGACTGGGCGCGACGAGCAGACGGCACTCCTTCGTCGGCTCGTGGAGCAGGGGGCAGTACCACGGACAGGACACCACCCACCACCTGTTCCTGGGTACCCAGAGTTCCTGGGGACCCAGCCGCTGCTCTTTCACAAAGCGGACGAGCCATTGGAAGCCGACAGCTGGCTTAAGACCATCGAGTCCAAATTCACGCTATACCCATACAATGATGGGGACAAAGCTGCCTTTGCAGCACAGCAGCTCCGAGGTCCCGCACGTACGTGGTGGGACAACCACGTGGCTATGTTTCTTGCTGGCACTCAATTCACATGGGCAGAGTTCAAGGAAGCCTTCAGGGCACATCATGTTCCAGCAGGGGTAATTAGAAGAAAATTGACTGAGTTCTTGGCCCTGAAATAGGATAACAACAGTGTCCTGCAGTATTCCCAGGCTTTTAACACCCTATCACAATATGCCGGGTACCATGTGGACACCGACGAGAAGAAGCAGGCCTGTTTCAGGCAGGGGCTTAGCAGCAAGCTCCAGGATCGCCTGGCAATGTTCAAGTTCAACACGTTCAGTGAGCTGGTGAATGGGGCTATCATACAGGAGGATGTCCACCTGGCTCATAAGGCAGAGAAAAAGAGAAAAGCACCGGTAGCAGGATCTTCGAGCAGCGCCCCACAGCGGTTCCGCCTTGTCCAGTCGGGCCCACAGCGAGCCCCCTTTCAGCACCAGCCACAGCAGCAGTGGGGGTATCGGCCACCTCAGTACACATCGTCACAGGGGACAGCCAGACCTCCAGTTCCTCAATAGGGTGAGCAGAAAGTATGGGTGCAGCAGCCGGGGACGCGCCCCAATTTATTCCCGTGCTATAACTGTGGGCAGCCTGGACATTTCGCACGCAACTGTCCAATGCCACAGAAGCAGGGCCAGCAGTCCGGCCAGCAGAGTCAGAAGCAGCAAGTGGCTCATTTCAAACTAGGACAAGTGCATTACACCACCTTCGAGGCCATCCCTGAGGGAGCACCAGTGATGTTGGGTACGTTCTCTATTAACGGGCACCCCGTTACTGCGCTATTTGATTCTGGGGCATCTCACACATTTATTAGCAAAGAATGTATAAGCAGACTGGGGTTAGAAGTGGAGAGCATATCCAGGCCATATAATATTCACTCACCCGGGGGGCACTTGATTACTAATCAACTCGTTAGACAAGTTCCCTTGCAGTTACAAGGGAAATTTTTTGCCACCCAGCTTATAGTGTTGCCAACCCAGAAGATGGATATTATTCTCGGCATGAATTGGATGGAAGTTCACGGAGTTATTCTTGACACTGTTTCTTCATCTGCGCACATTAATTCTTCTGTCCATGGCTTGATGACTTTGTCCATACGGTGAACCACGCCGAGGACAAGAAGCTATCAGATATACCCGTAGTATGCGAATATCCGGACGTCTTCCCGGATGATTTGCCTGGAATGCCGCCGGATCGTGACGTGGAGTTTACCATTGAATTGCAACCGGGTACGGCACCGATTTCTAGGAGGCCTTACCGGATGCCACCCAATGAGCTGGCGGAGTTAAAGAAACAATTGCAGGAATTGCTGGATAAGGGCTATATCCGTCCTAGCACGTCACCTTGGGGCTGTCCTGCACTCTTTGTGAAAAAGAAAGAAGAAAGCCTCAGGTTGTGTGTGGACTATAGACTTCTGAATGCTGTCACAATCAAAAATAAATATCCCCTTCCCCGGATTGATATTCTGTTTGATCAGCTATTCGGGGCCAAAGTATTTTCCAAGATTGATCTCTGCTCCAGCTATTATCAGATAAAGATTAGAGCTGAGGATATTCCCAAGACGGCTTTTTCCACCAGATACGGACTTTTTGAATATCTGGTCATGTCTTTCGGGCTAACGAATGCCCCTGCTCATTTCATGTATCTCATGAACTCGGTGTTCATGCCCGAGCTAGATAAGTTCGTCGTGATTTTCATTGACGCATCCTGATATTTTCCAAGAATGAAGGAGAACATGTAGAGCATCTTCGCATTGTGCTTCAGCGCCTACGGGAGCACAAGCTGTACGCCAAATTCAGTAAATGTGATTTCTGGCTCAAGGAAGTCCAGTTCTTGGGCCACATCATCTCAGACAAGGGGATTTCTGTTGATCCTAGCAAGATTCGGGATGTTCTGAATTGAAAGACTCCAGAGTCTGTTTCAGAGATCCGGAGTTTCCTTGGGCTAGCAGGGTATTACCGGCGGTTTGTTCTGGACTTCTCAAAAATTGCTAGACCCATGACTGAACTACTTAAGAAAGGGGTGAGATTTAATTGTGATGACAAATGTGAGCAGGCTTTTCAGACTCTGAGAAGACTTCTGACGTCTGCCCCTATCCTCGCTCAGCCTGATATTACCCGGCCTTTTGATGTGTACTGTGATGCATCAGGTATAGGCCTAGGCTGTGTTCTCATGCAAAATCAACGGGTGATTGCTTATGCTTCTAGAGCCCTCAGGCGACATGAGGAGAATTATGCCACTCATGATCTGGAGCTGGCAGCAGTAGTGCATGCCTTGAAGATCTGGCGCCATTACCTTCTGGGCAATCCAGTGCATATATACTCGAACCACAAGAGTCTAAAGTATATTTTCACCCAGAGCGAACTGAATTTGCGCCAGAGACGGTGGTTAGAACTCATCAAGGATTATGACCTGGAGATTCATTATCATCCGGGCAAGGCTAATGTGGTGGCCGATGCGTTGAGTAGCAAAGCCAGTTGCAGTTGTATCTCAACCACAGTGGTGCATGCAACCTTATGTCAAGAAATGGAGAAATTAAATCTGGCCATTGTATCTGAATGCACACTTGCTAATATTACTCTCACACCTACACTCCGGGATTGAATTGTGGAGGCTCAGAAAAATAATGCGGGTATGGAGAAGATCAGGCAGAGGCTTAGGGAAAATGATCCTAAGACTGCATGTTTTCACCAGGATGATGAGGGTGTGTTATGGTTTAACAATCGCCTGGTGGTGCCTAAGGATTTGGAGCTACAGAAGCAGATTCTTGAGGAAGCTCATCTCTCGAGGTATTCAATCCATCCAGGCAGTAATAAAATGTACCAAGATTTGAAGCAGCGTTTCTGGTGGACAAGAATGAAGCGGGAAATTGCCAGATATGTGTCAGAATGTGACAGTTGCCAGAGGGTTAAAACGAGCCATTTGAGATCAGCTGGCCCTTTACAGCCCTTAAGTATTCCATCCTGGAAGTGGGAAGACATCAGTATGGATTTCATTATCGGCTTACCCAAAACTTCCAAGGGATATGAGTCCATATGGGTTATTGTGGATCGCCTTACCAAGTCGGCTCATTTTCTGCCGGTAAAGACAACACATACGGCAAAACAATATGCACAATTGTATATGGACCGTATTGTGAGTCTCCATGGAATTCCAAAGACAATCATTTCGGATCGGGGTATTCAATTCATAGCCCGGTTTTGGGAACATTTTCATGCCGCTCTTGGTACACAACTGATCCGCAGTTCAGCCTATCATCCCCAGACAGATGGCCAGACAGAGAGAATCAATCAGATTATGGAGGATATGCTCAGAGCGTGTGCACTCACCTACAGTCAGAAATGGGATGAATGCCTACCTTTAGCCGAGTTCGCTTATAACAATAGCTATCAGGAGAGCATCAGAATGGCTCCATTTGAGCCATTATATGGACGGAAGTGCAGAACGCCATTAAATTGGTCGGAAGCTGGGGAAAGAACTTTCTTTGGGCCAGACATGGTGAATGAAGCCGAAGAACAGGTTCGGGTCATTCAAAAAAAATTAAAGATTGCAAAATCCCGACAAAAGAGTTACGCGGATAAGAAACGTCGATCTGTCCTGTTTCAAGTGGGACATCATGTTTACTTACGGGTCTCTCGGCGTAAAGGGAAAACTTGCACCTCGCTACGTTGGGCCTTTTCTTATCGTTGAGCAATGTGGGCCGGTAGCGTATCGCCTGGAACTTCCTGCTCAATTATTCGCGGTTCATAATATTTTCCATGTCTCCCAGCTCCGGAAGTGACTCCGTGTTCCAGAAAAGGTGATCGACATCGAGAAATTGCAACTGGAGCCCGATCTTGTCTATCCGGAGCAACCAATAAAAATTGTTGATTTCAAGACCCGGGTTACTCGGAATCAAACCAGCAATTTTTATAAGGTTCAGTGGAGTAATCATTCAGAGCGGGAAGCCACTTGGGAAACAGAAGAATTTCTTCGGTCCAAATATCCTGAGTTGCTACAAACTCATCGAGGTATTTAACCATTCCCTCTTTGTTCTAAATTCTTGCACCTTCACTAAATCTCGGGACGAGATTTCTTTTTGGGGGGAAGATTGTAATACCTGAGTGTTAAAAACTGGGATTAACTGATTAATTAGTGACCTGAGTTAATCCGTCGCAAATCAAGTGGAAACTCTGCTCAAACTCAGTTTCATTTGCTGGAGTCTGTGGAAACCGCGGTCTTCTTGCGCCACCGAGGGACACCCGGTGACGAGGTTGCCGCCAGCTCCCGTCACGGCGCCGCTTGCGTCGCCGTGCCTGCGGTCTTCTCCCTCCCGGAAGCGCGGGGTACTTGGCGGCCGCGGTTGGCAGCGGTCTTGCACCGCCGACGGCAGGCTCTTGGGCTTGGGGTCGCCGGCGCCCGCTGCTGTGAGGGCGTCTCCCTCCTCAGCGCGTCTTATGCCTCCTCGCTTGACGAGGAGCGCCGGCGCGACGAGCGAGCCGGCTTCGCATTGCCGCGGCAGCGCGGCGCACCCACGCCCCGCCCCTGGAGACGAGGGCGGAGAGGAGGCCGGCCCACCTCCGCAGGCGGCCCCGCCATGGCTTCGGGTCCATCTCTTCGCCCGCTTGTTGTCAGCCGACGTGGGGCGCGGTGGTGAGCTCTCTTGCTTGGCTTGTTGGGAGGCAGGAAGGGGAAGGCAGGGGAGGGGGAAGGCGAGCGAGGGGGAGAAGAAAGGCTGGGCGGGAGGTGAAATAAGCAGGCAAGCAGCAGAGCGCGAGGCCGTTCCGTTGGGAGTCAAGTACCAGCTGGCCGTTTCGAGGCGGTTACAGTTCTCAGCAGGAAATTTCATCAAACAATACCCTTTCGCATTTTAAGCTTTATCATCAAAAGTTTTAAATGAGACTATTTAAATTTCACACGTGTTGTAGTTTGATCTCGAGATCATGAGCTCCAAACAAGGGGATTTGTCTTCAAGAATTTATTTAAAAATTAATCACAATGTGCTCATATTTGGCTTATTATTGCTTGCTGCTCAGTTGGTTCCGTGCTTTGGACTATCGAGTCAATCTAATAAGTTGATAAAATGAATAAAAATGAAATTCCATATAATTAATTTGGAAGAATAAATAAACTAGAGTGTGGTATAGTTTGAATATTGAAGTTTTAGCTAGGCATATCGTATCAACACAAGTTTCAGCCCATGCAATAGTTTAAAATTTATTTATTTTGTTAGGAGGAAATGTAAATAATCATGGAAAATATCATTTTTCAAATAAGATATTCATTCATGCCGGTTCCATTTGAGTTCTGGTTGAAAAATGAGTTTTTATAGTTCTAAAATTCGAAAAGAATTCGAATCCATTATGGTTTGGAAATTGAAAATTCATAAAACCTGCTCACGTTCAAGTCCACCCCCAATTTGGGCTTTTAACGCATTTCCATCTACACCATGCAGCCCGAAGGCCACCACCATTTTGGGCCGAAACCAACTGCAGCAGCTGCTGCAATTGCATTGCCCGGTGGCGCCCTACTGAAGACCACGTGTAACCGACATCCTGAACTGACATCCTGACCCCACGTGTTAGCCCCTCCACCCGCACTCGCCGCTGCAAGGCTGCAACAGCTATAGCTGCCCGCCGCGGCCCGGCGGCCACCGCCGCCACTGCCCACCGCAAAATTCGTGGCTCGGCTCCATGGAGCGCCCCGACCCGAAGATCAAGGCTAAACTATGTATTAATTACCGAATAAAGTCTCCGGCA
The DNA here is from genome assembly GCF_016808335.1 of Panicum virgatum. Classification (NCBI taxonomy): domain Eukaryota; kingdom Viridiplantae; phylum Streptophyta; class Magnoliopsida; order Poales; family Poaceae; genus Panicum; species Panicum virgatum. Next base: position 41,839,585 of record NC_053143.1, read on the forward strand.
TAATATATGTTACATCAAGTGGAGTCCAGTATCATACAGAGCTTTATTCAACATATACATGAGGGATAAAGCGACAACATAGAGCTACACAGAACAACCATAGGATAATGACTAGCATGACGGCATGGAGGACTAGCTCTTCATCCATCACGGCTCCACTCGATCAGCTTGGGTGCGGACACGATCTACTTGTAGTCTTCTAGCACAAAGTCAGGATCCTCTGGAGAAAAATCAATAAGGGTTGAGTACAAAAGTACTCAGCAAGCTCCACCTCATCCTACGGGAGGGGAAATGACATGCACGACGCACATTGAACACAATGCATTAGCAATGCAACTAATGGTATGCAACTCTTCCCGACACAACCCACAATAGGTAGCTCACTAGTTGTCAGGACCACACCGTAGCCTGTCCATACCGTGGACACGGACCATTCGAATGGATTATACACTCTGCAGAGGTCGTACACTGTACCCACACGCTCGACTGCCTGAACGAACAACCGACATAGCCGACACCCAGCCGTGGTCACGCCCCAGCCCGGTCGCACAAACCCTCGGGCCCTGACCCCAATGGTCTATACCCGTAAACCATCCCTGCGACCGTCAGGCTAACTAGTGGGATTAGGCTAAGTCCGGCCCATACCGGAACCTGTGGTCGTACTAAAATAAGCTAGGTGAGATGTCAAAACAACTCGGTCATTATAGTTCACCAGGGCAGCAACCATCACTCAACATGTCAACTCGAGCCTACCACCACGGTAGCACTCACCTGCCAGTCTACCACCACGGTAGCGCCGGCTCCAGCATATCCAGCTGCCCTGATCTCAGCCAGATCCCTTCATATCCTATTCTTAGCTCTGGATATGCATGACTACTCAGATGCATGCATGAGCACACTCAATCACTCAAGTAATGGTATATGTAATCGATCCTAGACCCAGGCTACATCTAAACGTCCTCACATGGATGCAACCGCTCACGTAGGGGTTGATGAAACTTGCCTTCGCTTGCGTACGCGGCGGCGGCGGTGGCTTCCTGCTCGTGGTATGGGTCTTCAGGCTCCTCCTCGGTGGCGTGAAAGCGGCAAACAACCGGCAAAACGGCACAACCGGCAAACAAACACAAGCAAGTAATAAAATAAACTCAAATTGAGATGAAAATAGGAGGAATAGATAGTATATGATTTGAGGAGAGTTTAGGAAAAAGAGTTACACGAAAAGGAGTTGATATGAAGGAGATATTGAGTTTACAGTATTGGTTGATATTTAATCCCGATAATAGAATGATTTGGATTAAGTGCTCACGGCCTGGTGGGTGTTTTGGTCCTTTATTATTGTTGTGGAGTTAATGGTCGGGGGAGCTTCCTGCCATCTCACCTTGGCACAGAACAGCTCGAGGAAGAGGGCCAATTGTTGGAGCTTCGTCTCGTGAGTGAGCTGGGCTCGGGAGGAGTGGTTCAGCTGGCGGAGTGAAGCGGCTCGGTGTGCTTGGGCTGGTGACGGGGCTCGTCACGGCCTCGCTCCTTTTATAGGCGAGGAGAGCAGCAGCGGCGTCGCGCATGGATGGACGACGGCGTGGGCTGCGACAGCTCGTCGTCAACGCGAATAGTGGCAGCACTGAAGGCGCGAGCGCCGAGGCGGCAAAGCCGACGAGGACGCTGCAGCGGCGTGGGCGAGGTGGGGACGCGGGGGTGGGCGGCACGGCGTGGTGCCAGCGGCAGTGCGCGGTCCCGTCGTGGGGCCGGCGTGTCGCGCGTGCGCGAGCGAGAGCGAGCGGGTGAGGCGGTTCGGCGGAAAAAATCTCGGCCGGCACTGTGCGTGGCGGCCCCGATTTATAGCGAGGTGGGTGCTGCCATGACGGGTCATTTCAAGGTCAATGGTGTGGGTACTCTGTGGCTTACAGGGGATGATGAAACTATGGCGAAGGAGGTAGGCGCTGTCATGATTGTCTGGGAATTATGGCGTGGTACGGTGACTCGAGAGGCTTCTATGGAAAGGGACGAGATGATTTTTGTCGTAGGTGCAAGCATGCGTATACTGGTTAGTGGAGGGAACGAATGTACTAACGCAAGACAAGAGTATCAAATAGTTTACCTAGTAGTTATATAATACCTCGTATAATGTTAGTATTATTTTACGTTACTAGTTTAATTGCAACATAAGATTTATTTTAGTAATTGTTGGAAATTAAGGTGGCCCTACTAAGTTGAGGATCTACACCAACTCACTTCAGAGTCGGTCAGTTTCTAGTTACTTAGTGTACCGGGTCCTTTTGACGGCAGAGCCGCCTTTTGCTTACGGGAGGCAGAGCCTACCAACAGATGAAGCTGGCTTCCGGGTGGCAGAGCCAACCTTCGATGAATCCCAGACCCTTTTTCTGATCCCGGGTGGCAGAGCCAACCTTCGATGGATCACAACTTATACACTAAGTACTAAGCGTAACCGGGAGACTAACACTTATAAAGACGCTTACCTTATTAAAGCAACAAAGGAACACACACCTGGCACACTCTACCTATGCTCACTTCTACCATGCCCTTGGATGTGTGTGGGATGGAGTGAAGTAGTATGGCATGGCAAGGGGTGGCACCCTCCTTATATAGGCACCCATACCCTCTTGGATGAGTGACACATGTCACACTCTAGAAAATTCCCTACAAATATCTAAGTTCCCTATAAATATCTATTTCTAGAAAATTCTAAATTTTACCATGACAAGAAAATATCCAAGCTTCATGTCTTCTTATGATTCTTGTGGAACATTCTAGAACCTTGTCATGGTGAACAAAATTATGCCATAGTTTATCCTTATTTTTATAGAACCTTCTAGGAGTTTTCATTATATATTTCAACACTCCCCCTTAATCGTGATGAAAACTGACATGTTACACCCCAGCCTACGAGTCCACCGCCTCGGGAGATCCGGTTTCCACCATGATCCCCATCGCATCTCGTGCCATAGTGCCCACATGGCCACATACATGATGCCATCGCTCAGCTTCTTGGAGCCATCGCCGTCGATCACCTCCGGGCCGCTGCTAGCTTTCCACGCCGACGAGTGAGAACCCCAGTGATGGTCTCGACCCTGCAGATCATGTGTGTTCGCCGTCGCCTTCTGTCCTATTGCATTGCTTCCAAGCCTCCTGACTCAAGTTCGGACGACGAACAAAGAAGTCCGGCGATCTTCCACCGCTTGTCATGCGAGCGCCGCCCTCCCCTGATCATCTCGATCCGGCAACCTGAAGTTAGGGGCGTGAGCGTGATCCGTTCAAAGGTGCCTTAGTAAAGCTTCTGAGTCAGCATGCGGGGCGCCCCCCCACACCCCCCACCCGCGCCCCCCCCCCCGCCACGTCAGCAGACCCAACTGCGACGTCATGCAAGGATTATTGCAAGCCACGTGTTACGAATTAGCCCCTGTTGTTTTCACGATATCAAGACCCCGAAACGTTAGAATTCTTCACAGATATGACACCAGAACTTTGGTTAGTTTGCCTTTTTTTTATTATCTTCCATGCTTTAGTTTACCTTTTTAGTGATTCTTGGGGTCATATAGTACATTTCACTGGGTGTTTTATAAGTTTTTCGGAATGATGTACTGTTTATTTTTATTTTGTATATGGTTGAACAGAAAGCTTTTGCTAGTCCGTTTGGCTCGTCTTTCTCCGGTCTGCAGGGGCGAAGCTAGTTCTAGATTTAGCTTTCATTAGCTCGTTTGGCTCGTCGCAGCTTGGATCGTCTCTCTTCTATCTGCAGGGGCTAACCTATAGCTCTAGATTAGATTCCGTTTAGCTTAGCTTCTTCTCATAAAACGGCTCCTGAAGTAGCTTTTTTGGTGGGCCATGGTGGCGGCGCTATGCCTGATCTAGGCATCCCGCACCACCATGTCGGTGGCGTCGGCTGTAGGGTGGCCCATAGTCAAATTTGTTTTTTACAATATTTTGTTTATCTTCAGAACATCTCTTGCGATGAATTTTTTTTCTTCAGAACACTATTCTTGGAAAATTATATTTTATTTCAAAAAAAATATTTTTGTTTAGAATTTAGATAAGTTTAGTTCCGTGTAAGCATGGCTGCACATGTGCACAGCCCAGCGATGAAGCCCACCTTCTACGATGACTGCGATTGCAGTCGCACGGGCTATATATATATATATATATATATATGCCTTTGTACAAATGTACAACCCAAAAAAATAATTTTAACAATATATTTCATTTAGTTTGCATAAATATATTTCCTCGCAAAAAAAAGTTTGCATAAATATATAGGGATTGTGACATTGTGTGTTGTTAAACAAAATTAAATAAATAGCCTCCTCGGGACCTAACTGGGCTAGCTGCTATGTTGGGTGGTTTCTTGGCGTTAGCCCAAGGAGAAAGGAACGACACAATCAACAAATGCTGAAATCAGATCCTGTTCTTCAATTTGACGTGCACTTTTTTTCGCGAGCACGACAGCACGTACATGCACTTGCTTGTCTCTCCTCTTCCTCTTTTGACTTCCTGTGTTGATATCATGTAGAAAAACAAAGAAATGTCTAGTGAAGAAAAGCATACAAAAGAGCAATTAGCCGTAAACGGCCGTATAGCCCATGTACGCGCTATTCCATAAGGTATCGTGTAGTTTAGGACCTGAATGGTGATTACACGGTCGAACGGTTTACATGATAAAAAATATAGGGCTACACTGCCTACCGGTGTACAAAAAATGGCACCTACACGATTTTGCATGACGAGTAGACCACTTAAAGCAACGTTTAGGGCTACAGAGAAGTATCAACTATGCCTAATTTTTTAAAGGGTATGAATTTTTTTATTTGCAAATTGTGATTTTTCACGCAATATACGAATGATCAATTGATAAAAAAAAGCATATGATTATATATTTAGTCTATTTAACAGTTAAGCTTGGTAATCTATAATGTTTGGTTGATAAAATATTAGATTTTTTGACTTTCACTTGCATAGATGTATTAACTTTATTTCTACCGTACAGACCATGTATCCCGTGTACACACCGTTTACACGACATGTACACGGCCTACTCGCTACTCGAGGGGTGACTGAACGACTACCGTTTAGCATTTAGGTGAACGTAGCAAAAGAGAGGGACAAGTCCAACTACTTGCACATTCTAACATTTCAAGATTGTGCCTAGAAGTACAAGCGCAAGTGAGATGCGACTACGGGAGCATTTGGTAGCATACACAGGGTTGAAATAGAGATTTTAATAGAAAAATATCCTCCAACAGTTTCTCTAATTCGTTATTCAAATGTAGCCATTCTCCATTTCTCATTTCTAGCTAGCTAAAGATAAGAACTATTGGAGAGTGGAAGCATATAGAGAGCGATTTTTATGCAGAAGGTTCTCCAAATGATAATTTAGAGAGTGAAATTTAGAAACACTCTTTAGTCAGGCTAACAAAGTGCATCTTGATATGTGATCTTATTTGATAGACTGGAAAATGTAACAGGGCTCTATCTATAACATGTTTGCTTGCAAATTGACATGGTTGAATTATCACCATCTTTTTGATACCGGTTCCCCAATCTAAGTTCCTCTTGTGAATTGGCTAAAAAATAATACTATGTTATAATAGCAAGAAGCAACGGTGGCACCATCGAGCTTAAACCACTATCTTACTATTACTAATTGGAGGCTCCTTTTGAAGCCTCTAAATGAAGCCACCTAGAATCCTAAGTGGATAGTCTAAAAAAATAGAAAAATTCTACAAATTCTCTCTGTAGGATAGAAAGCCCACCATCGATTAGGTGTGACACCACTCCATGTATCTGATCATTGGCTTTGGCTCTATTGATGAGGAGTGTGAGCATATCTGCTGCTATATTAAATATTTACAATTACATAATGATAAATATATATCTTTACTATACTGAATTAGAATATTTAGTTGGTTAAAAAGAGCCTCAGATAGATAATTATTAGATATCTTTAACTAGCCTGTGCAGGAGTATGAGTTGATAGACTAATCAGACACAACTTCTCATGCCTTTGCTTTAAATGGCGAAACCTATTCTACTTAAGTGAAGATGATGTGTTGCCAATTAATCTGGATTAGAAAATAAGGAGAGCCTATATTCGCATTTGATGACGCACCCCTCTAGTGGCAGCGCTGAAGGAGAGGTTCGACGCTACCTTAACCTAGCATGCCAATTGGTCCTACTTTGCCCTGCTAAGAAAATTTCTAGAATGTTATTTAAATAAATAAATAAATAAATATCATTCTTACAAGAAAATATAGACATCATATAAAACTTGATACTCTTATAGGTCTTTCTAGATAAAAGATTTTTTTATACAGAAATGATATTTTGATTTCTATATAACAAGGAGATGGTGTATATCTTATGAGCATGGTTATATGGGAGCACTAGTAATTTTTTATACTTTTTTTAGGACAACTACAATGTTATGCTCCTGACCAAGGAGTTCCTCACAGCTGAAGTTAGGGATTGACGGAGTGAGCCTAATATTGTTCAGATACATGTGACTAATTTTATTCAGCGTGTGAGTTAGAACTCTCAAAAAAAACTTATGAACTCTCACATCTTCCAAAGGATAAGGATTATTGGTTTTAACATTGAATGGTTTGTATAGATTTATTTTCACTTAAAAAATTATTTAATTGGGTAAAATTCATATAGTAGAATGATAAATAATTAGAAACAAAACATAAATATTATGTACACTACTATAGAAAATCATGCGTCTGTAACTGAGTGGGAGGCCGATGAGAAGCTACTGGACGACAACTGCAACGCGACCGCCGGGTAGGAGGCTCCATCGTCTGCTTTGGATGGTTACAACATTGCGGAGCTCTACCAGAAGTGTGAGGACTGCGACGACGACGACGCGCTGGCTTACGCCTGGTTCTGCAGGACCCGACACTTGGAGCTCAGCTATAAGAAGAAGAAGAAGATGAAAGACAGGGAACTGTGTGACATTTTCTATTTTCACGATGACAAGATGATCTTGTTTAGAACGAATCTCAAGTTCTTCAACTAAAACAAAGTAGCAACCAGTAACCTAACTCCTAATTTTGTGACACTGGTGACTCGTTGGTTCACAGTTCGAGGAGCATTGTAACATTGTAAGTTGCGCCAAGGGGATGACTGATTAGGTGTCAGAGTCTACGAGAGGCAGGTCTCCACTGTTACTATCTCTATGAGCAGAGCTCCCAAGGTGATGATCTTCACTCCTTGTACTGTACTTCCTCCGTCCTGAAATGTAAGACATTGTAGGGTTTAAAATTTGTCCTGAAATGTAAGACATTGTAGGGTTTAAAATTTGTACTCAAATGTAAGACATCCTAGATCCTTTGGACAAAAATCATGCTAATTTTCTTGATTTTGGTGCTAGTTTTGTAACGAAATCAATTGATAGTGGGACAAGGGAGTAAAAAAAGTATGCTAATCTTCTTGATTTTGGTGTGGGCATGATAAAAAGGCATATTAATGAGCAGGCCGGTCTTGAGATTTTTGGGGGCCAGGGCGAAATAGAAAAGCGGGGCCCTTAATAGTTAATATAAATATTTAAATAATAATTAGTTTGTGCCATTGTGCTCTTAATTTCTCAAATCAATAATGCAATTGGACAAACATCATTCACAGCATAAAAATTATCATGTGAAACTTATAAAAAATATAAAATGGAAATGAGCATATTTTTTCGCGACCGTCCCTGAGCACATTTTTCATTAAGAAGAAAGAAGTTACAAACACAATCTTGATGCGGCCAAGCAGAGCTTGACCAGCACAAGAGCACAAAGGACTAAAAATAGAGAAATACTGAAAAAAGTACACATAAATGAGAAAACACAACGACAACACAAACAACAGCAAAGCAACACGAAGAAGACAAAGGACACGACCCACTTGCCTAGCCAGAACCCGACAATTGAACCTGCTAGAAGAAACAACGTCCAGGGTGCAAAGGTGTACGACCTAACAAAGGTGGCAAAGCATCCACCCGAACAACCAACCACGACGGCAAAGCATCCGCCCAACTCGAACCAATACGACGACAACGGCAAAGCATCCGCCAGCGAAGAGAATCCGACGACCAAGCGCGAGCCGGACGATGCAGATGGAATGAAGCGAAGGCAGGCGCAGAAGCAGAAACTCTCCGAGAAGAGCCGGTGACCGCCACCAGCAAAGCTTCCAAGACAACGCCTCCAGGAAGGAAACGATGCCACAGACGCCATTGTTGTCTGACCAACAAGGCCTAGGTTTTCACTCGGAGGCTAGCTGGAGAGGGAGGAAAAGGGCGGAAGGATGACGCCTTCAAGAAGGTAAACGACGCCCCCGGGCGTCGTTGTCATCAGTCCGCAAGCGGATCCAAGGCTTTTGCCACCGCCTCTTTCCAACCCAGAGTCGATGGTCAAGCGGCGGCGCGGCCACAGACCCCAGGCCGGCAGTGGAAGCCATGACACACGGTCACCGAGAGTGGCAAGGACACATGGCCCCACGGCCAGGCGAAGCACCCAATGGCGGCGGCTGCACCCCCTAGGCCACGAGGGCCACCGAGGCACGACGCACCGGGACCCCGGCAACCCGACGGCAACAGCGTAACGCTCCCACCGGCGCCTGCCAATGATGGGGCGTGAGGGCCACAGCGGCGGCGGCAATGGCTGAGCACCACAAGCCCAACAGAGTGAGGGGGAGCAGCGCAGCGCCCCCGTCAGTGCCTGTTGAGTACAGTCGCAACGACCTCCCGCGACCAAATCCGCCGAACGAGTAGCATGCCGGCATGGCACAGTGCCGGCCAAGCAAAAGGCAGCTGCCACCACTGCCACACACCAGCCGGGGGAGGCCAGACGGAGCAGCCTGCACATCACGTAGCGAGCCCACCCCGCCGCCAGAGCCGTCGAGGAGGACATGGCCGTCGGGGACGGCAGGCCGCGCCGGGCACAAAGGGCCGGCCCCGCATTGCACGCCTCACCGGTGGCGCCGCCGAGGACGAGGCCACCGCGGCACCAGCCACCCCCGGGCGAGACCCGGCCAGGGCGGGAGGGCGATCGCGCCGGAGACGGGGGATGCCCCCCCCCCCACGACACCCTCGAGGATGAGCAGATCCGACCTTTGGGGGCGCAAATCCGATGAAGGGAAGGCCGGATCCGGCCCCCAGAGGCCGCCGGTGGCGAGGGGCGGAGCGGGACGAGGACCAAGATTTGAAGGCTGGGAAGAAGAAAGAGGGAAGGGAGGGAGGGGGGACGGGCAGGTGAGACCGGCTTCGGCTCGGCCGCGGGGCGCCGCCGCCGCCTGGCCGGTCGGCGGCGGCGGCGGCGGACACCGGAGGCACTACGAGGACAGGAGACGGCGGTGCAGAGTCGCCAGAGCAGGCGACGCGGGGGGGGGGGGGGGGGGTAGGCCATAAAATGGAAATTAGCATATGAAATCGGTTGCAGAAGCTTACAATCACATTAACCGGTAGAAGCGCCATACTCTAGCGACAGCAAGCAAGCAGTACTACCAGTACTACACATACACAAATAGGCAACTGCACAAGTAATGAAGTATGATGCACTATTCTACTGTATTACTGAATGATTTACTACAGAAGCTAATAACAGTGAAGCTGAAGCAAACACATGCTAAGACCTAGCAGAAACAGAGCTACGAGACTTCACGTACCCAGAGGCTGGTCAGCTTTCGATGGCCTGAAGCTCGATCAGCGATTTCAGAGCAGAAAGACTAAGAGAGACATCAGCAGCCACAAGCGCACGCATGCATGCGGCCGGGAACTGGAGGGGCAGCGCGCTTGCATGCTCCTGCCTGAAGCCTCACTCAGTCACTCGGGCAATGCAAGGACGCAGTTAGGCGTCTCCCGTGCGGCCACCGGAAACTAGGAGCAACGATGGACAGAGGGTGCGACGCGAGATGCCCTGACTGTGGCCGCGCCTCGGCGGACTCTGGATTTGCGGCGTTGGGTCTTGGGAACGCGACGAGAAGGTGATCCGACGAGACGCAAGACGTGCGAAGGCATGTATACACTAACTTAGTTTACGGCTCTCCGTGTTTTAACTGTCCAGGTTACAGCACATTATCGCACAGTTTAAGCACATCGCAATAGCAAGAAATATAAGTTCCACGCTAGCATCATAATAATTAGCTTTTAACCATTCAACATGTTCTGTGAGCAGCCTGGCGAATCAGTGTTACTTTCACCGATTTTGCAGACCATTGTGATTAACCACCACAGGTGACCAGACTTGGTGGCACTTAACAAGCACCAGCACACAGATGGTTTGCCCTTGCTACCGGATCCCACCCCACTAGAGAACCAGGCCTCCCACCTCAGCCTCTCCCTGGCAGGTACCTCCAGGACACCTTTTTGATTGTCGAGTCTGAACACAGATCGGTACCCGCTGACCTGGGTCAGGAAGATGAGCTTCATGCTGTCTTCGGTGCGCTCGACGACCATGCAGATCGCGAGGTCACAAGCCCCAGCACTGGATGGAACCCAATCAGGCGCCCAGTTCATGTAGACGGCCCAGATGTCACCTGATTCCGGGAAGATTGTGACCTCCCACTTCCTGCGGGTATCTCTGGCGCATACTTGATGAGATAAGGTTTCGTTTGTATTGTACGTTGCTCTCCAGGTTCGAACCCTGAATGTGCCGCAGCTGATGGGTATGTCCTGCTCATGTTCAGGGCAAGCCTCGAGCCATATCAATTCCACCCTGAAAGGTTCTTGCTCAACTTTTCTTACCCAGGCATAGAACTTGGGGAATTTATCAGCATCACTGAACAAGGTCCATATTTGTCCGCGTGCAAACTTCTCGCAGGAGCGACCTTCTTCAAAGCTGTGGAAATCTGAATCAGGAAATGTATATACGTTGGGGGAAATGTTGTTTTGCAGAGAGAAATCACCAAATTTATTGGCATCACCGGCAGTTTTCTTGGAGGTTGTGTTTTGTTCAGGATACATATCTTTACGATACGATTATCTGTAGACATCGGGGGGCAACCATGTGCTTCAGAGTGATTCTCCTGAGCAATTTGCTCATCTCCAGGATCCGTTCTATGGCTTGTATTGTCAGTAGGGGTGGTAATGGGCTATGGCACTAGTGACCTCTTCAAAGCCCAGCAATGCCTTAAATTATTTAGTTCAAAATTGTATAAGATTAGAGCCCGGCCTTTTTAGGGCCCGGCCCTTAGATTTTCTAGTTCAAAATGTTGGGCACTTTACCACCCCTAATTGTCAGTGGTCATATTAACAAATGTGCTGCTTTCTTTCTTGCAAGGAGACATGTAAGAGTCAAGAGTAACAGAAGAAAATGCCGCATCCAGGTTAGCAGGGAGACATGCATTGTCAAGTTCCAGAAATCCTCCTGGGACACCAACCTTTTCATTTCCTTTTGTCCGATAAAAGGGTATGCTATGAGAAGCTCACTCGATGGTATCACAAACGAAGATTTATCCTTAGCTGTGGGGGGGGGGGGGGGGGGGGGGAGGCGCCATGCAGTTTTGCTGAGAGGACTCTCCAAATTCATTGGCACCACCATGGGTATTTTTATGCGAGCCAGGATGTATCTTGTTCACAAGAAATATGTGGTTCCAAGGGGATCTCCTTTTGATGGCATGGGTGCGGCTGCATGTTGACAAATAAGCCACAAAGACCATGTACACGAAGGTGTGGAATCAGACCGATTCAGCCAGAGTGGATGGAATTTTGTAGCATAATGGTTTAGAGGGTGAAACATCAAACTTGAACTTTAGGTGATTTCCGAATTTTTTTGACATAAATTTGATTTTTCCCATCTCCTGTACACTTAGATTTGCATCGCGCGAAAGCCGTCCTACCTCAACATATGGCCCGCTTAGCTTCACAAACCTATACTAGTTGGACCTACGGTAGGCAATAGCCATCGGAACAGATGACCTAGGAATCTAGGATTTTGGGCTCAAACTGTACAAGACTGTGGCCCACAACAAAGGACGGACCGGACTCACAAATCAGTGTTTCTGCAAGTTTAGTTCGATACAGATACAGAATCTAACTTTGGGTCTGCCTTCTCTAGAGTCCAGACTCCGGCTGACACTATGGCCCACATCAAAAGTCAGACCGGACTCTGATAGCTAAAAAGTCCACTTTACCCCTGAACTCTTGTCAAATCCGAATTTCCCCTCTAAACTACAAAACCGGACGTCCTATACCCTAAAGTATTAAAACCGTTTGATTTACCCCATAGAACCAAAACCACCCCGGTTTTTGCCACGTCAGTAGCCACATCAGCGTGGTTTTTTCTTTTTTCTCCCTCCAAGTTTAATACCAAGGAAAAAATAGTTAAATGAGTTTAATGAAATTTTTTGGAGAGGTAGAGTAAGTGGCAAGGAACCTAATTGGACTATTTGTTTTTCTTTCATTGTCTGATGTAAATCAGCAGCAACTATCTACACGAATCAGATAGCCTCATAGTTTCAGTGATAACCGCTTATTCGCTGAAGATTACAAAACTTCATAGTCATGACACACAGTGCACCCAGTCTGAACTCTGAAGTTCCATGTAATTTAAACAACAGCTAGGGGTACATATACACACAACGTACAGCACGGAAGTGCTTGCCATGTTGGCTTCACTTCTCCTTTTATAGAAGATGTACAGATCAGCTGCATGCCTTGCCATTATGTTACATCACCGTGTAGAGCCTGAAGCTTGAACCACAAACCCAGACTGAAATCTCCTAATGCAGTGCTGAGAGGATTGTAGAGCCTTCCACCTGCAGATAGAAGTTCAGGAGTTTCAGATGAAACCTGAGAGCTGCCGTTTAGGCCCAAGTGCTGCAGTGCTCAGTTACCCTGTTCTTCTAATACGCTTTTCTACGCACTGGCAGCAAAATTTGTAGAGTCATTTTTGCATCTGGATTGAGCCGCTATTCCAAACAGTATCGTGCGGAGTCTGACATGCTAATTCCACGTTGTGGTGGGTGGGTGGGTGCCTCAGTTAGATATTACATTGTGCTAGATACTGCATGATCCATGCAGCTCTGATGAACTAGGCCGGATAAAACTATATAACTGAATTCTTCTTCAGGACGTAATAAGCCGTTGGTTTTACCTGGAAAGTCGCACCACAGATTTCTTCCTCGTCTGCAGGAACAGCAGTCACCTTGTTCTTGGGGTTCTCATAGCACTTCAAGCCTCCAAGAGTGTTAGAGTAGAAGCAACCTGCAGCCCCCATGAGATCAGTGGAAATGACAATTAAGAGCAAAACATACAAGACAAAAGTTTGCATCACTTCAAATCGTACAGAAAGATTCATCTTTAAAAATGGTTGAGCAGTGGGTGGCAACACTTTGAGAGAATTCTTTTTACAAAAAAAAAGAACACTGAATTGATGATCTGGCATTTGCTTAATAAGCTCGCATTAGTAATTACCCTGCGGAAAAGGCACGAGGGACTTGCCACAGGACCCTTTGAGCATGTCGACGTCGTCAGAGAAGGCGACGCATCCATCAGCAGTGATCCCCCAGTAGAACGGCACCTTGCCCTCGGGATCCTAACCACAACGGCGAACCCCGGCACAAGAGACAAGGCAAAATTCAAGCAAACCACCATGCATTATTACAGCAATCGTGCTTATTGGCAGATGACGACGATGATGCAGAAGAAGAAGAACTCACGGATGCGACGAGCAGGGAGGAGGTGGACTTGTCGAAGAGGACGAAGGCGTACCCGCCGGCGAGCTGCGAGAGCATGGAGCTGGCCGGGTACGGCGCCCGGTCGCGCAGAGTCTTGTAGGCCTCGATGGCGAGGACCGCCTCGTTGGCGCCCTTGCACAGCCCGTACTGATGCCCCAGCCGGCCCAGGTTGTCCAGCAACCCCTCGAACAGGCAGAAGATCTCGTGCTTCGCAGCAAACGACCTGAACAAATTAAAACAGTTTTGTGTTTGTCAGTGAGCAGCTGCTGGACGGTGCAAGCATCCTGATTGATGGTACTACACCAGTACTACTACCAGTTGCCAGAATGAATATTAGGATTTTTTTTAGAAAAAATCTATGAAAATAGCGTGCTGAACTGAACGGCCGGCATTGGTGTTTTGGTGCCAAGCAGTTCAGCTCATTCTGAATGACTGAAGGTCATGGCCCTTCAGAGTTCAGAATGCACAGTTAGGTGCGACATCGATGACCTGATGCAAAGATGCACCTAACACTGAGAATAAGTTTACTTAAACTTTTACTTTTCAGATTTTTTTTTGAAGTTGTTCAAAAAGGGTGATGACCAGTACTAAAAATCAACAGAGTAAATGGGTGGGATTCTTTGGATGCTACTCCATCTGATGTGAACCTGCCTGAGTGCCTAGTACTAGCAGGATAAGACTATGGGGTAATCCGGCCCCACAAATAGTAGCCGTGAATGAACAATCTGGCCACCTTGTGCAGCTTTCTTTTTCAACAGATCTGTTGGCAGCAGCAAAGCCGGATCACCAACTTATTACTCTCAAGTGCCCTCTAGGCCTTTACTATGAACTAAACCATGTAGTATATGTTTAGCCTAGTGACAACTGACAACTACAATCAAGGTACTAAATTAATTAAACTTCCTCGATACTGTCACAACTCAAAGGTCCTCCTCTTTTTTTTTTCTTGTTTAACCAGTACTAGATTATCGCATATTCACATACTAGTCGCTTTCCTTGGACGGTGTTCAGCTCATTGATTTCTCATCAGTAGCAGCCTTCCGGAGAATACGAGGCTCTACCGTTTGTTGGCAACTCTGTTGGCACCGTGTCTTTGTAAGGTGCCGTGATGTGAACTTGCAAATGGAGAACAATGTGGGGCAAGGCCTCCTCTCATATAAACATACAAGATATTTTAGTGTCCACATCAACATATAAACATCGGTGCAACATTCTTCGTGTTCCTTCCTTCTTAATTATCTGATCTCATCATCATCAACCATTTGATTAATTTGACACAAGTAACCTTAGAAAATCAGCCACAGACTGTGTAGCAGTAGCACCATGGCAAGAGAGGTCTAGATGCCGTATCGCCATGGCAATTGGAAAAACATTTTTTTTAACAATCCCATCATATTAAAATTAGTGATACCGTACCTCTTGTAACTTCTTAAGGATGGTAAAAAAGCTCCACTTGTTAATACTGTTTTGGTTCATTTTCTTTTGTCCATTAGGTTTTCTACTTTGTGAAGAGGATATATAGTTGGCCATTCGGGCCGCCCGGCACGGCCCACGTGCCGAGGCACAGGCACGGGCACGGCACGAAGGCCTGTTTGGCGTACCGGGCCGGCCCGACCGGCCTGCTTGGCCTGTTTGGCCCTGCAGGCACGAGGAGATGCCGAGCGCCCGAGCCGACCGCACCACCATGCGGGGCAGAGCTGGCGGCAGCGCCGGAAGCGGCGTGGAGGCCCCAGCGGCGACGCGAGGAGCGGGCAGCGCCGACCGCCACATCGTGAGGAGGAGAAGAATGGTGGTGCCGGCCGCCACGGCGCGGGAGGAGGGGAGGTGGCGGCGCCGCCACAGTGCGGGAGGAGACCAGGTGGCACGCCGGCCGCGGTTCGGGAGGAGAGGAGCGGGCACCGCCGGTCGCGGTGCGAGGGGGAGGAGGAGGCGCGGTGGCGACGGCCGCGGCCCGAGGAGGAGGCAACGCTAGCGTCGCACGGAGAGAGGGGCGGCACTGGCCACGGCCCGGAGGAGGAGAAGGCAACACCGGCGGCAGCTCGATGGCGGAGGGGGCGGCGCTAGCTGCCATCGGAGGGGCGCCCTCCAGCGCCGTCGGAGGGGCGCCCTGAGGAGGGCGGAGTCTTGGAGGGAGGGGTGGCGGCAGCTGGGAGAGGAAAATGAGGGAGTCACAGCTAGGGTTTGATACGTGGACTGTTGCATATTTTTTATATGGGCCAATTGTTAATCTGGCCGAGATCGGGTTGACAATCTAATCGTGCCGGGTCGGGCCGGCCCACGTGCCGAGGGAGCGGCCCAGGCACGGCACGACGCTTGTGCCGGGCTGGCCCGGGCCCGTTTAATTTCGTTCGGGGCCGTGCCCGTGTAAGCATGGCACTTGTGCCCGTGCTGGACCAAAAAATTGTGCTTCGGGCCGGCCCACGGGCCTCGGGCCGGATGGCCAACTATAAGAAACGCAAGGTAAATCATTCCCTATTACTGTACCATGAAAAATCCCAGTGGCACAATCATGAGCCACGAATTCGAGTTTCCTGTGTCATTTCTTGCCTAATTTCTGTGGCTCACCGTTAAGTCGATAATGATAGGCAAAGGAAAGTTGGTAGCTTGGTCGTACAGCTACAGGAATGGATCAGGAAACTTGATTTATTGCTCAGTTTGCCTCAGGAAATTAAGCAACATCCATATCCCCCCCCCCCCCCCGGGTGAGGAGAAAAAATCTGTCCTGTTATTCACACAAGTGGCTGTCAACCACAGGTTCATATATGTTCGATGAATCCGCTAATTAATCGAGATCTCAACGTCCATGGCTTCTTCGGCAGAGAGAGAGAGAGAATCGATATCGATCAACCAACTTTGTATTTTAATAAAAAAACCACTACTAATTTATAGCAATTAGCACTTAGCAGTGTGCGGAAAAAGCATCTCCAATCCACGCCTAGATCTTGCAGAGCTCATGCATGCAAAATCAAAGGGCACACTTCTTCCGATCGAGCAAAGCTCAAGAAAAGAACACTCCATCCATGTCCATGGCGAAAGCTCAAGGGTGTGCTGACCTCGGGCGGAGGAGCGGCTGGTTGGCGTGGGAGTAGGCGAGGGTGCCGAGGGCGCCCAGCTGCAGCGACACGGCCGGCTCGGCGCCGGCGCCGCCCAGGAAGCGGCTCACCAGCTCCGACGCCCGCGTCTTGGGCGACGGCGTCCGGCTGCCCGCCGCCACCAGCTCCGCCGGCACCCGCACCACCTCGCCGCCGAACACCGCCAACATCTTCGTTCCACCTCACCTCACCTCTAATCAACTAACTACACACACTCCCTATGCTAATCCTACTGCTAATTGATCACTCAAGACAGCATAAGCACAGGTGCATATATATGTATGTATATATATGTGGCCTTCCACACTTCATGGATGGAGAGAAGGAGGTAGGAGAAGGGGTGGTTTATATAGCCGCAAACGTACCCACGAGAGCATGCATGGACCCCGCATGCAGTTTTTGCTTGCGTGGTCGATGCCACCTGGCATCCATCCATCGTGTGTCTCATTGCCACTGACCTTTCGATCGATTATCCGATTCCCTTTCTTTGCAGATTGGTTGAGCTCAAAGGAAGATCTCGTGTGACCGTCGACATGGCACTTGCAGTGCAGGTCTTTTATTAGGTGATCTGTGTCAATTAACCGTGTCTTACCATCTAACACCGTGCTGCACATACTTAAGATTAGATTGCGTAATTGTGGATTGTTTTTATTGCTGAGGTCCTCGGGGCTGTTTATACAGAGGTACATTGCTTAGGGGGCAAGTAGCCTCCCTTAGAGATAGACAAGAGAGGATTACAATCAATCCTAAACTACTATATCTGGAGATCCTAGAGATATCCCAATATACTCTAATATCCCCCACAGTCACAGCGGGTGCATCGTAGAAGGTGAGACTGAAGAAGCTGATAAAGCTGTCATCCCCCGCAATCATAACGGTCGAGGCGTCACGGACCCTGTGATTAGAGAGGAAGCCGATGAGATTGCTCAAGCAAGATGGTAGCCCTTTGTGCCTGATGTCGAGGTAGTCCGAGTACAAGGGGCCGTAGCCATGGTCGAAGATGATGCTGTGCGTGAAGTAGCCATGGTCGACGTGGTTGTGATCGGGTTGCCGATGACAAGGAAGCCGCACAAGAAGTCGTGGGTGCAGGGTACGCCATGGGTATGGTGGCGCATAGGAGAAGGTGCCGTAGACAAAGACGGCGATGTAGTCGAGGCAATAGTTGAAGGAGGAGGTCGATGCCGAAGTCGACGTAGTCGAGCCGCCATAGGCGATGCGTGCGCCGGGTTTGCCAGACTCAGGAACACGTCGGGGACGAAGGCACGCGCCGGTGTAGCCAATACCGGACATACTAGGGAGAAGGCCCCAACCATACATCTGCATCTAGGAGACCAGCAGAGGAGAACTCGACGGTGGTCACAGTTTGCAGAACGGCGGGGTAGAAGGTGCCGATGCAGGTCGCAGTTGTCGGAGTGGATGAAGTAGTCGAGGAAGAGATGGCGACGCTGATGACGAGGTTGTGCTAGATGAAGATGAAAGTAGGACGTCGAGGGCCAGCCAGTTCGACTGCAAGTCAAATAGTCAAGTGCAGTGCCATGGAACCCGACACAGGATTGGTCGCGGTGGTGGCACTCGAAGTTAGCAGGGAAGACCTAATCAGCATGATGAAGACCGTGTATAGACAACGGGCAGGATGGCGCACATAAGACGAGGTGCAGCACCGCCAGAGGGTTGTCGATGCACGGGAACGGTGGTGAAGATGCAACAGCGAGAGCCACCGGCGATGATGCCACACCACGAAGGGGCGCGACGGTGTCCGGGGTCGATGATCATGGGCAGTGGCGCTGCGGCCTAAAGAAGCGACATGGCAACAACCCTGTTGCCTGGAGAAGATGTGCATAGTACTTTAGGGTAGACGTCATGGGAGCCGGGTGAATCGCGCATGATCGGCTGATCAGACCAATCAAGCATGAGGCTATGGGGAAGAAGTCGGTGAAGGCGTCCCGATCAGCGATGGCGCCGACGAACCAGCGAGATGAAGTCCAGCTCGAGCGCAACGAGGAGGGCTCCGAGCTCGAGCTTGCCATGAGCCTCGACGTCGCGGATCCCGGCGGCCCAGATGCTCACGAGTGGATCCAAGGCCAGCACGAGGTCCTTCCTCCTTACGGCAGCATGGAGGTGGTCGAGGGGAGGGGGCTGGCGGCGGCGCCGCCGGGGAGCCGCGGCCGAGCGTCGTCGGTGTTTTTTTTTTTCAAAAAAACTTTGCCGAGTGTTAGATTTAGCACTCGGTAAAAGTTTCCCTGAGTGTGCGACATAAAGCACTCGGCAAAGACAGCTTTACCGAGTCCAGATGTGCCGAGTGTGCGTTGCCGAGTGTTACACTCGGCAACCCCTTTGCCGAGTGTTTTATGGGCTTCGCTGAGTGCCCCTAGCACTCGGCAAATGCCCAGATTCCGGTAGTGATTTTAACATATGACGATGATAGGCCAAACCAGTTAGTGAAACAGATCAAGGTAGAAAGTGAGTTTGGGTCTTGTTAACCAACTGAAAGAATAGTATCTATCCATATACGACGCAAATCCAAAATTCTATCCACTAAGGTTCCAATTAGGTTTTAACAAAATGTGCTCAAATGAATGCATTCCATTGGACAAAATCGAGGGAGGAGATGGAGCTCATCTTGCTTAACCTCGATCTGCTCCTCCACCCCCTCCCCCCCCCCAGATCTGGCTCAAGATGGGCAGATTTGGGAGAGGAGCGGTGAGAGGGAGAGAGAGGAGGCCGTCGGCCTCTTCTGTTCAGGCGAACAGAGGAAGGGAGGGGAGGGGAAGAGCTGTCCTGGGTTTAAGTCCCAGGTAATAGCGCCGTGCTAGTTAGCACCATTGTATACTAGCACGGTGCCGTGACTTTTGGCGCCGTGCCACGCTGGAATCCACGTGTAAATACACAGTACCAAACATCATGGCACCGAACAGTTACCTACGGCGCCGTGGACTGTGGTGCCGTGCCGAGGCTCCATTTCTGGGAATCTTTCCTCTAGGGGTCCAAATGTAAAAAAAAAATTTAGAAAAAGAACTAAATTGCAGAAATTGTACTGCACAGCCAGGGGAGGGCGGTGGGCTAGGGTTAGGTCAGGATAGAACTTGGACTCGTGATACCACGTAGGAAGATTAGATTGCATAATTGTGGAGTGTTGTTATTGCTTAGGCCCTCGAGGCTGTTTATATAGAGGTACATTGCTTAGGGCCCTCGGGCTGTTTATATAGAGGTACATTGCTTAAGGAGCAAGTAGCCTCCCTTGGAGATAAGGTAAGAGGAGATTACAATCAATCCTAAATTACCATATCTGGAGATCCTAGAGATATCCCAATATACTCTAACAGGGATTTTGAGAGCTTTTCTCAAGAAGAAGAAGAAGAAGAAGAAGAAGAAGAAGAACCGTGTGAATTTTGTTGCGTCTTTGGTACAAGACTGGAAGAAATGGATGTGAAACATGAGTGCTAAGATGGAGCAGATTTTTACTGTGGACTGTACTATTCATGTGTGCTGTATGAGAACGATCATGGTGTGTGAGTTTCATGTAAATGACACGACG
Source organism: Panicum virgatum (assembly GCF_016808335.1). Taxonomy (NCBI): domain Eukaryota; kingdom Viridiplantae; phylum Streptophyta; class Magnoliopsida; order Poales; family Poaceae; genus Panicum; species Panicum virgatum. Next base: position 41,859,877 of record NC_053143.1, read on the forward strand.
TTTTCCACTGGCACGCGGAGACGAAACGCAGCCACGATCGCCCACAGGCTGTCAGCTTGGCCTCTCGCGGTGGATATCGCTGGCGAGAACACATGACATTTCCGGGTCCATGCGCCATGAACTTGTGCTCCTGTGGCCGTGGATTGCCATGTACTGCGTGCTCTTTGAAAAAGCTAGAAATTGGAAACTTGTCACTGTACCAAGTGATGAGTCCTCTTCCCACTGGGTACAGTTTTCCTCCATTGTTAAGGAGACGAGAAGGTTCATCCCTTATATTTCCTGATAGAGATTGCTAATCCGTTGTAGATGTAAATCGTAATGCACAGACTTTCTTTTTCTTCTTTTTTTTTGCCATTACTGATCAAGTAGCTAACTAAAACTAGAGCTGACGGCAATCCCAAACCACATAGTACGAATTTGAAAAGAAAAATCAGTGGACAGAATCAACGGACCAGTTGCACCGAGAACGACTTTTTTTTTTTTTGCGGGCATGCACCGAGAACAACTGACGAAGCAAGCAGTTCCTCCAGTCCATTAGACGCCCCTTTTCCGCATGTAATGCTGTGTCACAAAAACGACTTGCACTGACACCCAATTATCTTTTTTGGTAAAAAAAAGAAAAGAAACATCTCAATCCTGTTGGATACACGTAATAATCCTGTGTGTGTGCACAGTGACAGAATTTAGTTTCTTTTTTTTTGCCGGAACACAGAATTTAATTTCTTACTCACCACAGGGAATCAAAATCCAGCACCACGTCACTATTTTTCTTTCTTTCTTTCTTTCCTTTTTTACCTGTCTATTATTTATTTGCGAAAAGCACCGTGCGTCGCTTTTGGTACACATTAATAAGCAGACAAGCGGATAGAATCAAATAAGGGGCAGAATCGAATAAGTCACCGTTAGGCATAAAAAACTACAACAAATTAATCGAGTCATCGGGCAATTTGAGTGAGCATAATTGGTGTCATCAGCGCAATTTAAGCAAGGCCGAACTCCACAAAGATGCTGATGCCATGTGTCCACATCAAGCAAGTCAGTTTCATTGATTCAGCAGCAGGTAATTTTCTAAGAACTGATGAGCAAAATCAGGTTAGTATTATATTGCCTGATCGACGTGTGAGATTTAATTAATCCACGCTGTGTGGAAATGCAATAATTAAATCTGGGAAAAGTGATAGAATGATACCAGTGCTACTATTATATTTCTGTCGGCGAACAGACGAACAGAAACAAATTTTGAGATGGCAGAGTTCATTGTGATGAGCAAAATCAGGTAATGCACATAGAATTATTCAATTTCAGTTCTACAGTGACAAAATTTCAGCTGTTAAAAGAATGGTACTGGTTCTTCAATCTATTAATCACATCATTAGGTATGAACAACAGATGAATTCGGTGAGTTTATCTTATTCAGTTCATCCATCGCTATCCGACGATGTTCTTAATTAGTTCCTAATAAGCACAGTAAAGATAATCTAATATTCTAACTTATGTTTTGATTACATTAACCTCACCTAATTGATTTGATTGGTAGTGAGTCAGACTAATGAGATATAGAACGATAAACATGCCATGATTTATGTTGAGAATCTCATATAATAATAAAAAAGAAAAGATGGAGAAAAACAAAGCCCAATGTGCTACATGGATCGTGGCCTGTGACATGACTCACCTTGCTAATTGGCAAAAGCAGAAGAAATCTTGAATAATATTCTTCCGGTCACCAATGAGTTTGGAATCATCGAGAAATGGCTTGACACTTATGGCGAGAAATTAACACAATGACATGGCAGGTAAAAAGAAATACTACTTCCTAGAATGGCTAAACTCTTTTGCATTTGGTCATTTATAGATGATGCCACTTTTCGTCTTTCTAAAGATTATCTCGAACAAAACAAAACTTATTCACCATATTACAAAATTAATTCTCTTTAACTAGAGTGGTCATAGGCATTTAGGAAATTAGTTGCTCGTGTATACTCTCATCAATATTAGGAAGGAATACAGACTCTTAAATATGAGCGATTCAGATACTTGCCTTCCATGCCTTGCTCTAGTTGCACTTGCACTAAGGGTTTTTTCTATTACCGAGAACACGTATACAAATCACTACCCACACACATCACACTCACACATCCATGAGTTCCTACCACACAACCATGATGATTGGGATCATGTCCTCATGCATCTTTTACCGCAAGAGTTAGTTCTTGCGCCAAGCTAAGGTCAAATACAATACAACAATATTCAAATAACGATAGAAAATATTTCTGATCATAAATCTGTTGCAATTCTCCGATGGCACCAACTGAATATCGCCGCTCGCAAGTACCCTCAAACCAACTACATGCTGTCGTAACTTAGAGCGTGCCAAATATTTAGCACTATGTGAATTTGTATCAAATAGACCGTAAACGGCAGCTCCTACTATATATTCCTGTCTCAAGTAGTTTTACATGGTCGTAAACCAGAGTAGTTCTACAAATTATACAACATCCAATCCAAAATAAATGTTATTCTAGCTATATACACCCTATACAAGTATATAACTAGAATGATATTTATTTTGAAAAGAAGATAGTACTTTAAAGTATCTAACGGGCCTATATAAAAGAGAGTTCTCGAGGAAGTGTTCTGTGGTTAAGTAGCCCGATCCGTACTTTCTAAGTCAAACCAATTGGCGCCCACTGTATTATATTGGATAAGATTACGACCCACAGACTCTAGAGTTTTACATGACTTGTGGTCTACAAAGAGAATCTGGCGCCGATCAGAATTTTCTTTAGCTTCTCCTAATTGGGTTCGTGGAGGTTAATTAGTAGTCTAGACAAAGTGCAAAGGAATCAAACTGTGATGAAGAACTGTCACCTTTATTTGCTGGTGGCTCCGATCATCTATGGTGGGCTATACAATGAAGTGATTGGAATTTGCATCTCCAACGCTGCAAGGACAAATAGTTTTTCTTCTATTCTGGGATTCCTTGATGTTAAGGTGCACACGTTTTTACAAGCTTGTCATGATTTAAGCTTGAGCTGGTTCTCCTCGTAACACGTCACTGTACCATGAAAAATCTCAGTGGCACAACTGTGAGCCACGAATCCGAGTCTCCTGTCATTTCTCGACTAATTTTTGTGGCTCACGGTTAGGCCGATGATGATAAAGAATGCATCAGGAAACTGGATTTATTAATTGCTCATTTTCCCTCAGGAAAAAGCAACATCCATGTCCCCCGGTGAGGAGAAAAAAATTTGTCCTATTATTCACACAACTGGGTGTCAACCCCAGTTCATATCTGTTCGATAAATCCGCTAGACTAATTTAGCGTCCTAATTTTGTGTGTGTACGAGAGGGAGGGAGGGGGGGAGAGAGAGAGAGAGAGAGAGAGAGAGAGAGAGAGAGAGAGAGAGAGAGAGAGAGAGGGAGAGAGAGAGAGAGAGAGTTGGTGTGCGTGTGAGATCATGGTGTTTAGGGAGAAAAATCACACACTTGGATTTCTCTGCGGGGGAGTAAAAGAGTGCGGACGTGTCAGCGCACACACGTGAGCCCCGGTGTCACGGCGATCCAGCACCCTGACCTCCTGTCCGGGCATGCATGATCCAGCTCCGGCAGCGGCGTGGCAGTGCAGATGCGTTATAGTCGGCGGCGCCGTCTCGGCCACGGCTGGGCGGAGAGCTTGGACCCTCTTGTATATCACGGCGTCGAGCTGCATCGGCCGGCGTCGTCGTCGTGGTCTTGATGGCGACGGAGGCTGTGGTCGCGAGCTGCTGGGCGTCAATGAAATCGATGACCATCTATGCATCGCATGGACGCGAGCCCGACAGCAGCGCTGGCACCCCGACAGCAGGAAGCCTTTGCTTCTCGACGTGTTCGTCAGCTCCGATCCAGCTGCGGCCCTCGGCAGCAACGGTGGATGGCGAGCTTGTTGAGGACACGACCGAGGAGGGTGCCGCTGCCCTGGTGTCCAACCAAGCAGCTCGTGCGACGAGATGACGGCGGGCATGGCGTGGACGACGAGCAGGATGGGTGCCGAGCAGGTGAACGTCGACGGCGAGCCGGAGGCACCACACCGCTGCCTTGTTCCCCGGAGTCCAGATGGCCGGCTCGACGGTGCCGAAGGTGAAGAGCGCCGGCGGTGTGAGCGAAGATGGACGCAAAGGATGAAGACGTCTCTTGGCTTCTCCGTGCGTGAGCCCGGCCGTGGTGGTGGTGTTGTTGGATCGGAGACGCCATCTGCTTGGGCATGGGCTCCTTGATAGACGCGGCTCGGATGTCGAGCCTCGATCAAGATGAGGTCCTGTTGTGTGGTGACGGTGAGCGACGCTAGTGGAGCTTGGTTGTGGTCCAGCGGCGCCTCCATGAACGGCCGCCGCGCTGGCCGTGTCACGGGTCTTGAACATGACGATCTAGAAGTCTGTCTTCGAGGTCGGGAAGACGCATCTCCAGGGGCAGGTTCCCAGCACCCATCCACCCATGCATGCTGCTGAGAGAAACAAAGAGAGGATCATTAGCGGTGCTCAGTCCTCACCCACAGATGTAGTGCAGACCATCTTTCTCCTTCCTTGCTCGCTCTACGAGAAGATGCGCCGCTGTTCCGCTCGGCGGCCGAGCCGAGGTGAACGTCGATGACGAGCAGAAGGGTGCCGCCGGCCTGGCGCAAAGGTGATGACGGATGCCGGCCATACGCCGGCTCCTTCGCCTGTGCGCTTGATGGAGGAACCCTGGCCGAAGGGCCACGAAGAGGATGAGCACGTCCCTCATGGCTCTGTGCAAAGACTAGGGCATCGGATAAGGGCAGGCTACGGCTCCACGTGTTGAGCGCCGCCGGAATTCTGTTGGGCTGCTCCGTGTAAGGCGCCGTGGCCGTTCCGTATTCGTTGCATGAGGATGTTGCCCCGTCGAGCAAGTAATAATCCCAAACGTGTGCCTGGTGGGCCAAGACCACAAATCCGTTCATACACTAGGAAACGTCCTGCGTCTTGATTTTGTACACGTGCAGAACGTACGCCATGCACAATGGCTGTCATGTAGACCAATGATCAACTCTACCTGATCTTAAGAATTAGAATACACACAAGCATGCATGCACTCTTGTGCAATTAGCTTGTCATGCCATGCGTGCATGTACGTGAAGCCCTTGCATTTGCTAGCTTTTTTTTTTCTCCCTCTTTCCTCTTTAATAGCTCGTACGATTATCTATACCAGCTCGTTTGAACAGAACAGATATGATATCACACTTGAAGGATTTTGAACAAGATCACGTCAAACACATGGCAACACTAAGGATCAGACATCACCAACTAGAGAAGAAAACAGAGCAACAAAGTTCTGTTTTTTGTTTCTCTATATCAAAAACAACAACAACTACAACTACTAATTCCATCAAAAAGAACCAGTACCAATTGCTACCAGCGCGCGAGAAAGCATCTCGAATCCACGCTTAGATCTTGCAGAGGCACAGCTCATGCAATGCAAGGGTGCTTGCTGATCAACCTCGGTCGGATCGGAGGAGCGCCCAGCTGCCGCGAGCCGCGACACGGCCGGCTTGGCACCAGCGCCCGGCGCCACCCAGGAAGCGGCTCACCAGCTCCGACCTAAGCTGGTGTCACCGCCCGCCACCCTAAGCTTCACTCCTCCGTCACCGCCGCCGTCGCCAGCGGCAACGAGGTGAGGTGCTCTGCTCCTACGTACCACGGCGCCAACCGGTGCTGGGCGCACGGCGTCCGGGTGTTCCTCAACCCGGGCGCCGAGCACCTCGGCGGCTGCACCATCAGGTTCCGCAAGGACGGCGGCGTCGAGAAGCTGTATGAGATGGCCGGCGACCTCGCCGCCGCCGATATTCATGGTCGAGCTGCGTCGGCAGGAATATCAACAGGGTCATCGGCAAGGAGAGCACATATTGCTACACCACATCCAGCACACGTGTTGGTACACCACATAGATGATTCTGAATCAACCAGAGGGGCTTCTGCCTGGGAACCTATGATTCTTTAGACGCATGCATATTGTCGGAATCCAAACGCAAAAGCACATATCCAAGCGAAATTGCATCCTTTGAAGGAAACTATCAACGAGTAGGTAGGCAAACCATAACCACAGGCCATAACAGGCACCCAAGCAGCCTGTTGCTGCGTGCTGGATAATAAGTAGGAGTAGAATAGCTTACAATAACACGCATTTAAGCGACCATCCGACCATTTGCAGGAGATGAAACCTCAAATATAGTCTACAGACAAAAGAACAGCAGGTATCAACCAGTTGCTATGATGTGATGGACGGTTCAACTGTCCGCTGCTGCTGCTACTGCTGAGTGTAAATTACAAAGATTCTAGAGTTCTACACTGGATCGACATCTAGGCATATGAAATCGAGTACGGGTATATCTTCTAGTAGATAAACCTGGTTCTAGTACAACAGAGAGAGAGGAAGGTATGGAGATAGAGGTGCAGACCATCCGTGGAAGAGGGCGCAGAGGAGCTCGACCCCGCGGGTGCCATGGCGTCGATGGAGTCGAGGATGGTGGCGAGGAAGTCCGGGTTGGAGAGACGCGGATCCGGCGGCGACGATGGGCGGCGAGGGTACCGGTACCCTTCGGGCCGGTACCGGCACTGGCCGATGACGGGGTTGGCGGAGGAGGACGTCGTGGTCGTGGTGGCGGAGCTTCCCGTCGGCCTCGCGCTAACCCTAGATCGGTAGGGACTGTAGGAGAGGGTTGTGGCGGCGGTCAACTTAGGATTGCGTGCCCCGGTCCCTCTCCCTGTTCTTTATAGCGCGGGCAACGGGGGCCCACCAGCCATGTTTGGCTGAACGCCCCCGATCAGGGCGCAAATCAAGGGATTGGCCAGATCTTTGGATCTGGCCGTTGGAGATCAATTCCAACATTCTCCCCCTTGATCTCTCATTGTTCTTATTCTTATTCTGTATCTAAGTTTATCCATCCCATGGCAGATCAGTGTATAGGGCATGCCTTGTCATGACAATTATTACTGTCAGATTAACAGCCACAATCACCTTTCCGGTCTGAAACAGATTCTTATTCTAGGGCCCTCTTTGTCCAGGAATCATAGGCTTTCCCTTAAACCCATGCCGGCTAAGTGTTCTCTGAACACATTGGGTGGTAGGCCTTTTGTAAGCGGATCCGCTAACATCTTGTTCGTTCTGATATGTTCTAGACAAATAATTTGATCCTGGACTTGCTCCTTAACAACATAAAACTTGATGTCGATGTGTTTGGCAGCACCACTCGACTTGTTGTTATGAGCATAGAATACTGCTGGTTCGTTGTCGCAGTATAATCTCAGTGGTTTTTCTATGCTGTCGACCACTTTCAATCCGGGTACGAATTTCTTTAGCCATGTGACCTGCCCCGAGGCCTCATAACATGCCACAAATTCAGCATACATCGTGGAGGATGCTGTAACTGTCTGTTTGGAGCTTTTCCACGATATTGCTCCTTTCGCAAGAGTGAAGATGTATCCAGATGTGGACTTTCTATCATCTGCATCTCCTGCAAAATCTGAATCTGAATACCCTTCTATTTCTAAAGTTTCTGATTTTCTATATGTTAGCATGAGACCAGTTGTGCCCCTCACATAGCGCAAAGCTTTCTTTACCATTTTCCAGTGCTCTATGCCTGGATTACTCTGGTATCTGCCAAGTACCCCGGTAACGAAACTTAAGCCAGGGCGTGTGCACACTTGTGCATACTGTAAGCTTCCGACAGCTGAAGCATAAGGCACTGCCTTCATTTGCTCGAGCTCATACTGGTTCTTGGGACACTGATGTTTCCCGAAACTGTCGCCCTTGACTATTGGAGCAGGTGTGGGCTTGCTCGCATGCATACCGTATTTCTTTAATATCTTTTCTAAGTATGCTTTCTGTGATAATCCTAAAACCCCTCTTCTTCTATCTCGGTGAATCTCAATTCCTAAGACGAACGAAGCTTCACCAAGATCTTTCATATCAAATTTCGAGGACAAGAATTTCTTTGTCTCCAGTAGTAGATTAACATCACTGCTAGCTAGCAGAATGTCATCCACATACAAGATGAGAAAAATGAATTTTCCGTTCTTGAACTTCGCATAAATACAATTGTCCTCTTCATTTTCTTTAAATCCAAACTTTCTAATTGTTTCATCAAATTTCAAGTACCACTGCCTCGAGGCTTGCTTTAAGCCATAAATCGATTTTCTCAAGCGGCATCCTAAATTTTCTTTCCCTTCCATGACAAAACCTTTGGGCTGTGCCATGTAGACATCTTCATACAAATCCCCATTTAGAAATGCCGTCTTCACATCCATCTGATGCAATTCTAAATCATAATGTGCCACTAAGGCCATTATTATTCTGAAAGAGTCTTTACATGAGACCGGAGAGAATGTCTCATTGTAATCTATTCCTTCTCTTTACGTGAAGCCTTTTGCCACGAGCCGCGCTTTATATCTTTCTATATTCCCTTTGGAGTCACATTTCATTTTGTAGACCCACTTGCAGCCTACTGTTTTGGCTCCTTTGGGAATTTCTTCTAAGTCCCAAACTTTATTGGTATTCATGGATCTCATTTCATCTTCCATGGCTGCAAACCATTTGGATGAATTGGCGCTTTTCATGGCTTCTTCAAAAGAGGTGGGATCACCCTCATTCTGTATTTCATCACTATGATAGACTTCATAGTCTTTAGAAATAGCTGGTTTTCTAGTTCTTTGTGACCTTCTCGGGGCCACTGCGAATGGTATTTCTTGCACAGGAGGCTGTTGTTGTTCCCCCTCATCCATGGCAACGGGTTCTACTTGGTCCTGAGGAATAGGGTCCTCATTTCCATTTAATGCCAAGCCAGGAGAACCAACAACAGGAGGTGGCACCGCAGTTTCTTGCACTGCAACATCAGGTAGACTGACAGCAGGTGTTGGCATTGCAGTTTCCTGCTCTATCGGTGCCACAACCACAGGTAACGAGAAATAAGGCTCTTGAATCATCGGAGTGGGAACGTATACCCGCTTCTCCTCAAGGTCGATTTTTCTGGCTACTATGCTCCCCCTGATCATCTGATCTTCTAAGAAGGCAGCGTGTCTTGTTTCTACAAACTTCGTGTGTCTGTCGGGACAATAAAAACGATATCCCTTAGACTTTTCTGGGTAGCCAATAAAATGGCAACTGACTGTCTTGGGATCTAGCTTCCCAATGTTCGGATTAAATACTTTGGCCTCAGCCGGACAGCCCCATACGCGAAAATGATTAAGCGAGGGTTCTCTTCCTGTCCATAGTTCATACGGTGTTTTTGGCACCGATTTACTTGGCACCCGATTAAGAATGTAAATGGCGGTTTTTAATGCCTCCATCCACAAATTAATCGGTAATGTGGAGTAGCTCATCATACTTCTGACCATATCCATCAGGGTACGGTTTCTTCTTTCTGCTACTCCGTTCTGCTGAGGCTCGCCCGGTGTAGAATACTGGGCAACTATGCCATTTTCCATAAGGAACCTTGCAAAAGGTCCTGGAACTTGGCCATAGGGGGTGTGTCGACCGTAGTACTCTCCCCCACGGTCGGATCTGACTATCTTAATCTTTAAATCATGTTGGTTTTCTACTTCTGCTTTGAATATTTTGAATTTATCCAATGCTTCTGATCGTTCTTTAATTGGATAAATGTAGCCATAACGCGAGTAATCGTCTGTAAATGTTATGAAAGAAACATAACCATCTACAGTAGTGACAGGGAATGGTCCACATATATCTGTGTGAATTATTTCTAGAATTCCCGCACTTCGTTTGGCACCTTTCTTTATGTTCTTAACGAATTTTCCTTTAATGCAATCAATACATTGTTCTAAATCTGAAAATTCTAACGGTGGAAGAATTGATGCTGTCACTAAGCGCTCTATTCTCCCCCTCGAAATATGGCCTAAACGACAGTGCCATAATTTCGACGAAATTGCATTAATTCGTTTGCGTTTCTTAGTAACATTCTCATATGAGGAGGCATTTTTATTCTCAGAACATACTGCATTCACATTCTCAGATAATGAAAGCAAATATAATTTGTCTTGTCGGAAGGCAAGACCAACACATTCTGAATTAACTTGTATCTTACACTTTCCATCACCAAAATGACAGGCAATAGCGTCATCATCTAATTTAGACACACTTATTAAGTTTCGTTGCAAAGACGGTACATAAAGAACATCTCTCAAACAAAGTACAAAGCCACTATGTAATTCTAAATGAAATTCTGCAATGGCTTCGACTTCAACTTCTACACCGTTTGCAACTTTAATTCTTCTTGCGCCTCTTGGCAGGGTCCTCCTCATACTTGATCCCTGTAAAGAATTAGCAACATGAGTAGTTGCACCAGAATCAATCCACCAAGTGGATTTGTCATAACTTAAATACAGGGATTCATCTACAAAAGTAATGGTGTCATCACCCTTTCTTAACAACTCTTTCAGGAATTCTGGGCAGTCCCTCTTGTAGTGCCCTCTCTTTTTGCACTTCAGGCACTGGTCTTGTTCAACTGGAAAATTTTCCCAGTCTTTCTGTGGAGGTGGTCTGGAAGGACCACTCTCATGCTGATTCTTGCCAGGTGGGAAAGGTCTCTTGTTATGCTGGAAGTTCTTATTCTGAAAATTCTTTTTCTTGTGTTGAACTTGAAAAGCAAGCTCACCACCATTGGAGTTCTTAAGGCGATCTTCTTCTTGAACACACATGCCAATCAGCTTGTCAATGCCCCAATCTTCTGGAAAAGCGTTATAGTTGTTATGAAATGCCTCAAACGCCTTTGGTAGTGACTTGAAGATCAGCTGAACAATGAACTTTTCTGGCAAAGGCATGTCCATTGTCTTAAGCTTGTTGGCCATGTGGCTCATTTCTAAGATATGTTCTCTGATGCCACCGCCAGTGTATTTCTTGGTGATAAGCTGCTCAGCAAGAATAGCAGCATAAGCCTTGGAAGAACCAGTAAACTGACTCTTCACCTTTGCTAAATATTCTGAAGCGGTGTTACAATCTGGGATCGCCATCTTGATGGCATCTGAAGTGGAACCCTTCATGACCATAAGACACTTGCGGTTGGAATCATTCCAACGTGTCTTGTCAGCATCATATCTGGTCATAGCAGAGTCATAATTCTTCTCTCGGATAGCCCAAGCAGCAGCTTCTTCATTCTGTGCCCGTACGGGCTTTTCTGGTTCTTGTGGAGCTGGCGTTGTGATGGCCAAATCTATATTGGCCATCGCCAGAGCTATCTCCAATTTCTGGTACCATTTCCCATAGTTGTTGCCATCCAGTTCAGGAATGGCATTCACATAAGTCATAGCATTGGAGCCTGAAATTTGAATTCAAAATTTGTGAGGACAACAATAAATGCATGTATCAATTTAACGTTGGTCAAAATTAAAACATGCAATAATCTGTACATTAAATCTAAATCACCGTTGGGTAGAAAAAGATATAATGTATACAAAATTCTGAACAAAATTATAATATTGCAATATCAACTTTGGTCAGAAATTACAACATTATAATATACTGAAAATTCTGAGAAATTAATTCTATAAGCCTCTATATCAATTATCTCGTTGGTTCAAATTAACATAGAGACAAAATAAATTCTTTGCAGCGGAAACATGTAAAATTCTAAATATTCAGAAACATAATTCTTGTAAATTTCTGCTCTTAAAATAATACACGTTGGTGCATTTATTTACAGAGATCAAATTCTAAGCAAATTCATTCAAATTCATATTCAAAATGCTTCTGAAATAAAGAAAAAAAATGAATTCTGGAACTGTTTATGCGGCCCGAGATGGAAAAACGGCCCACGGCCCGTTTCCGCGCGGCCGCTCCCCCGCGCCTGGGCCCGCGGCCCAGCAGCCGATGGCCGGGCCGCCGAAACGGCCCGCGCGGCGCGCCCTCTTGGGCTGCTTCTGGCCTGGTTGGCCGGCGGCCGCCCCAGACCGTCGGATCAAATCCGACGGCCGGGCGCCAATCCCGGTCGAGCAAAACCGGCGGGGCGTCGCCCCAAACCCTAACCAGCCATTTCTTCTCCCCTTCCCCGTTTCTCACGCCCGAGCGAGCGAGCGGCGGACATGGCGGCCCGGGGAAGTTGGCAGCGCGGCGGCGCCCCCGACGGTCCCCTCGCCGGCGCGCGCGCTCAACCGAGTGGGAGCGCGCCGCCGTCGAGCGGACTGGTGGTGGTGCCCGGGCTGTGTGCCGGTTCTGCATGGCGGACGCGGCCCCGCGCGCGGATGCGCGACGGCGAGCGACGACGGCCGTTTCTGCGCCTCACGCCGGCGAGCCGACGGCGGCCGAGGAGGTAAGTCCCCTCCCCCTTTCGGGTCGGGTTCTTGATTCTGCAGGTATGTTTTCTTAGGTCTAGGGTTTCTGGATTGGGGATCTCGGTCAATCCGAGATCAATTCGAGGTTCTTTCTTCGATTTGCATCGAAAACAATTCTTTCTCCTTCTAAACTCTACCCCAAAACCCGATCTATGCACTAGACCGGCGAGTGATACCATTGTAAATTACAAAGATTCTAGAGTTCTACACTGGATCGACATCTAGGCATATGAAATCGAGTACGGGTATATCTTCTAGTAGATAAACCTGGTTCTAGTACAACAGAGAGAGAGGAAGGTATGGAGATAGAGGTGCAGACCATCCGTGGAAGAGGGCGCAGAGGAGCTCGACCCCGCGGGTGCCATGGCGTCGATGGAGTCGAGGATGGTGGCGAGGAAGTCCGGGTTGGAGAGACGCGGATCCGGCGGCGACGATGGGCGGCGAGGGTACCGGTACCCTTCGGGCCGGTACCGGCACTGGCCGATGACGGGGTTGGCGGAGGAGGACGTCGTGGTCGTGGTGGCGGAGCTTCCCGTCGGCCTCGCGCTAACCCTAGATCGGTAGGGACTGTAGGAGAGGGTTGTGGCGGCGGTCAACTTAGGATTGCGTGCCCCGGTCCCTCTCCCTGTTCTTTATAGCGCGGGCAACGGGGGCCCACCAGCCATGTTTGGCTGAACGCCCCCGATCAGGGCGCAAATCAAGGGATTGGCCAGATCTTTGGATCTGGCCGTTGGAGATCAATTCCAACACTGAGGAAACAAAATATAATCTTTTTACTGAAAACTTGTATTCGAGCAAACTTTAGAACTTGTAGCTTGCATCCTCCCATGTCCATTGCAGGCATGTAACCTCATCTACATATGTGAATCGGCACGACATGTGGTGCGTGCCTGTCTGGCTGTTCCCTCCCTCTTTTTCTTTCTCGGCGCAACCGGCCGGCCGTCAAGCTTTGCTGCGACATAGGCAAGCGGCGGGTGGGCCGGGGCTGACAATCGGGTGAATCCAACAGCTCCGCTTCAGTGCTTGAACCACCTCACCTGAAAAACGGACTCGGTAGCAGGCAGCCGGTGAGCGACCGATGTTTCCTCCGAGTGGGCGCGGGCCGGTCCGCTGGAGGCCAATCCATGGACTTCCCATCTCCCCTAGTCCCTCTCCGATCCTGCCTCGCTCGCTAAATTGAGCACAACGCCTCCAAATCGAGTGCCTAGCCTCCAAATCTAGTCATCCTCCCTCTTCGCATCCAAATCGAACCAACCCTTCCTCGAATCGAACAACGAATCTAGGACGAACCGAGCAGGTCCCCGTTCAAGTCAGAGCTGAATCGAGTGGTGGGGAATTCTGTTGACACAGAATCGCGCCAATACACTCGAATGTGCTAGAACGTGCGAACGATTGTCAAAACAATCAGCACCCGCGAAACCCTGGGCAGGCCGGTCTGACTGGTGCCGCCGACCGGTCTGACCGGTGCAAGTAGGGCATCACCGGAAACCTAGAACAGCGAGCTCGGGAGGGACCCCGTCGGAGCTCGTGAACGTAGGGTTGTCCTGAAGTTGGCAGGCCACTCAGAACATCTTCAAACGCCGTAGAGACGAAGGAAGAAATCAATCTAGGGTTGGAAAAGGCTAGGGTTTGAGAGATAAAAAGTAATACAATTTTTGTGTTGATTCAATTGGGAATAACCTCAATCGGCCTTAGCCTTTATATTTATAGACTGGGAAAGACGTACCCCTTCACGAGTAGGATTACATGAGGACTCTTTACAAAAAACCTAATTCTACTTGAACTGTACAGACCAGACCGGTCTGACCGGTCGGACCGACCGGTCAGACCGGTCGGCCTCGGCAGGTGCCAATTTTGGCTGTCAACATATGTCCCCCTGCTTTTTAGTGAGTTTACAAGCTAAAAAGCAAAACAGAAGTATTCTATACAACACTAGGTCCTAATAAATACTTCTAAGGGCGATTTCCATAAACCGGCCATCTTTTCTTCACGCATCTTGCCACACGCTGGGGTAGAATTTCTTCAAGTACTTCCCATTGATAGCTCTATGTAGTCGATCTCCTTGGAGTGTCTCCATCATGTAGCAATTCCCGAAGATAACTTTAACAACTCTATATGAACCCTCCCAACTTGGCGACCATTTCCCAAACTTATTGCTTTTCATCCCAAGAGGCAATATCGTCTTTCAAACTAGATCTCCAACCTGAAAAGATTTATCTTTTACCTTCTTGTTGTAAGCTCTAGCAACCCGAAGCTTGTCCTTCTCAATTTCCTTCAAAGCCTTCATACGCTTGTCGGTCACCTCATCAACGGCGGAAAGATCATTTTGCTTAGCCAATCTGTAAGCGCCTAGATTTACCTCAACGAGTAAAATGGCTTCTTGACCATATACAAGCTCAGAAAGAGTAACCTTGGTAGCACCATGACGAGATATACAATGAGCCCACAATGCTTCGGATAACACTTCATGCTATCTCCTAGAATTTTCTTCTATTTTCTTCTTGATAAGTTTGATCAAAACCTTATTACTTGACTCGGCCTGTCCATTGGCCTGAGCATAATATGGAGATGAATTGAGCAACTTGATCTTATAAGATTCGATAAATGCACGTACCTCCTTTGATACGAATGAAGATCCTTGATCCGTAGTCAAAGTTTGAGGGATACCGAATCTATGAATAATATGCTCAGTTATAAACTCAATCACCTCTCTATGTGTCATATTCTTTAAAGGAACTGCTTCGGTCCACTTAGTGAAATAATCTGTAGCAACCAACACGAAGCGATGCCCCTTTGAAGATGGAGGATTAATTTGTCCAATAAAATCTAACCCCCAACCTCGGAACGACCACGATTTAATAATAGGATGCAACGATGCAGTAGGTACCAATTGCAAATCTCCAAATCGCTGACACCCTTCGCATCCTTTATAATACTTAAAGCAATCCGAAATCATGGAAGGCCAATAAAAACCGGCTCTCCTAAGCAACCACTTTATTTTAAGAGCCGATTGATGAGTACCACAGATGCCTTCTTGAACCTTTCCCATGGCAACTTTGGCCTGATCCGAATCCAAGCACTTGAGAAGAAAATTTTCGGCGGTTCGACGATAAAGTTCATTATCAATCAGAACATATTTGAATGCCGCACGCTGAATATTCCTCTCTGCACCACGACCAGGATCCTCAAGATAGGAGATTATAGGAACTCTCCAATCCTGATCTTCGGCCTTTTCGCAGCTGAATCGGTATTTCCTGGTGACTGGGCAGTCAGACCGGTCTCTAGACCGGTCAGACCGGTCTGGGCGATCAGACTGGTAGCTTCAACCTGTTTGATCGGTTCGTCCAGAACCTGCAACTCGGCTTTGATCTGCATCTATTTTCTAATGTTGAATTTTCCTTTTCTAACATTATAACCAGATGCTTGTTGAGCCAGAGCATTAGCCTGTCCATTTTCTTCTCTTGGCAAATGTCTTATAACGAATTCATCAAAAGAAGAAATAATGATGAGGCACTAATCAAGATATGCATTTAATGAACCATTATAACATTGGCATACCTTGGATACTTGCTGCACAACGAGAAGCGAATCACCAAAAACTTCAACATGCTTCACGCCCATGGATTGTAAAATCTCTAAGCCAAATAATAATGCTTCATACTCAACTTGGTTATTTGTGCAATACTCTTCTAATCGGTTTGAGAACTCAAAAACAACACCACTTGGAGATACAAGGACAGCACCAATTCCTCTCCCATCATCACAAACCGATCCATCAAAATAAAGCTTCCATGGTGTGCAAAAAATATGGCTGATTTCTAAATCATGCTCATCATTAATCCGATGATCAACAATGAAGTCCGCTACGATTTAGCCTTTCATAGATTTTAAAGCTTCACAAGCCAAATCATATTCAATCAAAGCATATGCCCACTTGCCGATTCTACCACTCAAAATCGGTTTTTGCAACATATATTTTATCACATCGGTTTGACATACTACTATGCATATACTAGATAGTAGATAATGTCGCAATTTAGTACAAGCATGATATAAAGATAAGCACAACTTTTCAATGAAAGTATACATTGTTTCCGCATCAATAAGTCATCGGCCTATATAAGTAACAACGTACTCCTTTCCTTCGGTCTCTTGAGTCAAAACAACTCCAATAACCTTATCTTCGGCCACTATATAAAGTTTAAAAGGAACACCTCTCCTAGGTGCTTTAAGAACCGGCAGCAAAGACAAGTAATATTTAATTTTCTCAAATGCCTCTTGTTGTTTTGCCCCCCAAGTAAATTTGGCTTCATTCTTTAACCGAAGAATAGGAATAAAAGCATCAATCTTTCTGGAAAAATTAGAAATAAATCTTCTCAAGTAATTTATCTTGCCCAGAAACTTTTGCAAGTCTTTCTTGCGAGTAGGAGCCTCAACTTTCCTCATGGCTTCAATTCTTTTAGGATCAATCTCTATGCCCTTCTCATGAATAATGAAACCAAGGAACTTTCCAGCCGATACTCCAAAAGCATATTTGAGTGGATGCATCTTCAAACCATATCGACGCATCCTTTCAAGACCAAGTCTTAAATCGGCTAAATGAGAATCCAAACCGGCCGATTTAATAACAATATCATCAATGTACACTTCCAAGATGACACCAAGCAAATCATGGAAGATTAAATTCATAGCCCTTTGATAAGTTGCACCAGCATTTTTCAAACCAAAAGTCATAACCACCCACTCAAATAAACCAACAAATTCGGGACACACAAAGGCCGTTTTAGACGTATCTTCCTCAGCCATGAATATTTGATTGTAACCCGCATTACCATCAAGAAAGCTAATAACACAATGTCCCGATGCTTCATTAATTAGCATATCGGCTATGGGCATAGGATATTCATCCTTGGGAGTAGCTTTATTGAGATCTCTAAAATCAATGCAAACACGAATCTTGCCCGAATCATTCTTTTCAACGGGCACAATATTAGAGATCCAATCCGCATAACGACAAGACCAAATAAAACCAGCATCTAATAATCGATTAATTTCCTCTTTAATTCGGTCATAAATGCTAGGATTAAAATGTCTAGCCGGTTGCTTATAAGGTTTAAAACTGGCTTTAATTGGTAAATGATGCTCAACAAGATCACGACTCAATCCCGGAATTTCAGAATACTCCCATGCAAAACAATCAATATATTCTTTTAATAACTTTATTAAATCGGCTTTAAACTCAACCGATAAATTCTTATTTACAAAAGTCGGCCTAGGAATGGTACCATCACCTAGATCTACCTTTTCTAAAGGATCAGCCGACGTAAAACCTTGGCCCAGCTTGTCCATATCTTCTAACTCTTTAATAGTCTCGCACTTATCATTCGTACGCGCCCGATAGTGCTCAATGCGCTGCTGGAGCCACTCTACGTTGGACCGGTCTGACTAGTCTTACCCACCGATCTAACCGGTCGGCTCTGACAACTGATCCGAAGAGGACCGGTCTGACCGGTCGTGGGACCCGGTCTGACCGGTTGCACCTGAGCCATCTACTGGACTCATCTTCATAGCATTAAATGATTTAGCCGATTTTCCATCGGCTTCAAAGTAGCAGGTACAAAACCCTCCTTAGTGCAACTGATAAGCTCATAATCGGACAGATCCAAGCCCGATAAGCACTTGATGTTGTCATTGGCACCAATAGAGTTGGAATCGGCAGTAGCAATGAAAGAAGAAGTATCACCAGGTACAATTTCAACCTCATCGCCGATCCACTAAATAAGGAACTGATGCAAGGTAGAGGGAATGCACTGATTGGCATGAATCCAATCACGCCCAAGTATTAAGCTGAAGTTACCTTGCACCTTCGAGACAAAGAAGGCTGTGACGAGCGTCTTGCTTCCAATGGTCAACTCCATAGACGCAACTCCTTTGGCACCAATGGGATCACCTCCACCCAAGCCGCTAACCATCATATTAGTCTTGATCAACTCCTCATCCTTCCCGCCAAGCTTCTTGTACAACGAGTAGGGCATGAGATTCACAATGGCCCCACCATCCACTAGCATGCGAGAAATCGGCTTTCCATTAAGATGTCCCCTCATATAGAGGGCCTTCAAGTGGTTATCCAATTCCTTGGGCTTCTGAAACACAGCATCACGAGGCCCAAACTGAAGATGAGCTACCTCCTCTTCAGGAATAATGAGGTAATCTGAAGACATATGCACAATATTAATTTCCAAATTGCTGTGCTCTGGAGATGCCTCATAATCTACTAGTTCTTCTTCTTCCTTTGCTGGAGGAGCTGGTTCCACTTCATCCACACAAGAAACCGAAACATGCACCGCTGATTCGGCTGTGCTCTCTACACTGGGCTCGACCGGTCTGACCGGTGGCTCAGGGCGGTCTGACCGGTCGGGTAAACCGGTCTGACCAGTCGCCGGGGTCGGTTCGACCGGTCCCTCTGCTGGCTGGTCAGCTGTCTTGACCTGCCACACCTTGCCTTGAGGGATCATGGGTTTATACTTGTTGAAGTATTCATCCCTCGCCTTCTCTGCCTCCTGCTCCCTCTTTTCCTTGTTGAGCAAGCATTGAAGCTTCCTCTTTTGGGTATGTGTCAACCCCTCGGGGCACCAACGAGGTTGATGGTACTTGTCTGCCACCTTACTGCCACTAGCTTCATGATTGTTAGCAGTAAAAGGTTTCTGAACAGGAGGAGCAGAAGAAGTAGCCGATTTATCAATCACCATCGGCTCCTTACCCTTGTCTTGCACAACCACCTTAATTTCGCCAATCTGAACAACAGTATCAGCTTTAGCCTTCTCTGGAGTAGCCTCTGATTGCACATCTGACTTCTTCTCCTTCACGCGGTACTCCAACCGCGGAGGAACAAATCTAGCCGGCCTCTGCTGAGACCGGTCTGACCAGTGGCGCCTGCTGAGCTGGACCAGATTGGTGTGGCCCCAACCGGTCATGTACTGGCATCATGGGTCTTTCCTCCCTCTGATGTGGTGGTGTGTACGGCATCGAAAAGCACTGGAGCCAAATTCCTCATGTTCCCACACCGGAGTAATCACATTTGACACCGGTGGGGACCAAGGCATAGTAGCATATACCTTCTATGGAGGAAACTGTGGATAATCACCCCTGCGCCTGATGAATTCCCTCCTTGCAGGCGAAGCATTGCCCCGACGCGGTGGTGAGCGAGGTCTCTTTTTTAATGGCCGATCTTGTTGAACGGCCTTAGTGTACTTGTTCAATAACTGCCCAAAGGTAGGTCCCTGATTTGTACGTCTCCCCTGCAGCTTCAGAACATTCGTCTTCCAAGTACCCTCTTCCGGACGCTTTGTCTTGAAGGTCCGGGGCATTTCCCTGGGCCTCTGACCGGTCGTTGGACCCGGTCTGACCAGTCTGACCAGTCAATGCTACCGGTCTGACCGGTTGTACCTGGACAGCAGGCTGACTAGATGAACTTGCTTGCCCCCCCGGGCTTAGGAGCATTCACAAAAATCCTCAAAGTTGGCTTCCCATCAGCAGTCTTCTCAGCAACAACTTCTCTGGCCAGAATCCTATCATTTGCATTCATCGGCCGCGGATCTCCAATTATCACATTCTTCCCTTGAGCCCCTTCGGCTTGCTCTGGCCGAAGTAGGAACTTTGGATTATGCAGCTCCAAAGTATGGACAGGGAAGGGGTCTTGTCCACTTGCATCTCAGAAAGTACCAATTGCCTTTCATCTACAGCCGATTGGATCTGTCGACGAAAAACATTACAATCATTAGTAGCATGCGAGAAAGAATTATGCCACTTACAATATGCATGCCTTTTTAGTTCTTCCGGTGACGGTATAGCATGAGACAAACGAATGTTTCCATGTTTAAGTAATTCATCGAAAATTCTATCGCACTTGGAAACATCGAAAGTAAACTTCATCTCATTCTGCCGATTTTTTTGAACCGGCTTAAGTGAAGGACATGTAGAAGGTTTGTCCTTTGATGGCCAAACAAATTCAGTGGCGTACACTCCCTTCTCCTCATCGTCCGAACAATTGGAATCATTCTCAACAACATGCGTGTTGGACCGATGAGGCTTAAAGGAATCTTTAGAATTTTTATATTTAAATTCAACACCAACAGCTCGTAGTTGCAAATGATTAACCGTAATGAAATCAAAACCCTCAAGTTTCTCTTTCAAATAAGAACGCAAGCCATTAAATGCCAAATCCATCAAATCTTTTTCCGAAAGAGATGAATTAAAACATCGGTTTTTCAAAACTTTAAACCTTTGGAAATAATCTAAAACCGATTCATCTCGGTTTTGTTTAACCGATGTTAAGTCTAGTAATCTAATTTTGGCTTCCCCACTAAAGAAGTGATCATGAAATTTGCGCTCTAATTGATTCTAATGTAAAATCGAACCCGGCGCAAGCGAGGAAAACCAAGAGAAAGCAGTCCCGATCAAAGATAAAGAAAATAAGCGAACCCACAAAGCATCATTAAGACCCGATTCTCCCAATTGCAAGACATATTGGCTAACATGCTCCCAAGTCGTACGAGAATCATCGCCATTAAATTTAACAAACTCGGGAACATGCCAACCAGCAGGATATGAAACAAAATCAAACTCGGAAGGATATGGCTTTTGATATAAACGTGACCCACCCATATCAATCCCAAGTTTAGATTTAAGTACACCGGCCAAATCTTCTTTGAATCTATTAAAATCGGCCTGATAAGTACCGCTGGCCGATGCATGCGAAGAAGACGCAATGCGTTGTGTGGTAGGACTGGTGTAAGCCATGTTAGTGTTAGGAATCGGTCCTCAGTGAGGTCCAGATCCCTGCTGTGACGTAGCATGAGGCCCTATATGCATCATTATCTCATTAGTTCGGCTAGGGACGGCCGAACTAGGGATGGAAGCGTGCGGTGCAGAGGACATTGGGTGCTGCCCCGTCAGACCGGTCTGACCGGTCGTGTAACCGGTCTGACCGCCTGCACCGGTCTGACCGGTCGATCAGACCGATTGGACCGATGGCGCCTGAACAGTAGATGGTAGCGGGGTTTGCCCTAGGAACGAGTTCGGCGGCATCCCATAGAATTGATCTTGGGTAACAGATGCACCAGCCGAATTCGCTTCTGGAACATAAGTGCCATCCTCGACGCTTTTGCCCTTTTTTACTGCCTCAATCTGATCATTAAGCCCAGCAAAACTCTCTCCCGCAGCTACTTGTGCAGCAGATATTTTTGAATCTACCATGAGAGAGAAGTGCTTAACTAATTCGGAGGGATCATTAGGAAGTACCTCAACCTTGTCTTGGTTCGGCTTGAACGATGGCATCACGAACTCCCCGACCCTCTTGAATAGGCCTCCTCGCTCCTTCTTGAATCCCTGAAGGAAGTGCTCCCTCAAGTGCTCTTCAGCGATGAGGTAGGCCTTGCGCTCTTCTTCGGTGAGCTCCTCCATGGTTGCCTTGACGACGTTAGCTTGATTGATCTCGGAAGAACCCATCTTGATGGAAAGACTAGATTAGATCAGTTTTAAAACTAGATTAATCTTTCCCCAGCGCAGTCGCCAAAAAGTATGTTGCTACAGAATCACGCCAACACACTCGAATGCGCTAGAATGCGCAAACGATCATCAAAATGATCAGCACCCGTGAAACCCTGGGCAGGCCGGTCTGACCGGTGCCGCCGACCGGTCTGACCGGTGCCACCGACCGGTTTGACCGGTGTAAGCAGGGCGTCGCCGAAAACCTAGAACAGCGAGCTCGGGAGGGGCCCCGTCGGAGCTCGTGAACGTATGGTTGTCCTGAAGTCGGCAGGTCACTCAGAACATCTTCAAACGCCTTAGAGACGAAGGAAGAAAGCAATCTAGGGTTGGAAATGGCTAGGGTTTGAGAGATAAAAAGTAATACGATTTTTGTGTTGATTCGATTGGGAATAACCTCAATCGGCCTTAGCCTTTATATTTATAGGCCGGGGAAGACATACCCCTTGACGAGTAGGATTATATAAGGACTCTTTACAAAAAAAACCTAATTCTACTCAGACTGTACACACCAGACCGGTCTTACCGGTCGGCCCGACCGTTCAGACCGGTCAGCCTCGGCAGGTGCCAATTTTGGCTGTCAACAAATTCCGGGAAGCAGGAGACGGGTAGGGAAAGGGAGGAACAAGCAGCTCGCTTATCTCACTTTGCTTTGCCTCTCCAACTCCTTGCTTGGCGATGGCGACGGTGAGCTGAGCGAGACTGGGGTGCGGCGACATGGAGGTGGGCGGTACAGGCAGTGATGTCTATTCATCGCGCGCGCAATTTTCCCTCGACGCATCGCAGAAGCGCGCGGCGCCCGCCCCTGCCCCTGTTCATCTTCTACCTCAAGCTAGGGGAGGGGGTGCGGCAGCCAGTGAGCTAGGGGAGGGGGGCCGGGAAAGGGTGGTAGGTGGGCGGAGCGGCTGCTAGCGAGGTCGCCGGCGGCCGGGGTGGTGGCGGGAGGCAGCGAAGCGTTAGGTTCCGGGTTGCTGGGGGTGGGGCGGCCTCCATGGCTGCCGGACCTAGAGGAGAGGGCCGGGGGGCGGCAGCCTGACAGCGGCGGCGGTTCGGCCAGTGGAGGGCGCGCGCCGCTGGCCGGGCGGGGCCGGACAACCAGTAGGCGGTGCCGATGGCGGGGGCGAAGAGAAGGCGGCGCGGTGGCGGTGGGCTCGGTTAGCGTGGCGGCGGTGCAGGGTGGTGGCGGAAGCGGCGGAGGCACTGCCGGAGCTGGGGGAGGCGGGGGACGCGGGGAAGCAGGGGCGGGGTGGAGCACGGCGGGCCCTTCTACGATGGTAGCATGGCTCCTCGCGCGCACTAGTAGTATGAGTCCTCGTGCAGGCTGTGTGGAAGGGTAGGGTATTATCGCGCGAGAGATCGTACGGTTGCTACTCCGCGTGGGGTCCAGTGGGTTGATGCCACGCCCGCAGCGTTGGCGGACATGCCGGAGGCGTCTTCTACAAAGGAAGACGCATATGAGGAGTATGCTGCCAAAGGCGGGAAATAGATAGATGTGTGCGTCAGTCATCGTGAGGGCCCCTAGCTTACTGTATGACTGGTGGGACCCGTGTGTGGTCCGGAGGGCGTTTATTAGAAGGCAAGGGCCGTGTACTCGTGGACCATCGAAGAAATGGAATGAACTCTCTCCCCAAGTCTTCTACCTCGCTCGTCTGTCTCCTCCCAATTCCTCTCACCGAATTTCATCACCTACCTTTGCCGTCGGCTCCGACAACCGCTCGTCGGCATCGGGACATGACAAATAGTATTAGAGCCTTGCTCATCGGTCCTGATTTTGCTGCATGATCTCGATTTTCCTACTGTTAGCCCCATGAGGGAAGGCTGCGAGTTACTTTGGTGACGAGCTGTAAATCTGTTACCTAGGGTTCGGTGGATTTAATTTGGAGTGGTAGGAGCGATGGAGGAGTTCAAGAAGACATCGATCCAGTGCTTGGAGTGGATTAAGCTCAAGGGCGGTGGGGTTGATGATGTGAACGAGCTAGCGACTCGACCGATTGGACCAGAAGTTTGCAGATCTGGTGAAGAGACTGGATCAAGTGCAGATCAGGTCGATCTATCCATGACCTCACTAAGTGCGGTTCAGAAAGAGCAGTTGCACGTTGTGAAGGCTCTGAAAAGCACGGCGACACCGTCGCTGACGATTCTAGCCGTTGGTGATGGGATCTCGACCTTCGACTACCTCAGTGCTGCTTCATATGGGCCCTGTGCCGCAGGTGCCTTAGCTTAGGTGACGTTCCCACCCCCATCCCCCCGCCCCAAAAAAAAATGTTGGTGGCAGTTCATCTTCTTGGCCTGCTGTTCCTGTTAAGGATAATCAGTCCCGTCGCAATTGGGTGCCCAAAATAGATTTCCCAAAATTTGATGGTTTTGATGTTAGGATTTGGTTGGATAAGTGTAAGGCTTTTTCCTCATGTA
The DNA here is from genome assembly GCF_016808335.1 of Panicum virgatum. Lineage (NCBI taxonomy): Eukaryota > Viridiplantae > Streptophyta > Magnoliopsida > Poales > Poaceae > Panicum > Panicum virgatum. The sequence goes on from NC_053143.1 coordinate 41,884,170, forward strand.
TCAAATTCCTGAAGGGTTTAAGGTTATTGGTGCTTCTAACCAAGAAATCAGGTCGTAATAACCAGGCTGGGCAAGCTCACACCTAGATATTTAACATCTTGCCAAAACCATTTTTTATTTTTTTAACGTTAAAAGACAGAAAATAGCAAAAAAAAAAACCCTACAGACCAGAGAGATTTGAGATTTTTGATAAGTCACATATACATCTGAAATCCTTAGAGTTTCACACCTGCAATTTTCTCTAGAGTCGTAACTTCATCTTCAAATTTGTTTGAACCATTGTGTTTCTTATAATTAATAATACAGTCAAATAAGACCTAATTCAAATATTTTTATTATTAGAAAAAATATTTCATATGTACGTCAGCATTTACAGTATACCGTTTTAACATTTACAATATACTATCTCGACAATATATAAAAACTATTGAGCTAGCATATGTAAAATGTTGAATTGAATTTAGCCATTTATTGAGCAAGTGCTTACAAATGTTGAGCTGTTACGGGTTTACGCATAAAATGTTGAACCTAGTATTCTAAAATGTTGAGATGCACAAGACTACCAATACGTTTAATTAATCATAAAGATTAGAAGGGGAAAAAGAAAAGAAAACACTGAAAAATGGCGGCAAAAATCATGGCACGGAAGGCGAACGCTCGGTGTGAAATAGAATATTGCAGCCTTGCAGTGGGCCAGGCCGTTATAGTGTCTTGCCGTCGCTCGCCCTACAGTGACAGAAGATAGAGATCCTTGTTCTTTTGCATGTTTAATTTTCTTCGCACACGGAGTGAATATAAGTTCACCTCAAGCAAGAAAACAACTGAATGAGTTGGTTCAAACAAACATAATCGTATACGGCAAAAGTGCAAAGTTTTGCGGTTCACCTCCGGCTATTTCAACACACAACATTTTGATACTCGATAAGGTATTCACTAGTAACGACAAAAGCGCACTGTCAGCTCTCACCATGAAAAGAACAACACATCAGTAGCACGCACAAGATATTATGTTCCTGGGGTTTTCGCTCCATGAATAATGTACAAACCAAGCCACTGTCCACGCATCAAGTAGCGATACAATCATTGGGTTTTGCTTCTTCAACCAAATCCAAATGTAAGGTGAACTTACATCCACGAGAACAGAGTACATAATAATACATGTGTATTAGTACTTAAAAACACACCGGAAATACCTAAACTAAGGCAGACAAGAGCAAGGATAAGACTGTCAAACAGATCGCATGCAAGTTTACACTCGAGAGCACCTGCCGTAAGCTGTAGCATTGTTTTATATTTATATTCTTAAAAGATTTGTAATTGCCTCCCGTTAGTCTAAGTCTTGATCATGAGCACCGCTTGGTCCCTGGATGTCGTCATTTGGACACAACCGCTAAAATGGCCGCTGTACCTGCAAAATATTGTTGCGAGTTAAATTACTCGTCTATTAATTACATAGAGTAGTTGTCTAGTATATATTCGGAACACAATGATTATGTTAAGAGGCAATAGCATACCCTATCAGCTGACTCTGCAACGATTATTCCAAACACTTAAACAAGGTACTAGAGAGGAGGGAGGCGTAGATTAGGTACACAATATCTATCGAGCACATTCCTCCAACAGGGTTCAAATCCTGATGTGCACATATTTAGATATTTGTGGAGTTTAATGGCTGAATACATCCCTGTTGGTTGGTGTAGAGGACGGAAGTTATACTTCCTTTATCTAAAAAAAAATATCTATCGACCACATTCCTCCATGACGATTAATTAACAGTTTACATCTATAAACGAACCCTTGTTTGCTACTCCTCGAAATATAGTAGAAAATTAAGGTCGAAATGGGAGGGGGGAAAATTGCGACTGACCTTACAGCCTTTCCCATGAAGATTTTTCCAAGTAACATCATCTTCAGAAATCTTGGGCATATTTGCCAGAGAAAGCTCCTTGAGGGACGGCAAATACAGAAGTCCCTCCGGGAGCTTGGTCATATTCGGCCACCAAGCAAGTTGCAGTCGTGAGAGACTTCGCATTGCCCCAATCTCTATTCTCCACTGATCACAATCAAAAGATTCAAGTTTCAATTCTTGCAGCCGAGGGAACCCTTGCACAGAGCAGACCATGATGCTTCCTGAATACCCCATTAATGAGAGCACCACAAGGCAGGGAAGCTTCTCCAGGATGGGCATCGGGTCTTCTTCAATGGCCACAGCCCAAAGATGAAGCCGTCGTAGGCCTTGTGGGAAGAGTTGGCTCTCAGGCAACTTATTGAGCCTCTCGAAAATCCCAAGGGAAGCCTCAACCAAATAAGTCATGTTTGCCAGAATATGAATCATTGGTGCGGGCATGTTGGAAGCATCTAAGTGAAGAGTGGTCAACTGGGTCATTTGACCCCAAAATGCCACCATGCCACCCTGGAAACAATCAGTACCCCCCGCATATATGTGTAAGAACTGGAGCTCTTTCGGTGGACCATTCCTTGGTGGAGAAGATCCCATTCTCCAAACTGGAGCGAGGTAAACATGCCTTAGAGAAGGGATAGCCCATATGGATTTTGGCACTTCTGATTCCAAATCTGTATACCTCAGATCTATAGTTTGCAAGTAAAGTAATTGCCCAAGTGCAGAAGGAAGCGTGGCCCTGCCACACCTTATTAACCTAAGGCACCTAAGGTGAATGCACCCACTGATTGCTCGAGAGAGATTCATTACTGTTGAATTCTCTACGTGAAGAACCCTTAGGTATCTCAGCTTAGGTAGGGAGAATGATGGAAGATCAAAGCCAATAAGAGTTCGGAGATTAGGTGCTGCCTCGAACATGTTATCTTCATAGTAGTTCTGAAGAGAAGAGCGGTATGATAGCACAGCATGCCCTGCAATTTTTGGGGGATACATGACAGGTCAGGAAGGAGTAAATAATTAGGGAGAACTCTGTTTGCAAAGCTAAGGAACTATATATTCGAAGAGAGGAGACGAAACCTGACCCGTAGTTTTGTCGATGACATCACAGAAACCAGCATCTCTTGCTTCTCCAACGCACCAATCATGTAAAATATCATGAAGTCGTATACTTTCAATCCACCCGTGCGCTTTACTTGTATCAGTAACCTGAACCAAGCTTCTTTGAGCCAACTCAGTTACATACTTCCGTGCCATTTGTTCCTTATGCTTTATTGAACCGGGAACGAAGCTTTCTGCTATCCATGAATTGATAAGATCTGATACAAGTATGAGGTGATCCTCAGGGAAAACAGCAAGATAGAGAAAACAACATTTTATATGATTTGGCAAGTCATTGTAACTTCGGGCCAGTATTTCTCCCATCATGCGCCCATTTTCAATCATTGTCCAACCTGATAGTGTATCTTTCCATGCTTCAATAGTTAAATTCTTTGATAGAAAACCCCCCAAAACAGAAAGTGCAAGTGGTAATCCATTACATTTACTTGCAATCTGTCTCCCTAGTTCTTCAAACTCACCAATGTTATGTATCGAGGACCTGTTATATGATGGCAAGGCCTTGCTAATGAAAAGGTCCCAGCTTTTCTCAGCATCCAAGAGTTTCAGGTTGTGAACTTTTCTTGGTATTTCAATGTGATTTGCAACATCAATCTTTCGGGTGGTTAACATTACTCTACTGCCATTATCTACATCTGGAAATACTTTGATGGTTCTGTTTATCTGATTCCATGTATCTGTTGTCCACACATCATCAAGCACAACTAAGTATCTTTTATCTAGTAGAAAATCATGGATCTTCTTTCCCACTTCATACTCTTGCATCTGATCAATTTCTCTGCCCTCATATTTACCCCCAAATATTTGTTTCATAATATCTTTCAATAAATCAGCACCCTTAAACTTTTGGGATACAGTCACCCATGCAATTGTGTGAAAGTGTTCCTTGATTTTATTTGAATTGTAGATTTTTCGAGCTAGTGTAGTTTTCCCTGCTCCACCCATGGCAACTATTGAGACCACACTAAGGTTGTTATCTGAAGCAAGTAATTTTGTTTCTATCTCATTTTGCTCATCCTCAAAACCAACAACAGTAACATCTTCAGAATTTGGATAGACAAGACCGCTATGTTGCAAAGAGTCATCCTCAACAAGACTCTCCTCTGCAGCAGCACTACCAATAAGATTCAAACGGTTTGCACTTTCATATATCTCATTAACCTTCCTTCTGATACGTTGAATTTCATTACCAACTTTATGAAGGGTAACCAAGTCACTTGGGAGGCGAGCATACCTTGAAATGGCGCCCATGAAGCCCTTCTTGAGCCTGTTTCTCTTCTCCATGTAGTCAACCACCTCTAGGACATTCTCAGCTTCATATGTAGCGTCCCTGATTTGGCTAACCCAAAGTTTAGCAGTTGCACTCCCTGATTTCCTCTTGGTGCCAGCATCTTGGAGGAAGCACTGCAGCCGCTTCAGCTCATCTTTCAAGAATCCCGCTTCTGAAGTAACTCCGCACAAGAATGTTGTCTCCTGAACAGCGAGCTCGCTGATTCTGCCAACAGTGGCAGAAATAGCAGGCTCAACCATTGCACCTTCTCCCAGCTCTCAGAATCTGAATGCTTGGTCAGAAGGTGGTTGTTAGAATGCAACTGTGTGTGTGACAGGGCTATGTTTTTGTTTTGTAATGCAAGGACTGCTTTGGAGTTTGGCCTTCTTTGCTTGATGGTAGAGAAAAGCACAAGACATATGCTGGAAAGAGAAAAGGAATTGCACCTCCATCACGGCAAGAAGATGCTAAAGGAAAAGCTTGAGAGATGCTAAAGGAAAAGCTTGAAAGCCTTCATTCCACTGGAATGTAGGCAAAGCTTCCGGCGGTGTGATCAAGTCCCACGACCGTGCTTATTCTTTTTGTTGGCGTGCTGCGTAACAAGGGTGGAATGGTGATCACTACTTTGTTTTTTTTTTGCGGGTACTACTTTGTTGAAGTGTTAAACTTGTTGGGGATATATTCCAATCCATCCCAGCTGTTACACACTCCAGTCACTTCAATGAACAACGCAGCGAACACTTGCTCATTGTGTTGAAGCTATATATCAAACTTAGAGCTATTCTGAAGGCATCATCGGTGGAATTTTGAGGTAAGCCTATCAAATTGTCCTGATCGAAATATAGAGGAACTGAGAAACCTGGTTTAATTTCTCGCTCCGGGCGGGGTTCCTTGTGGTCTGTCGACTGTCGTGGAGAAATATATGTGGGCATCAAAGGCAGAGCCATGGGGGGCTAGCAGGGGCCACCCCCCCCCCCAACGGTGGAAAAAAATTTCAACACCTTATCCTTTGCAGCAAATAATTAAATAACTAGTACAGTATAATATCCAGTAGCTCATGTTGCACCTTCAATTAAAGCCCAGCAGATAGCTTAAGAGGCAACAGCTACAAGCAAACAAAAAATAACGTTTCGAGAGCATGTTTGGCATAGCTTCCGCCATCTTCACCACTGTCAAAATGCCATTTTCAAAATAGTTTTATTACGGGGCCGTGAATAAGCTGTTAAATGGCTTTGCCTACACGATTGAAGCAAAAAATGTAGCTTCTACGGGTACCGTGATCCTAAGCGATTGAAGCCATTTTTACCAAACATTTTTTTAAATTAAAAAACTACAGTCAGAGCTATTTTAGTAGGAACCGCAGATTGCAGAAGGCCCCGCGGACGGGGAGCTGGAGGTCGCGGAGGGTGATTCCAGACGTGCCGCGTGCGGAGGCAGGGACGCCACCACGCGCCCGCGCCATCGCAGTCGCCGTTGCGGCCATGGCTATTGGCTCGCCTTCCCTTGATCTTCCGGCCTCCCTTTGGAATTTTTGCTGGCTCCGCCACTGGTGGGCATCAACTGCAGCCAAGAAGCAGGCTCGTCCCCGGATGGCGTTGGTACGCGGAGGAGCAACAGCGGTAGCTGCATCGATCATCCTCCTGCTCCTGCATGCATGTCCAAGATGGCAGCAACGTATGTTCACCGCGAGCAGTGTCACCGACGCAGGCCGTGTTCGTGGCGGCAGAACGCAACCGCCATTCACTACTACTACGAAAAGGGTTTTTAGGGGCGGGTTGAGCACCTGTTGCTAATTTTCGTAGCTAAAAATGTATTTTTCAGTCTAAAATTCTATTTCCAGGGGCAGATGACCCCTCACCCACCTCTGAAATCCATTTGTAGGGTCAGGTGGGAGTGGCCCGCCTCTGGAAATGGGTTCCAGGCCCGCCAAAATAATCATCGATTCGAATTTGAAATTTTCAGTTCTGTTTTCTGCTATTTTTTAAATTTGGATTCCCGCCAATTTTAACCCATCAAGCTTGTCCGTGATCGAAATGTCGAATATATTAGATAAAAATCATTAGAGTACATCTTTACAGTGCACATTGAATACATGTTTTCCCCCTATTTTCTAGGATTACATTAGGGGGCATTGTGCCCTTGATTGTGCCACTCAAGAAGTGAAATGTATTTATCGTTCATTGCTAATTCTTGTGTTTTGTCAAAAAATTTGTCGTTCACGCTGATCACTTTATGTAGAATGAAACAGCACAAATCATCAACTATATTTAGGAGTTTTTCTCATGGAGCCGGCCCGTTTGAGGATGGTCTTGCAATTATTTAATACATGGAAATTTTAAACAAGTGTTATTTACAGTAAAAAACAATGTACATATATGCATGCATCTATCTTTAATAAATAGTAACCCCTTATATGTTCGGAGATCAGTAGTATATCTCCCTTGTGCCTTCGCACAGGTGGTACCCACAGTACACGGAACCGAAAGGTTGCTTGTGGTACGGGAACCTTGTGCGCATAGTCATTTCCTTTGTTCTGTCGACGGGATGAGCTCCTTCTTTATGAATATAGAACCTTTAAACCCTGTTTAAAATGAAAGAAATAGGAAGTTAATTTGTATAAGTATACTTCATTGGAGAAATTACCATGTTGTACGTAGGGAAGATAAGAAATTCACTCATAATCTTATGATGTAAGTGAATTCTTAGTATCTACTCTTTGCAATCCAATAAGTCAAATACGAAGAATCTTTCTTCCTTTGGCTGTAAGTGGAAAGCAACCCAATGATTCCTGCAGATAATATTATATACAATTTGTAGGCATAAATCGTAGCAATGATTTATTATATAAAAATGATTGATATTAGACTTACATGATGTGGCTGGCGCATATATGACATCCATGTCTTTTCATCGTGTCATCATAAGCGATATGTAGGCCGCAATCAGGCCTCTTCACGGTCTCTTGGTGAAAATTTTCATTTCTTTTATTTTCCTTCTTTGTTTTAAAGAGATTTAGATAGTTATCATCGTCCTTCATCCATTTTGGCGTGGCGTGCCTAGACTCGCAAATCGCTACTGGGTCCAGATACTGAACCTTTTTATTTAAAATAATAGCATCTATTGTTTGCATCCTGTTGAATATAATATATGATAATTAAATATCACTACTACACCAAACATTTGTAGGGACGGTCAAAATGAGATTTTAAGAACAGATGCTAGGCCCGTTGCTGTTTTTCGCAGTGAAAAATAACATTTATATTGAATAAAAAATGAAGAAATCGACGGCCGCTAACCGCGCTGCGGTCCACGTTGCGCTGCTCCGAGGCTCCGAGCAGCCGCTGCTCCGTACCGCGGCCCCACGCGGCCGTGGCCCCACATCGCGGCTGCTCCGCGACGGGCGCCGCTGCTCCAGCCCAGTGCCGCCGTAGCCGGTCCCGCGCCTCGCCACGCCGCTGCTCTGCACCAGGCGCCACAGCTCCACGCTCGGCCATCCTTGAACAGCGCGGTGGCCACCACGGACGCCGCCGCCGCGGCCTTCCGCCTTAAGGCGCCGATGTCGTCGCAGAGGAAGTCGGCCCCCGCGTCCCTCCCGCTCCCTCCTCGCTAGCCGCCGGGCGCCGGCGCCCTCGCCGGTGTCGTTGTTGCTGCGCTCCGCCGAACGCCGACACGCCCAGCGTCCCAGCATCGTGCTCCGTCCAGGAAGAAGGATCCCGTTGACTGCACCCACACAAGAGCCAAAACGTTATCCTCATCATGTTAGCTAGATAGATGCATGAATGCGGGTGGACCAAGAAACCAATGCAAGAACACGCAAGAAGAACCTGCAGTTGCGCTCATTCGGAGCAAGCGCTGCCGTCCCTAACGGCCAGCCTCCACAGCTCCCTCCTGGACGCCGCGACAGCGCTCCGCACCTCCGCCCTGACCGCCTCGATGGAGCCACCGCACACTTCTCAAGAGCAGTAGGAAAGAGATAAGATGAGAGAGCGTGAGGGAATCGTGCGAAGGCCGTAGGCTCTGTTTAGTTCAAAAAAATTTCAACAGTTTCTGTCACATCGAATTTTTGAACACATACATGGAGCACTAAATGTAGTTAAAAAATAACTAATGACACAATCTAACAGATTAGCACGAGATGAATCTTTTAAGCCTAATCAGTCCATAATTGAATATTAATTGCCAAATAACAATGAAAGTGCTACAGTATCAAAACCCAAACATTTTCTCAAAATGAAAAATTTTGGATGTTAAATCGACCGTTTGACCAGATGTCGGGAGGATTTTTCGGACACTAATTAAAAAACAAATTTCAGAACTCACCTGGAAACCGCGAGACGAATCTTGTGAGGCCTTTGACCGCATCATTAATACATGTGGGGGTACTGTAGCATTTATGGCTAATTATGTACTAATTAGACTCAAAAGATTCGTCTCGTCGTGTACATTTAAATTGTGAAATTATTTTTGTTATTTAACTATATTTAATACTCCATGTATGTGTTCAAAAGAGGAAGCACAAATTTCGAGTTGAAAATTTTTGGTAACTAAACGGCCCATTCCGGCTGGACTCCGTGCGCTCCCAGCGTGGGCACGTCGGCTCAAATTTTTTTTGTCGTGTGATCTCGCTCCGGGGGTCTCGATGCCTCCTCATCCGGCCTGCGCAAGATTTCTTCTGTTCATACGCTGCAGTGCAGGTCAAGCACATCTTCCAAGAAGTTCCTCCCTCGCCTTGACTGGCAGTGTTTGGTTTGGGGTGTAAAAAATTTCGCGAAAACTTTTTACACCTTTGATCAATAATTTAAAGTATTAAATAAAGTTTAATTACAAAATCATCTCTAAGACTCTTGGATAATTCACGAGACGAATCTATTGAGGCCTTTGACCGCGCAATTAGAGAATGGTTGCTGTAGCATCACTGTAGCAAATCATCAATTAATTATCGTCATTAGATTCGTCTCAAAAAACTACACCCATCCTTAAAAAAATTTATAAATAAATTTCATTTAGTACTCCATGCAGATATTTGTCTTTTTGTGTAATTTTGATGTGACTGTTAACCAAACACAGCATCTCCTTCCCGAGAGTTCCTCTGACGTCTCAAACTCCGCCATGTTCTCGGACCTCGTCTTGTTGCTTCGTCCACCCCGGCACTATTTGGTTTCTTCATGTTACTATTTTAGATGATGTAACACTATTTAATGAGGAGAGAGATGAAATGAGTTTTATCTAGATGAAATCATATATGCACGGTTACCAACGTTTGATGAGGCTTAGAATTAAATAGAATGAGAGCTTATGAAATAGCAAACATGAAACAATGCATTGTGGGGATGAGTTTCATCTATGATTTTATTTGTATTTTGGTGATGTGGCACTCTTGAAAACAACAAAATGGAACCACTCATTGGGATTGGCCTTAGCCTAGTTATAAAATATTTTAATCAATAAACAGTGCAGAACAGTGCTAAGTTGAAGTGACCGGCGCTCTGCGGCGCGCTAGCTGCTCGCGCGCTCCCTCTCTCAGCACGGGTTCCAACATAGTACTGCGAAGATCTTTTTACTGCATCCACGAGCTACGTCGGCTTTAACCATTGGAGAGGGCCTAAGCTGGACTCTGTTTGGTACTTTGTGCTAGTGAGTGCTAAGAAATTTTGATCCCTAATTATGGTGTTAAATAAAATTAGTTTACAAAACCAACTTTAGAATCGCTTCGTTAGAAATCCTAAAGAATTTAACGAGACTTTTGACCACGTGATTAGTGAATGGTTACTATAGCATCATTGTAGTCAATAACTAATTAATTACCGTCATTAGATTCGTCACCAAAAGTTATATCCATTCCTAAAAATTTTTTGTAAATAAACTTCATTTAGCACTCCATGCATACGAGATTTCTTTCTCGGCCTGTGTGTACTAACAGAACCAAACAACGCCGGTTGTGGCGGACCTGCTAGCCTCTCCTCCCCTCCTCCTAGCGCTAGGTGAAGATGCGGAATTAATTCCGAATGTGCGGTCTCCCACCCCATTTCCTCTGACCAAGCTGTGGCGCAGCATACCCAACTGACCCAGCATACCCACCACCACCTCATCGCCGCGCGCACCCCCAAACCCTAGCGCAGGCACCATGGTGGTGGCGGCGGCGGCGCCGCCGCCGCCGCCGCAGCAGAAGATCCGGTGGGGCGAGCTCGAGGAGGACGGCGGCGGCGACCTCGACTTCCTCCTCCCGCCGCGCGTCGTCGGGCTCGGCCTCAAGAAGGTCATCGAGTACCGCTTCGATGACGACGGCAACAAGGTCAAGGTCATTACCACCACCCCTGTCCGCAAGCTCACCAAGGCCCGCCTCTCCCGCAGCGCCATTGAGCGCCGCCAGTGGCTCAAGTTCGGCAACGCCGTCAAGGAAGACGCCGGCTCCAGGCTCACCATGGTCTCCACCAAGAAGATCCTCCTTGAGCGCCCCCGGGCCCCAGGTCTGGACGCCCCCCGCTTATCCCGCAGCACCATCGAGCGCCGCCAGTGGCCCAAGTTTGGCGACGCCGTCAAGGAGGACGCCGGCTCCAGGCTCACCATGGTCTCCACCAAGGAGATCCTCCTCGAGCACCCCCAAGCCCCAGGTCCAGTGGCGGAGCCAGAAATTTGTGGGTTGGTATGCCAAACATAAAAAAAAATCAAAGCTAATACACAGTATAGTTGACGATAAGTTGCATAGCAGATTCATAATCACACCGTTCGGCTGCTGTTGCAGCTGCCACCGCCATTTTGCGCTGCCGCAACATGCGGTAACTGCAGCCGAGCGTGCAGCAATAGTGCAGTTGAATTGTGCCAATAACAACCGGTGGTGGCCTCCTTCGTACTAATGCTGGGGGCTGGCACTGAGACGGCGAGGGGCTTGCGGCCTACCCCTGCCGGAGTTGTCGTTGCGGAGTTGGGGAGGTGATCAGGATGAGAGAGCCGGATGCCGGTTGTCGGAGTGCTGCCAGACGCCGATCCAGGGGACAGGCGAAGAGCCGAGGGCCGAAGGCAGAGGGCTCAGAGCCGAGGGCCGGAGGCGCACTGGGGCGAATGCGGAGTTGGGGGGACGGGGGCTCAGGGCGATCCGCGAGCAAAGATGGAGAGAATGATTCTTTTGCATTTGGGACTTCCTTGCTAGACTTTGTTGAATTGGATCCATAAGTTGTATATGATACTCCCTTCAAGCCAAAATAAGTATAGTTTTTGGCATTCAAATGTTGTGCCCCAGAAAATTTAGTTTTAGCTTGTAATGAAATCCATCTAATTAAAGTAATATCAAGTATACCACGAAAGCATTGCATAGAAGAACGTATAGAGCGAATCAAATGTTCAGTAGATATTACTTTTTTAGTTTCAATGTGTATGCATCCATTAAGGATCCAGAAAACCAAATAAATAATACAGTTTTCAATCACAATCGGTAGAAGTAATTATGGGTAACAAAGTCATTTTTTTGAATAAGTAATGTGTTTGAAATTTTCTAAAACTACACTCTTTGTGCAATAGAGGAAGTATATACATCTATGAGTACATATTGATATTTTCCCTAAATATTGGGTATGTCTAGGCATACAGGGGCATACCCCTGGCGCCACCCCTGCCCAGGTCTGGACCCCCCCCCCCCCTGATCCGCTGCCCCCATTGCTGATCTGTTGCGTCTTACCCAAAGATTTATCCTCTTACCTGATGTTTCCCACCATTGGATTTGTACCCTCTGCAAAACAGATGATATTATTTGTTGATCCCCCACTCCCCAATCTGAATAGCTGATGAATTTTTTCCTCTGGTGTGGATGGAATTGAGATTTCTATGATTTGGTTTCAGGAACCTCGTCTGTTTTGTTTAGTCGTACATTAAAATTTGTTTGCTAAGATTATTGTGGTTCACGGTGTCTGCAACAACTAGCGCTATATTTCCAGGTAAGAAATAGAAACCATCTATTCCAAAGTTGCAAATACAGTTAAGAATTATATATTTTCTTGCTTATATTTTTACCATTACTTATAAGCTTGTGATTCAATTTAATGTATGCGACCGAGGCTGTCCTCTGTCGGCCCGCCTGTACCCTGCCGCTCCCCACCGTCCAAGCCGTTGGTAAGCCTCATCGTCCCACCGCCTTCCTCATGTGGTTGTGTTGGCCCTGCCCCCGCTTGCCTACCTTGCCTCTCGCCTCCGCCGGCCCGACCCTTCTTCCTCTTGAGTCTTCCAACCATTAAAGTGCGAAATGGAAGAGGTTGGTCTCCTCTTGGACAAAATCTGCTCCGTAAATCCAAAACTAAAACAGGTAAGAACCCCACGAAATCCTCTCAGCATATCCATGTCCATGCACCAATTTATCAAACATGTTCATTTGAAAATAGTTTGGATTTTCGTCATTTGCCGCACAGATCATCAATCATAGTGCTTACCGCTCAAATTGCCGATTGCAGGTGATTTTGAGCTTGGGGCTTGCTCGGAGGACCGATTTTTGAGCTGGTGGAGGGGATGCCAGGCCCCCCTCGATCGATTTACTAGGCCATGTGAGTATGAAGCACTTATTTCGAATCGATTCCCAAAGAATTTGCACTTACTGTCGACTTTCTTCCTTGTTTCTTTGAAAGATCAAGAATTGATATATAAGCAGATGCTATTGCCGGAGGGCATAAGAATAATTGCTTATACAAGGTTGCAGATTTATTGGTTGTGAGGCTAGAAACCCCAACGTACTTATGTAACAAGGGGAAGAAATCAATATAGTATGTTATTTCCCAATTGCCTAAATTTTATCTGGTCTCATTAGAGGGCCTTATAGCTGAGGCTCGAAGCTGGTTCTCAATTTCTTATCATCAAGGATAACCACAAACTTGAACCCGAATCATTAAATTCTGAAAATCGACGTAACATGTGCAAACCAATAAGTTAATACATGTATTAACCCCTTGCCCTTTTTCCGGATTAGCATCGACGTAACAGACAGGTTATAGTTCCAGTTACCTGTAAAGCACCATTTGCTTGTCTAATCAAACCGACCTATCGGTTACTGTTGTTTTGAAAAAAATAGCTTTCTTTGCTTTTATTTGGATTTGAAATTGAGATAACATGTGCAGGTTTTGAAGGGCTTGTACATATAATTGTTAAGGGTATAATAGTCAAGGGTAGTAAAGTAATCTTCTAGTGTCTAGGGTTTGGGTGCTCTCATGTATACATACCCCTTTGGGACTATCGCAATACATACAGTTCACTCCTCTTCTTCTCCAATCGTAACATGAGCTTTAGGTTTCGATCCGGTTCGCCACCCTCATTCATCTCCGCTGCACCGTCCCCGGGAGGATCGATCTTCCCTCCCGGGGACGAGATCTCCAGTAGCCCCAAACCCGTAGATCGAGTCGCAGCAGCAGAAGAGCAGCAGTACCTATTTTTCCCCCCTTCTGGCGCCCCCGTCCTGGCCGTGGTCCTCCTCCGTCCACCGGTCGCCGTCGTGGCTTCTTCCACCGAGCATCATCTCCGCCATCGCGGATCCAGTCGCCCTGCCGTTGTCGGCTTCGTCGCGCCCCCCGTCGTCGTCCGTCCGCCGGCCGCCGTCGTCGCGGCCGCCTCAGATCCGCCAGTCGCCGATCCGTCGCCGCGCCCGTCGCGCGGCCACCATCCGCTCCGCCCGCGCGCGTCTGCGTGCCTCCATCCGCGGCCACCCGTGCGTCTGTCGCGCGGAGCCCGTCCCCTCTGTCCATGCCTGGCCGCCATCCGCCTCCTCCTGCGCCGTCGCGGCCATCCAGTCGCCCGTTGCGGCTCATTATTGATGCCCATGGGGGAGGAGCAGCGCCGGCATCTGCAAGTCCATCTCCGCCCGCCCGTCCGCTGATTCGCCGTCGCGCCCCTGTCCACGCCGTCTGCGCGTGCGCCGCGCGTCCATCTGCTTGCGGACCGTCCGCCCGTTTTGCTGTGGCAGCAGCACGTCCTCTGCTTCGTCCGCCCGTCGCAGCTGCCCGCCTGTCTCTTGCTTGCTGCTGCTGCCCGCCTGGGATTTCTACCTTGCCTCCCGTTGGGGCTTTTGCAGTGCGGACAGGGGGTGTGTATGCGGCTCTGTGCTGCACGTCTCTGTCTGCTCCCTCGCCTACTGTCCGTCCTGCATTCGTGCCTTGCGGATTTCACGCCTCTGGTATTGGATTCATTCTCTGCACAGCTGGCCGCCAGGGTCTTCTTCCTAGCCTCCCGTCGCAGCTTCTGCAGTGCGGACAGGGGAGGTGTGTGCGGTTGTGCTGCTCAGCTCAGCTTTTGCTTATGCCTGCTGCTATCTATCTGCTGCTTGCTTAGTATCTTAACCCTGCTATTAGCATCTTGCTATTGGTCTGCTGCTGTCTTATTCATATTTTGTCACACATATAATTCTCCAGTGTGTTCAATCCAAGTCCAGTTATACATCTCCAGTTCGTCAATGCCGTGCGTGTCCACCATTTCCTTGTCAAATCAGCCAATATCTTTTTATTTTATGGTTAGTTGAATCCCGTCGATTTAGCTAATCACATCTTTATTGTTGGTGCGGCAATGCCCTCTTGGTCCCTTTCGGAGCCGTTTTGCTCCACATCATGATCAATGGCCGTTTATTTGTCGTCATCACCTTGTCATCCTCCTGCTTGCCGTCTTGCAGCAGTGATCTCTCATTCTCCTCTCCGTTTGGCTGGTTTGACACATCTCAAGTTATTGTCAAGTTCAAGTCTCCAAAGCAAGGCTCGTGTTTGAGGAGTTGATGTACTGGTTTGTGAAGACTCCGGCTATTCGCTGAAGTACGGTTGTGAAGGCAATACCCTCTTGTGGAGGAGATTATCTACAGCGACATGTTCAAGAGTTGCATGCTTTGACGACATCTTTGATTTCGGACTTTGGATGTATCATTTTCTTTTTGTTGAGTCTAGTGCTTAGTATCAACTCTCCAAATGCAACGTCATTGCATTCACGTTGCATTTGAGAGGGGGTGTTAAGGGTATAATAGTCAAGGGTAGTATTGTAATCTCCTAGTGTCTAGGGTTTGGGTGCTCTCATGTATATATACCCCTTTGGGACTATCGCAATACATACAGTTCACTCCTCTTCTTCTCCAATCGTAACAATAATGAAGAAAGGAAAGAGAGCAAAGAATAAATTGTCTCTTTCAAGAACAAAGCAATTATTGCGGGGAATAAATTTGGGCATTCCTTGAGAAGGAAAAGCAAAAAGAAAAATGAACCTAGGGATTCCATCATGGACATAAGGGATGTTAAAGAGCTCCAAGATGGTGAGGCATTTCGGCATTTCTTATTTTAGTGGACAAATTTGACTGAACCTTTGTCCTCATTGATCTGCCTACACCATGCAGGAATTTCAGAGAATGCAGCTTCACTTATCCAAGCAGGTACTAAGGTAAAAACTACATTTGCCTGTAAAATCATTTTCCTATGGTACTAGATTGCCCATCATAGTTTGCAGATGCATTGAAATTTTCAAAACAGAAGAAAGAAGGGTGCAACAATATATTCACAAACTAATTATGTCTAATATTTGCTTTTACCATTTGCCATTGCTTATTTCACATATGATGCCTAATTGTGACCCGCTTGATTAAGCATAATTTTATGCCCGACCCTTCCACCAGCTTGACAGGCCAGCTTGACAAGTGGGTCAGAGCACTACTACAAAAACGTTGATTTGTCCCGGTTGGGAAACCACTGTTGTCCCGGTTTCCCAACCGGGAACGCCAGTCCGGGACAAAAGGGGGTGCCCTTTTGTCCCGGGTCTGGCAACCGGGACAAAAGAGGACCTTTTGTCCCGGTTGGTAACACCAACCGGGACAAAAGGTGCAGCCAGCGCCCACGTGGCTAGCACACCCTTTTGTCCCGGTTGGTGTTACCAACCGGGACAAAAGGTCTCTTTTTTTTTCATGTTTTTCTTTTCTCAATTCTTTTTCTATTTCAATTATACTTTTGCATTTCAATTAAACTTATGTATTGAAATTCAGTGTGTATGATCTCCACTAATATATATATATATATATATATATATATATATATATATATATATATATATATAGTTACTTATATAATATTTGTCCTAGATAGTTTTCATATATAAATTAATTCACTTATATATATATGTATACACATATCTATACATGTGAATTCCTTTACATATGAAAATGTCTAGGACCAATATTATATAAATATATATATACACATATATATTATTGGAGTGCTTATATATATAATACATACATACTCCATCATATTTGCATAGGTATATTCGTTCTTAATTACATAGTAGAATTCGCCTTTTGGAAATTTAATATATACATACATACTCATAAATAGAAATTTAATACATAGACACACATATATATTTACATAGGTATATTCGTTCTTAATTACATATATACGTGTATATTGTCATATTTGCTGTGATTGACAATATTAGATATTCTATCATAGTAGAATTCGCCTTTTGGATCGAGGACTTGCTCAACAATAAATCCGGAGAATTGTTCTTGAATCGCCATAATCTTTTCCTCCGGTATGAGTTTATCGCGCATCTCCCAGACCTATGGAAAAAGGGGATAATTAATTTCGACTAATTAAAATACGAGTTCAAATATTAACAAGTTTTTTACTTACTTCCTCCTCCCAATCTGTCCAGCCCTTTGGAGGACCTACCAGACCATGGATGTTCTCGCATACATAGTATGCGCACAATACAGTGCCTGGTTTCTGCCTCATACACTTTAAGAGAGAAGAAATTATCAGGTATTTACATGAATATATAATAAAACTAATGAATCGTGCAACGAATCATCCAAGTGCGTACCGGAAAATCTGTCTTGATCTTTAATTCCTTGTCAAATTTGCCTGGATGATTTTTAGCGAATTCTTTCCAAACCCTGTGCATGATTAGAACAATTATAGTCAAGTAACAAAGTGATTCAAATTATCGGTCATCGACGGAGTAGTGGTAGAATTACTTTTTCATCATGTTAAGAAGATTTTCGTATTGTTCTGGAGGTCTCCTCAATGAGTCCATAACCACGAGTAGGCTCTTCTCGGGAATTATGACAATTAGGACAAAGTGTTCACTGCAAGATTATACGGAGGCAGTTCTTGGTAGTTAATGTTTAAACAATTCGATTACAGAATAGAAAGAGTTAGACGGAAGGAATCACTCACGCAAAGTTGTAAGGAAACAATATCATTTGCTTGTTGTGATGAACGCTTATGTACTTGAACAAGTTTTGGAATATCTCATCGGTATTGTCACGTAGAAGCCTCCAATTACAAGTAATTGGGTCGATGAAGCCGAGGTGAGAGTATCCCTTTCTTCTGCAAGTATGTATCTCCATTCTACATGATACCGAATAAATCAAGAGATCAGTATGTTGAGATCATGCAAAACAATACGTAAGGAGAGTAAAATACTTACAGAACCCACAAGCCGACCATAGAGATGTCGAGGGCCTCCTGATGGAATAGTTGGTAAATTTCTTACCAGTTTATCCATATAATGGCCTCTCCCCTAAGAAATCGTCATCTTTAATCTTTGCGCCCTGCATGAAGATGCAATCGGCCATCACACGCATGTAGTGCTGGTGCAGCTTATACATTTGCGTTGGAAGCACAGACACTACTTCGGGGGGTACAAGAGTTTTGCCGATCTCAAACGTCCATTTGACGACCACATCGGCCTTTGGAATATCTTCTCCCCCCTGCAATTTGAGCGGCCATCAGGTTTGATTCTTTCAAAAATGTAACAAAGTCTTGTTCTTGCGTCGTCTGTCCCACTACGAGAGGCTCTATTGATTGTTTCTTTTGGGCTCCGAACTGTGGAACGTCGGACGACGACGACTTTGATTGTCTCTTCTTTTTCTCAGTAGTTTTGATAATTGTGCGTTCGTAGTCTGAAGGGGGGTCTCTCGGAATGAATTTTCTCTTATTTTCTTCGCACATTCCCTTAAAAAATTTCAAATCTATCGGATTTATCACTTTCTCGGGCACCGGCTTCGGCTTCGGCTTGAAGTGCTCTTTAACTCTTTCTTGAGTTATCCGATCGCATTCTTCAAGGCTCATGTCCCAGGGTTTAATAGGAGCCTCCTTGGTTTTCTTCTCCTTTTCCTTCTTCTTTGGAGGCTCCTTAGCCGGTGCAGCTACCTTCTTTGCCGGCGGCCGTTTCTGCTTCTTTGCCGGCGGCGGAGGGGGTGACCATGGAGGCGACGGTGACGCTTGAGTGTTCATCGGCGCATGAGATGATGGTGATGGAGAATGTGCCGGTGAACCTTGCCAAGATAGTGCTGCCCTTGGGGAGTTTTGCGGAGATGCCGGTCTTGGAGAGGCATGCTGAGATGGCGGTCTTGGTGTTTGATCATCCGACTTTAGGACAATGTAGCACTTATCCCATAGGATGTAGCCATGAATGGCTTCTGCTAGTGTCCTCTCCCCATCGCCTCTAGGAATATCAAGCTCGAGCGTCTCCCAACCCCGGCACACCTGCTCCACGCCAACTCTTGTGTATCTAGGCGGAATTTGCTGCCCGTGGTACACATAGCCTGGTTCGGTTGGCATGGCGGTACCGTACGCAACAGTGAACATTAAGTTCTTAACGGCAGTCTGCAGGTCACAAGGTGTCCGGTGGGTGATCTCATCCACTGGAAATCGCTGCGGGGCCGACGCTTCAACTGCGGCCTGGATCCCCGTTGGCTCGGTGACGGCGACGTCTGTGGAAGCGCAGCTGCTTTTCCGCTGAGACAGGTGATCGGCTGCGACACTAGGCTCTGGAGGCACCGTTTGCGCTTGCTGTTGCTGGCTCATTGCTACGGCCACTTGGCATTGAACCTCTTCCTCCAGTCTTTGATCGTGTGCCATGAGACGTTCCTCTAGCCTTCGCAAGTGCTCCCGCTCATCATTCTTTCTTCTTTGCCGGCTTCTATACGAATCAATGTAATCCCTGAACCCATACTTCCACGGAACCACGCCTTTGCCTCTTGTGCGGCCCGGATGCTATGGATTCCCAAGGTCGTAAGTCAGCTCGTCCCTCTCTCTATCCGGCTGGAATGTTCCCTCGGCCGCTGCTTGTATGGCCTCCTGTAGTCTCTGGGCTGCTCGTTGGATGTTTGGCCCATAGATGCAGTCACCAGTCAATGGGTCTAAGCTTCCCCCGTGACCATAAAACCAGGTCCTTGACCTTTCAGGCCAGTTCATGGTCGCAGGTTGGATGCCTCTGTCAAGCAGATCCTGCTCCATCTTCTCCCATTTGGGTACTGCAAGCTTGTAGCCTCCTTGGCCTAGAGTGTGATGGTACACTTTCTTCGAGGCGTTGTCTTCGGCCTTCTGCACCTTCTGAAGACCAAGCTCTGAAGACTTGTATTCCACAAATGCATCCCAGTGACCCCTAAGCTTTTCGAGCTCGCCGGTAAATACGGGTGTGGTCCCGGTCTTCATATATTTCTTCGTCAAAATTTTCTTGAATGATCGCAGCTGTTCGGCCATCTTACTCAGGGTCCAGCGCTTGCATATCTCTTCGGATTCAGCTGGAACCGTGAAGTTTTTCTTAAGCTCCCGCTAGCACCATTCTTTTTCTCTTTCGGGTACCGCATCCCGTTCCTCGCTTGGATTGGAAGCTTTCCAGAGCCTGAAGCTGATCGGGATGTGGTCCCTGACAATACATCCGGATTGTCTTATGAATTTTTTGGCGGCAGCTTCTAGAGCGATCGGTTCGCCATCTGGACCAACTTCTGTTATAATGAACCACCCTTCCAGTTTTTTTGTTGGGCCTCGCTTCGTCTTTTTCTGCTGCGACGATGATCCAGACGGCTATAAAAAAACATTCATAGTATTCATATAGATTCAGATGAAAATATAATTGTCACTACAAATAAGTATAGTTGTGATATGTACATTAGCACTTTGTTCAGCAGCATCGTCATCCTAAATAGATGGTGCCTCAATTCCATCACCGGACATATTCAAATATATGTCGGTATTGCTGCCATCATCAGCTTGTTCAGTGACATCTCCTTGACCTTCGCCAATCATATTCAATAGGAACTGTTCGTCTTCCGCGTCTGTGTGTCGCGGGTCCATCGTAACTAAAATATGAATACAAATAAAACCCTTAAAAATATTATCTAAATAATCCACATATTTAGATCGGTAACGGTCGGAAACTATCGGAAACGATTCGATCGGTATCGGTAACGATCGGAAACGATTCGGTCGGTATCGGTAAAGATCGGAAACTATCGGAAACGATTCGGTCGGGATCGGTAACGATCGGAAACTATCGAAAACTATCGGAAATGTTTGTGTGTTAGCGCGAGTTTACGAGCTCGAGACATAATTAAAGAATAAATACATGATAAATTGAACTCTTTGAATGACATAACAAATAATAAATACATGATGAATTAAAGTCTTTGAATGACATAATTAAATAATGAATACATCATAATAGAAATTCTCTCTAATTCTATATTTCCTTCTCTATTTCTCTCGAAATTCTCTCTAATAATATATCCATAATTTGTTGCTAATAATATATCCAAAATTGAATTCTAATAATATATCCAAAATTGAATTCTAATAATATTTCCTTAATTAAATTCTAATAATATTTCCAAAACTGAATTCTAATAATATTTCCATAATTGAATTCTACTAATATATCTATAATTGAATTCTAATAATATATCCAAAATTGAATTCTAATAACATTTGCACAAAATTTTCACCTAATTCTAATAATTGAATTCTACTTAATATATAATAAATTAAATTAACACTACTCATACATGATAATTGAATTCTAATAATTGAATGCTACATAAACATAAAATTTGAAAAGAAAAATGAAAATGCGGCCGGCCACACTACTCACACAGGGCGGCGGGTCGGGGAAACCTAGGGGCTTGGCACGGCCCTGGACGACGATGCGGTGAGCTGGCGGCGCGGTGGCGCGCAGCGGAGAGGGTGGCGGCGTGCAGTGGAGGCCGCCGGGGGCGGCGAAGACGAGGGCGTGCGCGCGGAGTGGAGGCCGGGGCGGCGAAGCCGAGGTGGCACGGGGCCGGGGCCGGGATGGCGGACGTCAACGGCGGCGGAGCTCGCAGGGACGACGGCGCTCGGTGGCGTTGGGCTCGCGCGGCGGGGCTCTGGGCGGCGACGTCGACGGTGCTCGGGGACGTGGGCTCGCGCGGTGGGGGAGCAGGGGACGGCGGCGGCACCAAAAGAAACAAGTGTTTGTGGGAAGGGAGGAAGGAAATATATGGGGGGGCCTTTTGTCCCGGGTGAAGCCACCGCCCGGGACAAAAGGTCCTTTTGTCCCGGGTGGTGGCTTCACCCGGGACAAAAGGTGTTTTTGGGCGGGCCGGGAAAATTCCCAGCCCGCGGCCCACCTTTAGTCCCGGGTGGATCTACCACCCGGGACAAAAGGGGCCAGTTTTCCCTCGTTCCCGCCTAATATTATGTTTGTTTTTGTTTCTTTTTACTTCTCTTTTAAAATCGGCTTTCATTTGTTAATTCATTTAATAAAATTATGATTCCAAAAATTATTGGAACAAAATTTCTTATCTCTATATAAACTTGATACACGCAACAAAAATAATTAATTTTCATTCAAGTGATTGGGTCAATGAAATATCTAACTTTTTTGAAATCATATTTGTTATTTTGACCATGCAAAAATATATTAGGTGAATTTTTTTTCAAACTGTTGCTTTTCGACAGAAAGTGGATTCTATCATGATATTAACGTTTAAAAAGTGAATTTTAGATAAAATTAAGCAATTTCATGATATTAATAAGTAGTGTACATGTGAGTTTGAGAGATAGTGTGTGTTAGTGAGATTGTGTGTGTTAGTGAGAGAGTATAGTGTGTTAATGTGAATGTAATTTCATGAAATAAATAAAATTAGTTGAGTAATCCATTATTGAATGAAAATTATAATTGAGTCTGGTAATTAAGTGAAAAATATATAAAATAATATATATATAACACATAAAGTATAATTGTACAGTACATATATAATAAAAGTATTCGAATTGCGATTATGTTTTTATACAATAATATAAAATGATTCAAGTACATGAAGGATTAGCGGTAACAGACTTTCTCTTCACAAATGTCCCTTGATTATGATCACGGCGCAAGTATGGAGCATCATCATTGGCTAGCAGGATGCATGGATCAGCATTTACTTCGAAAGGTGGAATGGCAACAAAATTATTATATTCTTCTGACAAGTCTGTCTTGTCCTCCACTCCAACGATGTTTCTCTTTCCTGATAGAACTATGTGTCGCTTAGGCTCATCCTTTTGTTTGTTTATCCCCTTCTTTGGCTTGCTGGACATGTCCTTAATGTAGAAAACCTGAGCGACATCCTGGGCTAGGACAAATGACTCGTCTCTATACCCAAGATTGTTGAGATCAACTATTGTCATCCCATACTCATCTTTTGTTACCCCTCCTCCAGATAGCTTAACCCATTGGCAACGAAATAGAGGCACCTTGAAATTGGGACCGTAATCCAGCTCCCATATCTCTTCAATGTAGCCGTAATATGTGTCTTTTTTTCCATTATTGTCCGTGGCATCCATACGAACACCGCTGTTTTGGTTTGTACTCTTTTTATCTTGGGCTATCGTATAAAATGTGTTTCCATTTATCTCGTACCCTTGGTATGTTAAGATATTCCAAGATGGCCCCCTAGCCAATAAGAACAGTTGTTCACTTATATCCATGTTATGCATTAGATGCTTCCGCAACCAGCTACAGAAAGTGTTCATGTGCTCACGTGTAATCCATGCCTCAGACTTTTTTGGGAAATTGGAGAGCAGAATTTTCTTGTGTTCCTCGATATATGGGTCAACCAAGGATGATTGTTGAAGAACTGTATAATGCGCTTTCTTGAATGAGAAATCATCTTTGCAGACATAAGATTTCTTTCCTAATGTTCCCTTTCCAGTTAGTCTCCCCTCATATCGCGATTCAGGGACTCCAATCGGTTTAAGGTCATCAATAAAGTCAACACAAAAGTCAATGACCTCCTCAGTTCCGTAGGCACTGGCGATGCTTCCTTCTGGACGAGCTCTATTACGAACACATTTCTTGAGTACCCCCATGAACCTTTCGAATGGGAACATGTTGTGTAGAAATACTGGTCCGAGGATATCAATCTCTTTGACAAGGTGCACTAGAAGATGTGTCATGATGTTGAAGAAAGATGGTGGAAATATCAGCTCAAAGCCAACAAGACATTGCACCACATCGTTTTGCAGCTTTATCAAATTCTCCGGGTCAATTATCTTCTGAGAAACTGCGTTGAGGAAGGCACATATCTTAACGATGGTTAACCGGACGTTATTAGGCAGAATCCCCCGCAGCACAACCGGAAGAAGTTCGGTCATAAGCACATGGCAGTCATGGGACTTGAGATTTGTAAATTTCTTCTCTGCCAAATTTAAGATTCCTTTTATATTGGATGAGTATCCAGATGGAACCTTTATACTGCTCAAGCAGTCAAACATGGTTTCTTTCTCTTCCTTGCTAAGAGTATAGCTGGCAAGACTTAAGTATTGTCGTCCATTATCTCGCTGTTGTGGATGTAAGGCATCTCGTTCTTCCATACGTTGGAATTCTTGACGTGCTTCTACTGTATCTTTTGTCTTTCCGTACACTCCCAAGAATGCTATCAGGTTGATGCAAAAATTCTTCGTGAGGTGCATCACATCAATTGCATGACGAACATCTAAGACTTCCCAATATGGTAGCTCCCAAAATATAGATTTCTTCTTCCACATGGGCGCCATTCCGTTTTCGTTCGGAATAGGTTGGCTACCAGATCCCTTTCCAAAAATAACTTCTAGATCTTTTACCATGTTGAAGACGTCTTTACCACTACGGTGCATCGGTTTTGTTCGGTGGTCCGCATGGCCTTTGAAATGCTTGCCCTTCTTTCGTACCGCATGCCTGATGGGAAGAAACCGACGATGACCCATGTATACAACCTTCTTACAGTGAGTCAACCATATATTATCGGTATCATCTAAACAGTGTGTGCATGCTTTGTATCCCTTGTTCGAATGTCCTGACAAGTTACTAAGAGCAGGCCAGTCATTGATCGTTACGAACAGCAATGCTCATAGGTTGAAGTTTTCCTGTTTGTATTCATCCCACATCCATACACCTTCATCACCCCAGAGCAATAAGAGTTCTTCGACCAATGGTCTTAGGTACACATCAATGTCATTTCCGGGCTGCTTTGGACCCGGGATAAGCACTGGCATCATGATGAACTTTCGTTTCTTGCAGAGCCATGGTGGAAGATTGTACAGACAAAGAGTCACAGGCCAAGTGCTATGACCACTGCTCATCTCACCAAAAGGATTCATGCCATCCGTACTCAAACCGAACCTTATGTTTCTCGCATCCAAATCAAATTCAGGGTACGTTCTATCTATTTTTCTCCACTGCGACCCATCAGCGGGGTGTCTCAACATCGAGTCTTTCTTGCGTTCCTCTTTGTGCCATCGCATCAACTTAGCACTATCTTTATTTCTAAACAGACGCTTCAAACGTGGTATTATAGGCGAATACCACATGACCTTCGCAGGAACTCTCTTCCGGGGAGGCTCCCCCTCGACATCTCCAGGATCATCTTTTCTAATCCTGTAACGCAATGCACTGCATATGGGACATGCATCCAAATTCTCGTACTCGCCTCGATAGAGGATGCAGTCGTTGGGGCATGCATGTATCTTTTGCACTTCCAGTCCTAAAGGGCAAACAAGTTGTTTGGCTTCATACGTTGTGACAGGCAATTTATTGTCCTTAGGAAGCATTTTTTTAACAAGTTTGAGTAATTCACCAAATCCCTTGTCGATACACCATTTGTCGCCTTCCATTGCAGCAACTCCAAGGTGGTGCCAAGTTTGCGAAAATGTGGCTGTGTAGAATTCTTGAATATGAGTAATCCTTGTTATTGTTGCAATGAACACACGGGCAGCACATCAAACCATTCTGCTTATTTGCCTCAGCCACAGATAAAAAATAATGCAGGCCATCAATGAATTCTTTCGAACGTCGGTCAGCATTGTACATCCATTGCCGGTCCATCTGCATTTTAAATAAATCGATTTGAATTCTTTACACGTATCGAATAAATAAAATATATCAAACCTAAATTAAACTAAATGTAACATAACATGAATAATTAAAAGATATGCAATATCCGTCATACATCTTGATTAATTAAAAGGAGTACTTAATCCATTACAGAACTTAACAAAGGAATACTATACATGAAATTTAAAAATTCGGTTAACAACACATAGGTTTTCAACCGTCCTTGCGTTGGAACGCAGAATGCTCTAACGGATTTCTTGCTGGCGCAGAATAAGATGGCGGAGCTGAAACCTCCGAGTTTGGTGGTGACGAACCGTAACGCCGCAATAAATCCTCAAGATCAAACGGAGGTTCCTCGCCCCTTGCCATGCATTCTCTATATTCTTTTTCCAAATAACGGAGCGCTGCCCTACGAAAAGCACTAGGTTTTTTGGACCGACGACCTATACTCGAGTTGTGCCCTTCTCTCTAGAAGGACAACGATCACCCCCACCGGCGCCACTCTCTCCAGCTGCTGAAGCCATATTTTACTAAAAAATAGCTTCATTTTCCACAAAATTATAAATTCTTACAATTACAATGCAAAAATTATTTACTATTACAATTACAATGATTAGATTAATAACTCTTGCAAATAACAATGAAATCATATTACAAAAAAATCTAATATACTCATTTCATTAATTCATTCATGAAGTGTCTACACTCATTCTAAAAATTTCTACTATCCACATACTCATCTAAATCTAAAAGAAAATCACACCTACATATGCAATCTAGCTAAATGTCCAAGAAATGAGCTAGCTACACATTTTCTCTATTTCTAAAGCATGAAATGAGCTATACAAGCCAAGGAAGAAGAGAAAAACAAGCCCCAAACCTTTAGCGCCGATGGATGGACGGGGAATCAAAGATCTTCACAAATGTGGTGAAGAAATGAGCAAGAACTCCTCCCTCCCGAGCCGAGAACAGCAAGAAACAAATGAGCTGAATGGCTCGGGCGGGGGGAGAGGGAAGGGGATAAGGGGGGGCCAAGGCCTTTTGTCCCGGTTGGAGACACCAACCGGGACAAAATGGGGGCCTTTTGTCCCGGTTGGTGGATCAAACCGGGACAAAAGGCCCGCGTACCCTTTTGTAGGAGCAGCAACGGCAATCAATGGGGAACAGAGGAAGTGTTCGGCAGGTTAGGCACAAGGATAGACAATCTTGAAAGGAATAGTATAAGCACCAATGCAATATTAGCAGTAGAAAATTGTAAGAGTACATGCCCCCCTATTATAGTCCTAGATAAAGCAAAGTTCTTTTGGGAGCACATACCAGGTAAATAGAAATCTCACAAATAATAAATGAATAAAAACTCACTGCCGATATAATTTGCTGTGAAAGTTCTGCAGCTAGCACATAGTTGCATTGCTACTTCAGCTTCCAAGTTGGCCTCCATCCTCCTAGACGCAGTGCCCCAGCATACCATTCCTGTGTGGTGGATTTGTCTAAACACCAAAATATTCTTTAAATTATTTTATAATCTTTTTTATTCCATAAGAGATTCAAATGAGGTCAAATACAATGTGGGCAGGCATGAACTACAAATTTAACACAAGCAGTGACAAGAATGTGAACAGTAGAGGGTCTGTACATCTGAAAGGAAATGGGCCCAATAGCTATTAAACTCCTGTAGAAACAATGTGATGTGGCAGCTCTGAATTAGATTTCAGTATATTCATCTGGAAAAGTACATGTGGTGTGGAAACAAATTAGTCAAAGTTGAAATAGAAGGCCACGGGAAAAAAAACTACAGGTATCTCCACTACTGCAGAATAGGCCTTTGTTCCAGACCATTTGTCCCGGCAGCCTTTGGGCCCGGGACAATAGGTGGCTTTTGCCCCGGGTCCAACAGCTAGCCGGGTTAGGGGGGCCAAGGCCTTTTGTCCCGGTTGGAGACACCAACCGGGACAAAATGGGGGCCTTTTGTCCCGGTTGGTGGATCCAACCGGGACAAAAGGCCCGCGTACCCTTTTGTCCCGGTTGGAGACACCAACCGGGACAAAAGGCCCCATTTTGTCCCGGTTGGTGTCTCCAACCGGGACAAAAGACCTTGGCCCCCCCTAACCCGGCTAGCCGTTGGACCCGGGGCAAAAGCCACCTATTGTCCCGGGCCCAAAGGCTGCCGGGACAAATGACATGGAACAAAGGCCTATTCTGTAGTAGTGGAGATACCTGTAGTTTTTTTCCCGTGGCCTTCTATTTCAACTTTGACTAATTTGTTTCCACACCACATGTACTTTTCCAGATGAATATACTGAAATCTAATTCAGAGCTGCCACATCACATTGTTTCTACAGGAGTTTAATAGCTATTGGGCCCATTTCCTTTCAGATGTACAGACCCTCTACTGTTCACATTCTTGTCACTGCTTGTGTTAAATTTGTAGTTCATGCCTGCCCACATTGTATTTGACCTCATTTGAATCTCTTATGGAATAAAAAAGATTATAAAATAATTTAAAGAATATTTTGGTGTTTAGACAAATCCACCACACAGGAATGGTATGCTGGGGCACTGCGTCTAGGAGGATGGAGGCCAACTTGGAAGCTGAAGTAGCAATGCAACTATGTGCTAGCTGCAGAACTTTCACAGCAAATTATATCGGCAGTGAGTTTTTATTCATTTATTATTTGTGAGATTTCTATTTACCTGGTATGTGCTCCCAAAAGAACTTTGCTTTATCTAGGACTATAATAGGGGGGCATGTACTCTTACAATTTTCTACTGCTAATATTGCATTGGTGCTTATACTATTCCTTTCAAGATTGTCTATCCTTGTGCCTAACCTGCCGAACACTTCCTCTGTTCCCCATTGATTGCCGTTG
This sequence comes from Panicum virgatum, assembly GCF_016808335.1. Taxonomy (NCBI): domain Eukaryota; kingdom Viridiplantae; phylum Streptophyta; class Magnoliopsida; order Poales; family Poaceae; genus Panicum; species Panicum virgatum. Next base: position 41,912,440 of record NC_053143.1, read on the forward strand.
CTGCTCCTACATTGACTACAATCAAAGGAAGATTAGATTAATACCATCGTTGTTTAGTTTGAAGTTTGGTACTACTTTGTTTCTGGATGCAGGTACATCATTTTGGGACATGTTTACCACCTGGAATGTCTCGATAAGATTACAGCTAATCATTTTGGCTGAACATATGAATATTGATTCAGATCAAACTAATAGGTATAGTTTCATATTTTTTTCATATGTTCAGCCACACACAGAGAATATTCATGCAATGAACTGCTAGATCAGAAGAGCTTCCTATTGTCATCAGGTTGTACTTAGCTGGGAATAAGCCTTGTACGCTGGTCTTTGTGGTTGGCAGCAGCACATGGTCCTTGCATGGTCCAGCTGCAGCATGTGGGTCTTTGTTTTTCAGCATCTAGGACAGTAGCATCTCTAGAGGACAGCATCTTAGACCACCTTTTAGACTAGCATCTTACACTAGTGTACAGCATCTTTGGTTGCCTGCCCTGGCTGCCTATAAGTGTGTAACCTCCTCTCCGGTGGAGAGCATGGCTGTGTGTTTGTGAATGAGAAAAACTCCAGAAAATTACCCCAAGTTCACTATCATCCTCTCAGCTCAATGAGAGTAAAAATTGAGCTTCTAACATCTGGTATCAGGGCCGTACTTTCCTGTAGGTTAGACATCTCCTGCTCTTCTCCCTCCCAAGCAGTAGCTCAGCCACCAGCATCAGCAACTAGCGCAGCAGCACCTGCTGCACCCTCTGTTCCTCCTTCCTCACCCGAGCAGACGAGCAGCAGCTCGTCTGAGGCTACGTCTTCTCCACGCAGCAGCCCCTCGGAGGCGCTCCATGTCCGACGCACCGTCTCAGTGCTCGGTCACCTCGAGTGCACGGCGTCAGCAAGACGCCGAGCTCGCCGCGGCGGAGGCGCGCAGACGAGCAACGGTTCAAGCCGCTGCAGCAGCGGCGAGGTCAGCCAGGTTGGCTGCAGCGGAGCTAGTGGTGGCCAGGGCGGAGGTGGAAGCAGAGGAGGCGGAAGATGCAGCGCGTGCGGAGGAAGTTGAAGTTGAGACCTTGCGCGGCAGCCTCAGCGGCTCCATCGCCAGCGACACCACCACCGATAGGGACCTGGAGGAGTTGGCGAGGAAGAGGGCGCGGGAGCGGGCCGTGTGGTGGGTAGCAGCCCACCCCCACGGCGGTGGCCTGGAGGTCGGCACGCCCGGCGACGGCGGCGGCGCGTAGGCTGGCGGTGGCACGCAGGGCGGCGGTGGCGCTCCTGGCTAGGGCGCGCGCGGTGGCTCCCCCGGCTACCATGGCCTCCAGGCGGTGGTCAGGGACGTCGGTCCCGGCGGTGGGTGGACCACCCTCACCAAGACCAACTACGTCGAGGGGGCCGCGGTCATGGAGGTGAAGCTCCAGGTGCGGCACATGTGGGAGGCAGTCCGGTATGGCGACGTCGACTACGATGAGGACCGACGGGTGCTGGATGCTCTCATTGCAGCAGCCCCGCCTGAGATGTAGTTCATGCTTTCCAAGAAGCAAACTGCCAAGGAGGCCTGGGACTCCATTGATGCGGCACGCACGATCGCGCCCGCAAGACCACTCTGCAGGCACTTCGCAAGGAGTGGGAGAACCTGGCCTTCAAGCCAGGTGAGGATGTTGATGATTTCGCCCTCCATCTCAACACTCTGCTGCAGAAGATGGTGCAGTTCGGCGACGACACCTACGACGAGGAGAGAGCTGTCGAGAAGCTCTTACACTGCGTCCCCGAGAGGTACAAGCAGACCGCTTGCTCGATCGAGTCTCTGCTGGACCTCTCCACCATGACGATCGAGGAGGCGATAGGTCGCCTCAAGGTCATCGACAGCGACGAGCCACAGCCTCCCTCAGGAGGCATCTCCATCGGTGGGAAGCTCCACCTCACTCAGGAGCAGTGCGAGGTCCGGCGCGGTGACAGGAAGAGGGGGGAGCCCTCTTCCTCGAATGGTGGCCACAAGCGCGGCAAGCCGTGAAAGGGCCGCGGAGGTGCCCAAGCCGGGGCACGAGGGCGCGCCGAGGATGGCGCCCGCGAAGATGTACAGGGCGGCGCCGCCGATAGGCCCAAGGCTGCACGAGACGACGCCTGCCACAACTGTGGCAGGCCCGGCCACTAGGCCAGGGACTGCCCGTAGTGGAGGCGTGGGGGCCAAGCCTATGTCGCAGAGGCCCAGCCGGATGACGAGCCGGTTCTGTTCCTACTCCATGGGGACACAGAGCTACATTCGGTGGCACCGCCTACCACAGCGATGAGCCGTGCACCCAAGTCCTCCTCGGCAATGGCTCCGATGACGACAGGGTCGACGGCTGGTACCTCGACTCCGGCGCCACACACCACATGACCGGGCGGCGGGAGTTCTTCTCCGACCTGGACGCCGATGTAGGTGGCTCCGTCAGGTTTGGGGACTCTTCCGCCGTGGAGATCAAGGGCGTGGGCTCCGTGATCTTCACTGCCAAGTCCGGAGAGCACTGGATGCTCACCGGAGTCTACTACATCCCGGTGCTGCGGAACTCCATCATCAACCTTGGGCAGCTCGATGAGAGCGGCTCACGCGTGGTGATCGACAGCGGGGTCCTCCGCATCTGGGACTACCGTCGCCAGCTTCTCGCCAAGGTGGTTCGACGAAAGAACCACCTCTACATCCTCCACGTCGGGGTGGCCCAGCCTCTTTGTCTTGCAGCTCGAAGGGACGACGAGGCATGGCAGTGGCACGAGCGCTTTGGGCACCACCACTTTGAGGCCCTGAAGCGGCTCAGCGCCAAGGAGATGGTGTGAGGCCTCCCGAGCCTCGACCACGTGGAGCAGCTCTTCGACGTTTGCGTGCTGACGAAGCAGAGGCGGCACTCCTTCCACCAGCAGGAGAGCTTCCGAGCCAGGGAGTGGCTCGAGCTCATACACGGGGACTTGTGTGGCCTGGTGACACCAGTCACACCAGGAGGACGGCGCTACTTCCTTCTGCTTGTCGATGATCTCTCCCGCTACATGTGGGTGATGATCCTCGGCAGCAAGGGAGAGGCTACGGACGCCATCAGGCATGCTTAGGCTGCTGCCAAGGCAGAGAGCGGCCGCAAGTTGCGTATACTGCGCACCGACAATGGCGGTGAGTTCACGGCGGCTGAGTTAGCGGTGTACTGCGCGGATGAGGGCATCTAGCGCCACTACTCCGCACCGTATAGCCCACAGCAGAACGACATCGTCGAGTGGTGCAACCAGACAGTTGTGGGGATGGCTCGGGCCCTCCTCAAGCAGAGGGGGGTGCCGGCTTTGTACTAGGGAGAGGCGGTGGTGACGGCCGTCTACATCCTCAACCGCTCGCCCACCAAGTCGCTCGACGGCATGAAGCCATATGAGGCTTGGCACGGGCGCAAGCCGGCTGTCTCCCACCTGAGGGTCTTCGGCTGCCTCGCGTTCACCAAGGAGCTTGACCACAGCGGCAAGCTTGACGACATGAGCACTCCGGGAGTGTTCATCGGCTACGTGGAGGGCTCGAAGGCCTACCGCATCCTCGACGAAGGGCGAGGATGGGCGTGGGACAAGGCGGTGGACGATGGCTCGGCTCCGACGTGCGACGACTTCACCGTCGAGTACGTCCACTTCGAGGGAGCTGGGGAGTAGGCAGCTCCTCTTCGCCGAGCGTGCCTACCCCAGTCCCCGAGCCTCCACCGACTTCGGTGCCCGCTACACTGGCAGCACCACGCTCCTTGGCGACGAGTTCCTCGCCTGCACCACCACAGCCGGCAATGCCACGCACTCCAGTACCGACAGCCACTCATCCGGGCACATCTACTTCGACACCTGCTCGTGCCGAGCACAGCCCGCTGGAGTTTGCTACTCCGCTCTATCATGATGAGGAGTGCGTCGACGCATACCACGACGGTGAGCCATTGCGGTACCGTACGATGGAGGACCTTCTCGACAATCAGCCGGTGCCGGGACTGGTGCCTCACGACCTGGAGGCGCAGTTGCACCTCGCACGCGATGGCGGCGAGCCTCGGTCTTTCGCAGAGGCCGAGGGACACGTGGCATGGCGTGCCGCAATGCAGTCGAAGATGGACGCGGTTGAGAAGAACCGCACTTGGGAGCTTGCTGATCTCCCTCGTGGTCACCGCGCGATCACCCTTAAGTGGGTGTTCAAGCTGAAGAGGGATGAAGCTGGCACCGTCGTCAAGCACAAGGCTCGCCTGGTGGCATGAGGTTTCGTGCAGCAGGAGGCAGTCGACTTCGATGATGCCTTCGCTCCTGTGGAACGGATGGAGTCCGTGCGACTCCTCCTTGTGCTGGCTGCCTAGGAGGGCTGGACTTGAAGGAGGAGGTCTACGTGCACTAGCCACCGGGATTCGCGATCCCCGGCAAGGAGGGCAAGGTGCTACACCTGCGCAAGGTCCTCTATGGCTTGCAGCAGGCACCACGGGCATGGAATGCCAAGTTGGATTCCACGCTTAAGGGGATGGGCTTCGAGCAAAGCCCGCACGAGGCGGCCATCTACCGGCGGGGCAATGGAGCAAATGCCCTGCTGGTGGGTGTCTACGTCAACGACTTGGTGATCACCGGTACCAAGGATGCGGAGGTGGCTGCGTTTAAGGAAGAGACGAAGGCCACCTTCCAGATGAGCGACCTGGGGCCTCTCTCCTTCTACCTAGGGATCGAGGTGCATCAGGACGACTCCGGGATCACACTTCGACAGACAGCCTACGCCAAGCGCGTCATTGAGCTAGCTGGGCTCACCGATTGCAACCCAGCTCTCACTCCAATGGAGGAGATGCTGAAGCTGAGCCGTGACAGCACGACGGAGGAGGTGGACGCTGCCCAGTACCAGCGCCTTGTTGGGAACCTTCGCTACCTCGCCCACACACGGCCGGACATGGCGTTCTCTGTCGGCTATGTTAGTCGGTTCATGCAGCAACCGATGACGGAGCACCAGCTGGCCGTGAAGAGGATCATCCGCTATGTTGGGGGACTCTTGACCACGGTCTCCACTACCCGAGGTGCCTTGGGGTGGCACACTTCGTCAGGTACAGCGACAGCGACCACGCCGGCGACATCGACACCAGCAAGAGCACGAGCGGGATCCTCTTCTTCCTCGGCAAGTGCCTCGTTAGCTAGCAATCGGTCAAGCAGTAGGTGGTGGCTCTGTCCAGCTGCGAGGCTGAGTACATAGCGGCCTCCACTGCTTCGACTCAGGTGCTCTGGCTCGCTCGACTGCTTGGTGATCACCTCGGTAGAGACACTGTAGCGGTGGAGCTCAGGGTGGACAGCAAGTCCGCTCTAGCCCTGGCGAAGAACCCCGTTTTCCATGAATGGAGCAAGCACATCCGGGTGAGATACCACTTCATCCGAGGCTGCTTGGAGGAAGGGAGTATCAAGGCGAGCTACATCAACACCAAGGACCAGCTTGCGGATCTGCTCACCATGCCCCTTGGGAGGATCAAGTTCCTTGAGCTTTGCTCCAGGACCGGGATGGTCCAACCCTCCCACAAGACGACGCACAAGACTTAGGGGGAGAATGCTGGGAATAAGCCTTGTACGCTGGTCTTTGTGGTTGGGAGCAGCACATGGTCCTTGCATGGTCCAGCTGCAGCATGTGGATCTTTGTTTTTCAGCATCTAGGACAGTAGGCATCTCTAGGACTCTAGCATCTCTAGAGGACAACATCTTAGACTACCTTTTAGACTAGCATCTTAGACGAGTGTAAAGCATCTTTGGCTGGCTGCCCTGGCTGCCTATAAGTATGTAACCTCCTCTCCCGTGGAGAGCATGGCTGTGTGTTTGTGAATGAGAAAAAACCCCAGAAAATTGTCCCAAGTTCACTGTCATCCTCTCAGCTCAATGAGAGTAAAAATTGAGCTTCTAACATACTTTCTTATTCTCTTCGTGCCTTTACCAGCCATTGGATTCAGTATGACATATATTTTAAAAATACTTTGTGACCAATTTTACTATTCCATTTTGGCAAATATTTTCTCCAGTATGATACAAGATTAATTTGATTTAACTCAAACTTACGGTTCCGTAATGTATGCACCCAAAATTGATCTACCACTTCCTTTTTACTGTATGCAGTTGGAGAGAGAAAAAAGGATTCTACATTTCTACTGGTACTTTAGCATGTTCGGAGAAACCTGAATTGCGGCTTTTAAAGTTTGGTAAGTTTAACTGACCCTATTCTACCATTTTACATTGAATTTGCTTATTCACCTAGATGAAAGGACTGGTACCAAACGTACACATCTGACAAAGCAACAAGACTGCTTGCCCAAGTGTCCTTCCTGTAAAATTTCCTTGCGTTCATACTTAGATTGGAACTTGACAGGACATGAGCAAGGGCAATTTGTTTTCTTCAAGTTCACATTTCGATTAAGGAGAAAGGATAGTTCTTTTCTCCGTGTTCACATGCTCGTCAGTATATATGAAAGGTAGGAAAATGTGTAGAAGCTTGGCTTCTTTCGGATCCGGTGAAGAAATGAAGCTCCATTTTACCATTAATAAAGGTAAAAAATGGTTTTCCCATCAGCTTGAAAGTAGTATCATCATGATGCTCTCTTCAGGTACATTAATTTGGACTCGCATGCCAACTGCCAAGCACCAGAGACTCAATGCAAATTAGAATACGAGCCACATTCCTGTTGCAGCTTTTGATGCCAACAGCAATATTTCTTGTGAATTCTATTGAGAAGATGTGGCACAATATTGAACCTACTCTGATAAACTTTTGATTTCAAGTCACAAAAAGCTATACACAAGAACATCCAGTACTAACTAGATCTCATTTGTTGATGCAGTACCAACTACTTCTATCGCCATATATTTTAAACTTGGTTTCTGGGTATGTCAAATCACCAAACCAAACATATATACACCACTGAGACTCCAGCAAAATCCGAGATGTGCTAGATTGGAAGACCCCTGAGACAGTTCCGGAAATTCGAAGTTTTCTTGTGCTAGCAGGATATTATTGCCGGTTTGTACCGGACTTCTCCAAAATTGCTAGGCCCATGACAGAATTGCTTAAGAAAGGGGTGAAATTTGTTTGGGACGACAAATGTGATCAAGCTTTCCAGACTTTGAGAAAGTTATTGACGTTTGCCCCTATCCTCGCTCAGCCAAATATTACCCGGCCTTTTGATGTGTATTGTGATGCATCAGGTACTGGTCTTGGCTACATTCTCATCATTGTTGTCTTCACCGGATATTATTCGGCCATTAATACCTGTTGTGATGCATCAGGTACGGGCCTAGGCTGCGTCCTTATGCAGGATCAGCGAGTGATTGCTTATGCTTACAGAGCCCTCAGGCGACACGAAGAGAATTATGCCACTCATGATTTGGAGCTAGCAGCAGTGGTACATGCATTGAAAATCTGGCGCCATTATCTTCTGGGCAATCCTGTTCACATATACTCAGATCACAAGAGTCTCAAGTATATTTTTACCCAGAGTGAGTTGAATTTGCACCAGAGACGGTGGTTGGAGCTGATTAAAGATTATGATCTGGAAATTCATTATCATCCGGACAAAGCCAATGTTGTTGCAGATGCATTGAGTAGAAAAGCAAGTTGCAACTGCATATCAGCAACACCTATGCATTCAACCTTATGCCAAGAGATGGAGAAGTTGAATCTGGTTATGGTAGCTGAGGGTACACTTGCCAACATTACCCTCACTCCAACACTGTGGGATCAAATTATTGCTGCTCAGAGAGATAATATTGGCATGGAAAAGATTAGCCAAAGGCTCAGGGAAAGTGACCCTCGTGTGGCATGCTTCCAGCTGGATAGCGAGGGTGTTTTATGGTTTAAGAACCGGTTGGTAGTACCTAAGAATTGGGAACTTTGAAAACAAATTCTTGATGAAGCTCATCTCTCTAGGTACTCGATCCACCCGGGGAGTAATAAAATGTACCAAGACCTGAGGCAGCGTTTCTGGTGGACGAGAATGAAACGGGAAGTTGCCAAATATGTGTCCGAATGTGACACCTGCAGAAGGGTTAAGGCGAGCCACTTGAGATCAGCCGGCCCTTTGCAGCCCTTGAGTATTCCATCCTAGAAGTGGGAGGACATCAGTATGGATTTCATTGTCGGTCTACCCAAAACTTCCAAGGGGTATGACTCGATATGGGTTATTGTGGATCGTCTTACCAAGTCGGCCCATTTTCTACCAGTAAAGACCACACATACGGCGAAGCAATACGCTTAGCTATATATGGACCGTATTGTGAGTCTTCATAGGATTCCCAAAACAATCATTTCGGACCGGGGTACTCAGTTCATTGCCCGATTCTGGGAGCACTTTCACGCCGCCCTCGGCACTCAGCTTCTCCGCAGTTCGGCTTATCATCCCCAGACTGACGGCCAGACAGAAAGGATAAATCAAATATTAGAAGACATGCTTCAAGCATGTGTGCTCACATATAGCCAGAAATGGGATGAATGTCTACCGTTGGCCGAGTTTGCACATAACAATAGTTAACAAGAGAGCATCAGAATGGCTCCTTTCGAAGCCTTATATGGACGGAAATGCAGAACGCCATTGAATTGGTCAGAAGCTGGGGAGAGAACTTTCTTTGGGCCCGACATGGTAAATGAAGCAGAAGAGCATGTTCGGGTTATTCAGGAAAATTTAAAGATTGCAAAATCCCGACAAAAGAGTTACGCGGATAAGAAACGTCAATCGATCATGTTTCAAGTGGGGGATCATGTCTATCTGCGGGTATCTCCGATGAAAGGGGTTCAACGCTTCGGTGTGAAGGGAAAGCTCGCACCTCGCTATGTTGGGCCTTTTCTTATTGTTCAGCAATGTGGGCCAGTGGCATATCGCCTAGAGCTTCCTGCCCACTTATCCGCGGTTCATAATATATTCCATGTCTCTCGGCTCAGAAAGTGCCTCCGTGTTCCCACCAAGATCGTGGATATAGAGGAGCTACAATTGGAGCCCGATCTTATGTATCCTGAGCACCCGGTGAAAATTGTCGATTTTAAGACCTAAGTTACTCGAAATCAAACTAGCAAATTCTATAAGGTGCAATAGAGTAATCACTCCGAGCGGGAAGCTACTTGGGAAACGGAGGAGTTTGTTCGGTCAAAATGTCCGGATTTGCTCCAAACTCACCAAGGTACCTAACCTTCCACGTATTTCCATGTTTCTTTGCAATTTAACACCTCCGTTAAATCTCGGGATGAGATTTCTTTTAGGGGGTAGGATTGTAACACCACATGATTAAATTAATCACGGTCATTAGTTCCAGAAATCACGCGACAAATCACTAACCGAAATTTGTTCAAGTTAGCTGGGCCAGACCGGTCTGACCGGTCGGGGCAACCGGTCTAACCGGTCGGATCTGGGTCTACCATTTTGGGCCCACAATATTGAAATCACACTCTCATTCTCACCAACTCAGTTCACTCCACACCGCGCCAGCTCCCCCCCAAACCCTCACTCCCAAATCCCTCACCCCAAATCCATTCCAAGGCTTGGGGAGTTTCAAATCGGAGTCAAGGATCATCCTCTCCATGTCCTCCTCCCCGGGGTGACGTGGAATCTCCAGTTCTCGTGGAGGAGAGGCCCCTTTCAAGGTAAACAAGCTAGGGTTGGTTCGATCTCCTTTCCTAGATGATCTTAGGTGATTTCCTCTGGTCAAACACCTCCAATGGCACCCCGGAACTAGTTCCTAGAAGGATATTGGAATTAGTGGGCGATTTTCGCCGCGCCAAGGATTCCAGCTTTTGGTCTGGGTTGGACCGGTCTGACTGGTCGGAGAGACCGGTCTGACTGGTGTCGTGGTTAAGTTAAGTAGGACCGGTCTGACTGGTTGGAGGGACCGGTCTGACCGGTAGGGGTCAGGACAGTCCGGCCATGTGTTCGGATACTCCGGGTTTATGGTAGTCTGGACATTCCGGGTTTAGGTCCGGAAACTCCGGACTTGGGAGTCCGGATACTCCGAGTAGGTGTCCGGATACTCCGGATTTTTGGTTTCGAGTCGCACTCAGGCTAGACCGGTCTGACCGATTTGGTATATCGGTCTGACCGGTGCTAGCAGGGCTGAGAGGGTTAAATCAGGGTTTGTTAGTGAAAATAGATAGAAATTGATTTGGTTATTGGTTACTTATAATTTTTATAAATCATGCATGTATTCTCTCATGTCATATGCATATGCATACGTGTAGCAGCTGCGGCGGAGAACATTGTGTACGAGGTGGTTGCGGAGCCATAGGAGCCACAGAGGCAAGCCCTGCAGCAGGAGGATCGTGGGGAGTCGGCCCAAGGCCTAACTCACCCCAGCACTGAGCAGCAGACGCAAGGCAAGCCCCGGTGCATGTCCTATTATTTTAAATTATGACATCTATATACGTTTCTATTACTTGTGCATTACGTTTCAGGAGTTGATTGGAACCCTAGTTGCATGATCCTTAGGTTCTTTGAGTTATACTAGCATGTATAGGAAGATAGAAATGCTATGCTTAATAAGTTCTCGATAGAAGTCGAGTGACTTGTTGTCACTCGCAAGATATAGGATATTTAGAAGTCGGGTAATTTGCGATTACTCGTGAGATATAAGTTATATGTGTCTATATTACAGTCCCTGAATTATTGAAAGTGATATGGAAATGTGAGACCGGACGGGGAGTGATGATGACGTATAGGTATGGCAGCAGGACAGGGTTCCTGGGTGCCTTAGCCCCGTCTGAGTCGGTTAAGGACCGGTCGTTGTCGGCAGTGCTGATCGGGGATTGAGCTGTACTAACCTCATGCCGGGAGTAGAGGTAATCGAAACCGGTAAACCGAGTACTGCTTTGCTTCGAAAGTACAGGAACCCGCACTCAACTCCTGGGGCGAGTCGAGTAGTCACGGAGAATTGGGGATGCATATGTTTACTTTTGGTGGTCTCACATTGAGCTCGGCTGACCATATGTCGTTGGGCTGGTTCCTGTAGTTCGAGGCGGGGAGGGGAAAGGTTGGTGCGTAGGGTCCGACGGGGCTTTTGCGCGCCGTGTTAGTTAGGTCCACCTTGTAAGGTTAAATCGAATCGATTCGCCGTGTCTCGCAGTTATGAGGGCCTTGATCTCTTTGCTGCATCGTAGTCTCATGATAGAATGAGGAGGATATGTATAAATATGACAATGAACACATGGAACTATTATTTGATTGCACCAACATGTTGCTATAGTTGATTCATGCCAACATTAGATTAGAGTTAATTTGTATAGAATCTGGAGCTAAAATAATGAAAGTAAGGAATTACTTTAGTCGCTTTTCTGCAAAATAACCACCAGCCAAAAGCCGTGCATGTCTAGGTATGTGAGCTAAGTTATACCCACTGGTCGGGTAAGCCTTGCTGAGTATTAGTATACTCAGGGTTTGTTGCCACAATCATTTCAGAACCTCAGGACGTCGACTTCTGCCCATGTTGTGTCAAGTTCATCCGCCGGGATGCAGAGGGGTGGCAGGTCGTGGAGCGAGATCGTTAGGTTAGGGAGTCGGCGGGTTGCACACTTGAGGGCTAAGTGTGCAGCCTTCTGTTTTTGCTAGACCGGTCTGACCGGTCTGTGTACTGGTCTGACCGGTGTTCGCGCAGGGTTCCCATGCAGACCGGTCTGACCGGTTGAGAAGAGGCAGAACACTAGCGTAGTTGTAGGTTCTTTTCTATTTGAATTTGGCTACCCTATTGTATAGTTTGTAAACTATTCAGTATATGTAGATTGTGTAAACTATTGGTGTATTTGAACTCGGTTTGTAAAACTCTTTGTTAATATCGTATGTCGCTCTTGTATATTTTCAAATATTTGTTGTGCTTGTACCATCTGCGCCCGCCTTCGCGTGGGACTACCGGTGTTATTTCGATCGGGCCGTGGGTTGAGAAAAGATCGCCAAATTAAGCCATTAAGCTAATGCGCCCGATGTATTCAAATGACGGTCATTACGCTTAATTTGGAGTTTTAATTTGTCGGTTCCGTCACATCCTGATGGCCGGCTCGACGGTGGCGAAGGTGAAGAGCGCCGGCGGTGTGAGCGACGATGGACGCAAAGGATGAAGACGTCTCTTGGCTTCTCCGTCCGTGAGCCCGGCCGTGGTGGTGGTGTTGTTGGATCGTAGACGCCATCTGCTTGGTCATGGGCTCCTTGATAGACGCGGCTCGGATGGTGAGCCTCGATCAAGATGAGGTCCTGTTGTGTGGTGACGGTGAGCGACGCTAGTGGAGCTTGGTTGTGGTCCAGCGGCGCCTCTATGAACGGCCGCCGCGCTGGCCGTGTCACGGGTCTTGAACATGACGATCTAGAAGTCTGTCTTCGAAGTCGGGAAGACGCATCTCCAGGGGCAGGTTCCCAGCACCCATCCACCCATGCATGCTGCTGAGAGAAACAAAGAGAGGATCATTAGCGGTGCTCAGTCCTCACCCACGGATGTAGTGCAGACCATCTTTCTCCTTCCTTGCTCGCTCTACGAGAAGATGCGCCACTGTTCCGCTCAGCGGCCGAGCCGAGGTGAACGTCGATGACGAGCAGAAGGGTGCCGCCGTCCTGGCGCGAAGGTGATTACGGATGCCGGCCGTACGACGGCTCCTTCGCCCGTGCGCTTGATGGAGGAACCCTGGCCGAAGGGCCACCGGCGGCCTGGGCTGGCCCTGCTGGAAAAAGAAGACCCCTTGCACCGGAGACGCACGAGCCTTTATATATACTAGGTCAAAAGCGCGCTACGCCGCGCCCACCTGGATGGCATGGCAGTGGGCTGAAGGTTCTTTTTTTTTTGTTTGGACTGGAGCATTGTTGTGGGCTGTCACGGTGCTTGTGGGCTGGGCTGGCGAAGGTGGTTGGCTGCGGTGGGCCGAAATGCAGGGCCCGTGTCGGGCTGTCCAGGTGAACCAAGCACTCCTAGCTTGCTCCTTCCACGGCTGATAAATATGTTGTGTGTACAATAAAAGTAAATTTGTACACGGTTCAGATGGTGTGACAACAAAACACTCAATATTCGTGTACTTGGTATGAATTTTTTTTGCACGAGGTTTTGAATTGCAACCAATCTTATAAAACACATAAGTGGATGCTATCAATCTTGAGTTGCCCTCACCAGGCATAGGCAGTCACTACGACCAGAAATGCTCGTCGCATTCAGATTCAGAGTACAGGGGGCAGCTGAAACCGCCATGAAACTGAAATAAATTCTTGCTCTCTGATTGAAGAAGCAACGCTAATGGTGCCTAATCATACCATTGCTATTAGTAATAAACCACAACAGAAAGCTGAAACATGTTCTCTTTCTGGAGCCTCGATCGATCTGCTGGCAGTAAACAAAGCACCACGCCCATGATGATTCAGAGCCAGATTAAAGAAAGCGAGACACGGCGGACGCATGGCGCAGTCAGTCGTCGACGTCGACGTAGACAATGGCGCAGTCGTCAGCATCGGGGTTGTGCACGCAGAAGGGCTCGAGCGGGTCGCCAGGGGCCTCGGCGATGCAGGGGCGGAGGTCGGCCCTGGCCTGGCTCACCTCCTCCACCTCGTCCCACGCCACGCGGCAACCGGCCTCCGCCTCGTGCCCCGCGCACGCCTCCATCGCCTCCGCCACTGTCCGCTCCACAAGCTCCGCCAGCGCCGCCTCCCTCCTCGGCGTCCCCTTGTACCGGCACTTCGCCGCCGCCACCACCACCAGCCGCCCCGCCAGCGCTGCCTCCCTCCTCGCCGTCCCCTTGTACCGGCGCTTCGCCGCCGCCACCACCACGAGCCGCCTCGGCTGCCGCTACTGCTGGCGCGCGCCAACGCCGGCGGGGAGAGCCATGGCGGCGAAGAAGAGGGCGGCGATGGACGATGCCGCCATTGGAGGGCAGTGGGAGGACTGACTAATCGAGGACACGCATAGAAAATGGGGGACCCGGCGGGCTCACCGCGCAGCCGAGGCAGTGCGGATGCGGCATGTGGGCGCGACGATTCCACACCCCGCGTCGAGCGTTTCTCTCCAAGGCGGTCCTCGCTCTCTCCAAATCAAACGTGTGTCGCTCTGTGAACAGCCGGGTGCTCCCAGGCTTCCTACCCCACGGCGTATATGAGTTAAGAGTATAGGCAAAGACTAGGGCATCAGATAAGAGCAGGCTACGGCTCCACGTGTTGAGCGCCGCCGGAATTCTGTTGGGCTGCTCCGTGTAAGGTGCCGTGGGCGTTCCATATTCGTTGCATGAGGATGTTGCTCCGTCGAGCAATAATCCCAAACGTGTGCCTGGTGGGCCAAGACCACCAATCCGTCTCCCGGCCCGTTCATACACTAGGAAACGTCCTGCGCCTTGATTTTGTACACGTGCAGGACGTACGCCATGCACAATGGCTGTCATGTAGAGCAATGATCAACGCTAACTGATCTTATAGATGGCCATTTGACCCGATACCCATGGGGGCCCGAAGCCCGGCCCATATTAGCCCGACCCGAGCACGGCACGGGCCCGAATATTATTGGGCTCGGGCCGGCACGGGCACGATAGCCGGGCCGTGCCTGGGCCTCACTGTCAGCCCATGGACGCGTCCAGGCACGGCCCGAAAAAGGGCGGCCCGATCGGCCCAATGGGTAGCACGATAGGCCCGTTTAAATACTATGTTATCCATTATCAAATCCTATTTAAACATTTTCGGGCTGCCGGGCCAAACGGGCCGGCCCGGCCTGATTAAATCAATTTCGGGCTGTGCCTGGGCCGGCACTTCAGCCCATGGGCAGGCACGGCACGGCCCGTAAATATTTTCATTCTTAAGCGGGTCATGCCTAAACGGGCCGTGCTTAGACGGGCCCGTGCCGGGCCGGGCCGGGCCGCCCGTTTGGCCACCTATAACTGATCTTAAGAATTAGAATACACACAAGCATGCATGCACTCTTGTGCAATTAGCTTGTCATGCCATGCGTGCATGTACGTGAAGCCCTTGCATTTGCTAGCTTTTTTTTTCTCCTTCTTTCCTCTTTAATAGCTCGTACGATTATCTATACCAGCTCGTTTGAACAGAACAGATATATGATATCACACTTGAAGGATTTTGAACAAAATCACGTCAAACACATGGCAACACTAAGGATCAGACATCACCAACTAGAGAAGAAAACAGAGCAACAAAGTTCTGTTTTTTGTTTCTCTATATCAAAAACAACAGCTACAACTACTAATTCCATCATAAAGAAGAACCAGTACCAATTGCTACCAGCGCGCCAGAAAGCTTCTCGAATCCACGCTTAGATCTTGCAGAGGCACAGCTCATGCATGCAATGCA
The DNA here is from genome assembly GCF_016808335.1 of Panicum virgatum. NCBI lineage: Eukaryota > Viridiplantae > Streptophyta > Magnoliopsida > Poales > Poaceae > Panicum > Panicum virgatum. The sequence continues at coordinate 41,927,691 of NC_053143.1, forward strand.
AGGGTGCTTGTTGACCTCGGTCGGAGGAGCGCCCAGCTGCCGCGAGCCGCGACACGGCCGGCTCGGCACCGGCGCCCGGCGCCACCCAGGAAGCGGCCGGCTCACCAGCTCCGACACGCCCGCGTCCTGGGCGATGGCGTCCGGCTGCCCGCCGGCACCCCCCCACCTCGTAATCGTGGCCTGTTACATCACTCACCTAAGCTGGGGTCACCGACCGCCACCCTAAGTTCCTCCGTCACAGCCGCCGTCGCCAGCTGCGACGACGTGTTCGTTCGAGGTGCTCTGCTCCTACATACCACGGCGCCAACCAGTGCTGGGCGCACGGCGTCCGGGTGTTCCTCAACCCGGGACACGTACGACAACCTCTTGTGCGCCGACGCCGAGCACCTCGGCTGCTGCACCATCAGGTTCCGCAAGGACGGCGGCGTGGAGAAGCTGTACGAGATGGCCGGCGACCTTGCCGCTGCCGATATTCATGGTCGAGCTGCGTCGGCAGGAATATCAGCAGGGTCATCGGCAAGGAGAGCACATATTGCTACACCACATCCAGCACACGTGTTGGTACACCACATAGATGATTCTGAATCAACCAGAGGGGCTTCTGCCTGGGAACCTATGATTCTTTAGACGCATGCATATTGTCGGAATCCAAACGCAAAAGCACATATCCAAGCAAAATTGCATCCTTTGAAGGAAACTATCAACGAGTAGCTAGGCAAACCATAACCACTTGCCATAACAGGCACCCAAGCAGCCTGTTGCTGCGTGCTGGATAATAAGTAGGAGAATAGCTTACAATAACACGCATTCAAGCGACCATCCGACCATTTGCAGGAGATGAAACCTCAAATATAGTCTACAGACAAAAGAACAGCAGGTATCAACCAATTGCTATGATGTTATGGACGGTTTCAACCGTACGCTGCTGCTGCTGAGGAAACAAAATATAATATTTTTAAGTACTCTACTGAAAACTTGTATTCGAGCAAACTTTAGAACTTGTAGCTTGCATCATCCCATGTCCAGTGCAGGCATGTAACTGATGGATTGCTTAATCAGAGTCTTCATAGACGCCCTCATCATCAGAAATCTCATCAAAAGAACGCCAGTTGATAGCGCAAGATGCCACCAATGCCACCAAATCCTCTACAGAACTGTGATCCCTCCTGTGATTTGTTGGTAACAAACTCAAGTGTGCAACCAAACTTTCTATACTCGATGGCAAACCATTCCAAAAGCGAGGTTTTCTCCTGAACTTCCAACTCAGCATTGGTAGATGGATCACGGAAATTGCTCTGGTCTACTTCTTGCTCCTTGTTGAGATGTTTTATGGTAATTTCTCCAGTTGCACTGTGCTTAAGCACATATCTGTTAATATCAAGGTTTTCCCACAATACCAACGTCTCCACAGCACCCATTTCAAGAGCCTTTAGTGTGTCATCAACACCAAAAACATACTTCCCTGTATCTTGACTGATTTCTTCAAAATACTTCCCAATCAACTTTTTCTCCTGTATGAACTTCACGTTGGCAAGAATTTGAGCGGATAACTCAATGGCTTGGTTGAAATCATTCTCCCCACCATATGAAACATCAACAACATTAAGTATTTTAGCCTGGAGGCGCTGATTGGCTAAGCTCAGTTTTAAAATCAGCAGAACCAGCCAAAATTAGTCCAGCAACATTAGGCTGACTAGTAGCTGGGTTGATGAAGAACTGTGTGGCAAGTTCAGCTGTTTTCCGGACATAATTATGACGTTTTTCCATCCGAAGCCGAGCAAAATGCAGAGCAGATTGCCCTCTTCCATGCTTCTTAGGGAGATCTGAAAGGAATCGGGTGCTCATAGCCTAAGAGCAGGAGGGGGTGAATTAGGCAATCTAAAATATAAACCTAAGGCTCCAACTAGTTTGCACATAAAATTAAACTATTGCATGCTAGCTAGATGTGCAGCTACGGTTCTTCTAGTATGAAATCCTCATCCCAAAAGAATTTTGCAACCTATAGCCAATCCTAGCTTGATCTACACTAAGAATGTAAAGACACACAAGTTGCAAGTATAAAATGCGAAAACGTAAAGAGGGAATGAGAGGAAGCGAACTCTTGACACAAAGATATATCCCGTGGTATCGGTAGGCACTAAGCCACCTCTAGTCCACGTTGTTGAAGCACTCAATCAAGAGTATCGCTTCTCGGCAATCAAGTCTTTTCGAGGACACCTTGACTTGCCACGAAGGCTAGGCCACAAAGGCTCATGCTAAGTTCCCGGTCACCTTGATCCCGCTTTCCACTAAGGAGCATCTCCACGAAGCATGATGTCACCATGTCCCCTGCACAAAGCCGTCGACGCTGTTCCACACTAAGCAGGAGGGTCATAGACTTGCGGGCGAGCCATCAAAGCTCCAAGGAGGCCGGCGCACCAAGATACAAGCTTGAGCAGCTCTCAATCACAGCACACAAGGTACAACACCTTGCTCTCTCACTCAAACTTGAGCTAGCCTAGCACTCTCACTCACAAAGCTTGTGCTAAACCTAAGGATTTGATCAATAGTCTCTTAGATGGCTTGGAGCACTTCTCTGGTATGGGTGTAGCTTCTCACGAACTCCAGCTACCTTAAAATGCCCGGGGTGAGGCCCTTATATAGCCCATCCACTCCATAGAGCCGTTGCAAACCGTTGGGCTAACAGTGCACAAAGCGTTGGTTAAACCGGTCACACGCGTCTGTTTAACTGGTCACACTGAACCTTTCTCCTAGCCATTGGACTTCTGACAGGCTCTGAATGCTGCCATTGATGCACCGATGGTTGTACCGACACTATGTCGGTTTAACCAGTCCTGAACACTTTGTTCCTTGCTGCTTGACATGCTCTCTGGACAATAGTGAGACCATTGCACTGATGCCTCTGATTACCAGCGTCGGTTTAACTGATCGCACTAGGTCTTCTTTACTTGGCCTTCACTTGCATAGTCCAATGCACCGACGCGTTCTTTTTCCATTTTAACCGGTGCTCCTTTTTCAGCATCACCTGAGCAACCATTGCTTAGACCAATGCACCGACCTGTTGTAACTCCATGGTGTCAGTTTAACCGGTGCATGCATTCATGCTCGCTTTGTCCAACTCATCGCAACTGTCATTTGGATGCTTCAAATATATTCTATCTCTGCTTTTTCACTATAATTTGGACATCTTGACAGCGAATTGGAAACATTGGATTACATCCATGGGACCTAGAAATTCTACAAACTTGAGCTAACAACTTTATTTGTTCCATTGATTATGTTGTCACACAATCACCAAAATCACAAACAAAGGTCTAATGGGGCCATGTTCCTTACAAGATCAACAGTGAACTTGTGAAGCACATTGCAAGTATTGCCACTCAGTGTGCCAAAAAGAGTTCCATTACCATCCATAACAATTAAACCAAATTTTTTTTTCGCGACCGTGCCTGAGCACGTTTTTTATTAAGAAGAAAGCAGCTACAAACACAATCTTGATATGGACAAACAGAGCTTGACCAACACAAGAGCACAAAGGACTAAAAATAGAGAAACACTAAAAAAACACACACATAAACAAGAAAATACAGCGACAACACAAACAGCAGCAAAGCAACACGGAGTAGACAAAAAGCACAACCCACACCACTAGCCACAACCCTACAACTGAACCTGCTAGCAGAAACAACAACGTCCAGAGGCAAAGGTCAACGACCTAACAAAGGTGGCTAAGCATCCACCCGAAGCAAACATCAACCATATAAATTAAGAACCTTTCTACGCCGCCCGGATCCACCATATACACTAGACCGGACCTGCTGACAGCGGCCACCGTCGGGTATGTCAAATATCAACTGCAGTATTCTGTGGTACAGATACTAACACACCGATAGCAATACAAATCATCAGGCTCATTTTCCTCCACGTAGCACCAGGCCAACGCAAAGTTTTCATGCATCGGACGCGGGTCGGATAATCAGGGCCAGACGGTCTAGTCATTCTCATGTCAAAAGTCAATGTTGGCGGCGGCGGACTATTCTACCACCTCCTCTACATATGTGAACACTACTACAATAAAGGTTTCTAGGAGCGGGCAAAAAGTGATTTTTATAGACGGGTATCGCATCCACCCCTGTTTTACGCAGCTAAAAATAGTATTTATAACAATTGGTAACATGATCGCTTCTAAAAATTTATTTCCAGATACGGGTCACCTCCTCACCCGTCCCTGATAATGCATTTGTAGGGACGGGTCATCCCCCACCCGCCCCTAAAAATCGATTTGCCGCCCCTAGAACCGATTTAAAAATTGAAAATAAAAACAAGGCGCCGGCGCACTGTGGTCGGCGTCCCTGCAGCTCTGGTCGCAGTCCCACACGTCGTGCTCCGCCGTGTCCAGGAAGAGCCACTTGCTTGCAAGAGCTGGCCTCGGGCCATTGCGTCGGTCGGAGCGCCGCCGCCATGGCTCACACGCCACGGTCCCCGCCGATGGCCTCGCCGCTGCCGCGTCGTCCAGGGGCTGCGCCTAATCTTCACACACGCACGCACGCACGCTGCAGGATCAACAAGCAAGAGAGGTCAGCATCGACATGCACGCATGAACGGCACAGGATTGACAGGTAAGATCTCACAGGCAAGAGAGATGGCCACGCACGCAAGCCACAGGATTGACAGGCAAGAGAGGTCATGTGCGCCCCGTCCATGGAGCCGCTTCATGTGCGCCCCGCTCGGCGGCCGCGGCTGGCTTGCGTTGACCACCACCCTGTGCTCGATCCAGGCGCCCTCTCAGCGGATCTGCAGGCTGGGCAAGCAGACCTGCAGGTCCAGTGGTCCAGTGGCCTGCTTCTTGAATGGCCGGCCGCCGCTGCCACTCGTGCAGGGACTCGGCCCGCATGCCGGCCAGGGATCGAGGGAGGAGAGGAGGGGATCAGAGGGAAAGAGAAAGAACAGGGAAGGAGAAGGAAGCATGCCGGTCTCCTAGAGGCCGCGGGGGTACGCTATTGGCAGAGATCGAGAGGGCTCTGATCGATGATGGCGCTGCCACCAGATTGGGGGCGGATCGATGATGCGGACCATGAAAAGAACTGCTAGCGGACCATCCGCTATACACGGGCGGACCGTCGCGGTTCAAGAGGACGTGCAGGTGTTCAGATGTCCAAACTTTTTTAACGGCGGACGGTTCGCTAAAAATCATGAAAAATCGTTTAATTCATTAAAAATAGCAAAACACTTCAAAAAAATATAATATTTTTACCAGAAGCTTAATGCAACATGTATAATTTAGAAGAAAAAAAATACCAAAATCTAATTTGAGTGCCCATATTAGTTCAAGGTGTGAAAACCACAAAGAATAGCTCCCACACTAACTTATATTTTTCAAACATTTAATTATTAGATACAATGAAATACATTTGTCACATTTTTTCCTAGTTTTGTAGGTTAGAATAGTCTTATTGTTAACACTGAATTTTGGTAAATTCGATATAGCCTGAATTATGAAGCAATCGGCTCTTTGTGTCAATAGGGAAGCCGATAGTCAACGCCTGTTGCCGAAGAAGCAGGAAAACAGCTAGCAGGGACTTCACGCGTAAAGGCGATTGAAACAAAGGGCTAACAAGAACTTGCATGCATATAGCAACATAGGAATTATTCGGCTTAATCTGGCCGGATAATCACGATGATTAACATGCAAATCAAAGCATAGGAAGCTTCGTACATGAAAGAGGAAAGAGGCAAGATCAAAGGAAAGGCATCCACGTGCAAACAAAAGGTGATTTAATAAAGAAAGGAAATACGGCATGGGTATCATTCTTGCGTGCGTCACGATGAAACAATTAGGAATGATTATGCATGCGGATTGGCATTGGCACGGATGGACAGGGAGAAGCTTAATTGAGGAGGACTCCGCATAAAGAAAAATAGAGTCCATGTATTTTAATATTAGTGTGTTTAGATATTTCTTTATTAGCAAGTCTGGTGTGCCGTGACCGGCTAGGTTGTCTAGGCTATAAATATGTACTCCCATCCATTGTGGAAGGATTATCACACGATCAATCAACAAACTCTATTTTTTACTTGCAATTTACTTTTCGGCGACTTCGCCACTTTTCTTTTCTTTTCGACGAGTTCTTTCGAGTTGATCAAGGACGCCTAACATTCGAGCGACTCGATCTGCTGGTAAGTTTTCGTTTACTGAGTAAATCTGAGCTCTAGCTTCCGGGCGCATCGCTGTGACTTCGTTCAGATCTATTCAAAAGTTATTGAATTAAATTTAGGATTTGACTTCCAGGTGTATCGCTGTCGTCTCATCTAGATTAATTCACAATTTATCGATATTTGCTAGTTCTATAGGTTTTACCTGTTGTTTTAGCTTTTATCGATATCTATCCAGCTTGGAATACGTTTGATCGACTGATTATTGTGTTATCTTATTCATAATTATATAGCCGATTAGATCTATTCCAGGTGATTGTCTAGCGTTGTTTAGGTTACACATTCGTAACATTTACACTGCTCTCTGTGCACATCGGCTGACCTAGCCTATTGTTTATTTCAAATCGGCTAATCGAGCCGATTTTATCATCTTCTGTATCTGCAATCGCCTGCCGATAAGGCCTGTGAGGGATATTCGGAAACTCCAGCCGACACACCCTTGAATTTAACGTTTACTCTGTCTCCTTGTCAATCAACAGGTCAGATTGACCGGCACACTTGGTCTACTTTCCGAAGCTTGGCGAACACTTGCCCTCGGATTCCAGTGTGTTGATTTTTGCGTCAACACATCTTTTGACACGCCCAGTGGGACCCGACGATATCATCATGAATTTTCCAATGGAGATGTTCGAGCAAGCTATGAAACAAGCAATGATCGACTGGACTAACAGCCTGCATCAAACATAGGCTCAGACAGGCGGTTATCAATATTATGCATCGGCTCCGCAACCGATGTCTTTTCAGCAACCATGGTTAACAGTTCAACAGACACAGCCTATGGTTCAACAACCGCGAAGAATCATTTATCAGTTTCAACTGCCAGCAAGCTATCAGCTACAGACGTTTATCCTTTCACTGATGAGTTATCAACCACAACAGTCAGGCGGTTACCAACCACAGGCATCGGCTTATCAGCCGATGAGTTATCAACCATCGATGGCTATTCCGCAACAATCAAATTATTATCTGCCACAGACGTCGATTTGTCATATGACTTGTCAGCTTCAACAATTAAGTGTGCAACAGCTGATTGCAGAGTCACCGGTTGTACAACATCCAATCGTGCAACAACTTCGACCAGATAGTTGTCAGCCGATTATGCAACAATCGGAGCCAATAATCCAGCCAAGACAGGGAATTTGAATCTAAGGTATTGGCTTCTGGAATGTCCAGAAAATTAGAGGATGACAATATTGAAGATAAAATCTCAGCCAATATTGAAGATGAGGAGGCTACCTCTGAATTACTAATCTCTGAAAAATCTGAAGAGTTGAAATCTATCAATTCTGGGGTGCAATTGTTGGCTAAGGAACTAGGAAGACAAGACCGGCATGAAGAAAGGCTGGATTTTGAAAGGTCTTCTGCAGAAGAATTGGCCGTTAAACAAAAATTGTTTAGAGTTGGGAATATCAAGAAACCAGTGCAAATTGGTGAACACTTATTTCCGACAGACATGACCAATGTCAATGGCCATGATGGGAAATTTAACTCTACGATATTGGTCTTTCAAAGGGCAGAGAAGTCTGAATCCATTGTTAGAGAAAACTTGAATAAATATATTATTTGGACTGGGAAGGCCAATATAGTGATCCTTACAAGAGTATTGGCTGTCATATTCACTGAGTATAATCGGGGGTTCTGCTTAAATTTATGGGATCCAGGTGGACAGAGCTATGAGTGTAGCAGTAACCATGGGCCGATGACTTTGTTTTTCTTTTAGTCTATTGACTATCGGCTTGTTACGTATGCTTATTGACTTTTGTCCTTGGATTGCTGATATGGTTCCATCGGCTATTACAAAGCTGACGATTCATGCATTGGTTTAAAAAAATATTCCAAAGATGAGGTTATACCTAAGTTTGATGAAATACAATGTGGCCGATGGCATCTGATGGCACGTCTGATATATTCTCATTCATTAGTAAGAGGAAGACAGTCAGAATGCATTGGATTTTCACACGTCAACGGAGACTGGAAAATATTTAAGTAATGAACATCCGATGACAGAAATATTAATCTGAATACCAGCTTCGGATGCATGATCAGTTGATGAGAATGTACAGTGTATACATCGGCTGATGGTGCTTGTTATTAGGACCTCCGACAGAATAGTAAGAAGCTAATCTATCATTGGCTATATGCGTTGAACAATGATCTCTGCTGATATATCCGGTGCCAAGAGGAGAAGAATCAGCTGTCATGGTCACCAGGGGAATTGCATGATATCAGGAGCCGATGAGTTGACTCTTCCGGAGCTTGCATCAATCACATCGGAGGACTCAACAACCAAAGCATCCGTGCAAATTCATTTGTTAAACAAATCGGCTACATGCGCTTCAAATTGTTGGCATCTATAGCCGATGATTGTTCAAGGAGTGGAGGCTGAAAAGTTAAATCTCAGATATATTAGCCGACAAAGGCCTTGGAAGTCGGAGCCAATGTCAAACCTGCTCCTCGGCAACGAAGGCAACTGTAAACTTGATAGCCGATGATGTGGAGGACAGTTGATGATAGAGTTGATCCTACCTAAGCACGCTCCATCTCGGCTGGCGCACGCTTCACATGTTTGGCATTGGTGACACACTGACCATTCTGCTCAGGCTCATGACTGTTAGGACACCGAGGAGGCCGTGGAGCACCTGAATGACATCAAAGCTACAACCGACGTCCAGAAAAACGCTGATCATGGGGTTCATTGGCCATGAATGTATCGGCTATGGGACTGTTAAATTGGCACATTGGCTGATGAACTAACATTGGCTAGCAATATTAGTTTATTTAGCTGATGAAATAGCTATCGGCTAACTATTTGGAACGTCTTCCTCCCCTTCACCGTCGGCATGAACGTGACTGGGCATAGACACAAATGGTGATGGTAACGGCGTCAACAATGGCATCACGGGTCGACGATCGACGATCCGGCGTGCAGTCTTTAAGATCAAAGTGTGTCGGCTCTAATGGTCACAGCCGATGGCAAGAAGCAAAGGTTCCTCCCGGCTGGCAGGATAATTGAAGAAACTAGTCATTGGTGTACATCGGTAAGGGCACTTGCTTCCATCCTGTACATGCATGCAGCCGATGAAGAGGAACTAACAGGTGCATGTATTAGCCGATGGAGGCTATGTGGTATTTGCATCGGCTGTTGAAAGTATAATCGGCTATATGAAATATTTTATTACATCGGAGTTGATCAACAAGTCGGCTGGATGCATCGGCCGCGACGGATGAAACAACTAGCAGCTTAAACTTGAAAGGTTCTACTTTTGGAAAAAATCGGCAGTATTACTCGAAAGGCCGATGCGACCATTATGGTTACGTGAAAACAGCTACCTCCTTGACTTGGCCGATTATTTTTGGGAGATCATTGGCCATGAAGCCGGATCATTGGAGATAGCTTCCTTGAAATAATACCACAGCAAGGGGAGAAAATAGGGCATCAATTATAAATGGACTGATGGCCGATAGCACGGAATTAAGAAGGCGATGACTATGCTTATTGCCTCCGGACAGTCAATTCTGAACATGTATCTGGGGGGTATCGGAAATCAATTTTGAAGTAATTGATTGATGGGATATTAATTAGCCGCCGGACCATGACACCACGCGTCAGCTCTTCAGCATCATCACGATGGGATTGACACGGTGCACAAATGCGTGGCGCAGATCGGCATCGGCAAAACCACGCATCATCGACAAGGCGGCATATCGGCGCGCCGTTCATCTGCGACCAATCGGCAAGCGTGGACCCTCTTATCTATGCAATGGAGATCGTTGATCAGCAGAGGCCGAGTGGATCCTTTCGGTTAGCAGCAAGCCAACACGGGCTTATCAGCACCATTTGGTTCTTTCCACCCGATGCAAGGGCCGGTCGGCCGATGAAATTAAATATGCCAGCCGATAGCTCGCACAATATGGAAAAACGTCGGCTAATGAAGTTTTAAGAAAATTCAGAGGCATGTGATTCTTCGTCGGCAATAAGGAGAGCCAATACATTCTTAATCGGCTGGTGATTGGCCTAAGAGAGAGCGAGGAAACCGGTCCAACTTCTTTGCTGCTGCGCGAATAAGAGGATGGGAATACTAGGAGGGAGAAGCAAATACAAGTCCCATAAGCATGTGTCCTAGTTGATCAGAGGGACGAGAATCATGAACGAGATAAGCATGTGGCCGAATAACTATATCAATACTGTCTATCGGCTTTTATCAGTTCCATGGCACATCGCATGAACGTCAAGCTGTATAGAAGCCAATATTGGTCTACCTAAGTCTGTGGTCTACGAGTGGAGATGCCTTATTGGCTACTAATACTGGGTTGAGCCGATGTGAGGACGCAGATAATACATCGGCCACTAAGTTGAGCCGATGGGAAGGCACGAACGAGGCATTGGGCACCAGCATTTATCACAGGTCCTCACGACTGCTTCGTTCTTGACGGATGGTACACAATATATGCTTTCCTTTCGACGACGGCGCGGACACGGCTAGCATAGTCACAGAGATGATGAAGCCATTGGCCTGAGGCGTCACGATGTAGTTGCGTTGGTGCCGGCATCTACATCCTACGCATGTGAGGCTATAGGCGCTCGTACGCAGCTAATAATCCAGCATGCAAACAAGGAAGCGCACAAGGCCATGCACGTATCATATATGTACATGTTGGCTACCTGGAGATGACAGGAGGCTAGCAAGAGATATTGGCTATATGGAATCTTTATTACTATGAAGAATCGAAAGCCAATAAATGTTCTATATTGTAACTACATCAGCACAGTCTCGACAACGGCGGATCATCGATGGATTCAGAGTATTTCGTCGAAGATGATCGATGGAATCAACAGCAGAGTAACAGACAAAAATCCAATTTAATTGTTCTGGAGCCGGTGACAGGAATTAGCCAGTTCAGATTTTTTGAGGGGCCGATCATACAAAGAATTGTCTAACAGTGACTCCCTCTCCAACGTGATGAAGCCATGAAGACACATATGTGAGGAACATCTAGACAGTGCCGCAAGGGATGAAATATGCATCATGTATATCAAGCTGCTAGAGCACGTGTGTGAGATCATGGGGATACCAGGATCACATGGTCAGCCGAATTGTTGGGCAATAATTGATGATCACAAGACTGTGATGCTGCCGCCCACCGCCAATGCTGGTGTGATCAAAGAAACCTTACTTCTTACTGCAAAAATACTTGGGTTTTTTATTTTGTGAAAAAATAGAAATAGCTTAGCTCCTCAATGACGTGAAATTCCTACCAGAGCCATATGTTGATATATCTTTGAAAACCTCATACATATGCTACTTGTTCTTGCATTGAGCGTTGTCAAGATCAAGATCACGTACACTCCACATATATTTCCATTGCTGGGTATTCTAGATTCACCTACCTAGCCACTCATATGCTGACTTTTACACTGGAAGTTATGCAAAAATATGCCTTCCATCCACGCAAAAATACTCCATCACTTTGACATGACTCTTCATATTGCAAGAAGAATATGGGCTATGCGAAAGAAAAGCAGAGGGAAAAAATATCCGTGCCCAGAAGCATAAAAAAAAGAAAAAAGAAAGAGAAAGATAGCCCGTATCTTAAAATAAAAGATAAGAGTCATGCAGAAAGGGGTGCGAGTTCTATCCAGAAAAATTCCACACACATGCACATCTTGATCTGATTGTATGACCTGTTTTATCTATTAGGTCCGGTTTTTGACTTTGCAATATATGTGAAACATGTATGTTTCTTTTCGCTCCCTACCCTGAGCTCCACAAAAGGCCTTATTAGAAATAGAGGGGAAAGAGACAATCCAACGTCTTGGTGAGGAATCATACAAATTGAGTGATATGAGAGAGTCATTTGAGGATCAAAGTTTTATTTTGATTTTAAAAGTCTTTTAAGGACCCAAGTTATTTAGCAGGAAGAGTATGGTTGAATTGATTCTTCGCGTTGGCTTTGAAAAATTGTGATAAAAAGCTTGGGAGAGTCATCGGCTACGAAAAAGGATTACCAAAAAAAAAGTTCATCACAATCTCCAGTTCGCTATGATCTTCATTTGTCAGGTGTTCTAGACTTTAACTTCCGGGCGCATCGCTGTCATTTCGTCTAGATTCATTTGTCAGTTATTGAAGTCTCAACAATACTGGAGGCATCAGCTGGATTCTGGTAAGGAATGTGGAAAAAGGCATCGGCTATAAAAAAACAGTATCAGGAAAGCCGAAGTGTCGAATCCACAAAGCGATTAATTAAGCAGATTCAGACAATGGGTTTACAAAGTTTCGAAGCATGAAACCTTCATACTCCGAAACTGGGGGGCCTGTGTTGACACCGAATTTTGGTAAATTTGATATAGTCTGAATTATGAAGCAATCGACTCTTCAACCGCTGTTGCCGAAGAAGTAGGAAAACAGCTAGTAGGGACTTCACACGTAAAGACAATTGAAACAAAGGGCTAACAAGAACTTGCATGCAGATAGCAACATAGGAATTATTCGGCTTAATCTGGCCGAATAATCACGGTGATTAGCATGCAAATCAAAGCAGAGGACGTACATGAAAGAGGAAAGAGGCAAGATCAAAGGAAAGGCATCCACGTGCAAACAAAAGGTGATTTAATAAAGAAAGGAAATACGGCATGGGTATCATTCTTGCGTGCGTCACGATGAAACAATTAGGAATGATTATGCATGCGGATTGGCATTGGCACGGATGGACAGGGAGAAGTTTAATTGAGGAGGACTCCGCATAAAGAAAAATAGAGTCCATGTATATTAATATTAGTGTGTTAAGATATTTCTTTGTTAGCAAGTCTGGTGTGCCGTGACCGGCTAGGTTGTCTAAGCTATAAATATATACTCCTATCCATTATGGAAGGATTATCACACGATCAATCAACAAATCTTACTTTTTACCTATAATTTACTTTTCAGCGACTTCGCCACTTTTCTTTTCTTTTCGACGAGTTCTTTCGAGTTGATCAAGAAAGTCTCACATTCGAGCGACTCCATCTGCTGGTAAGTTTTCGTTTACCGAGTAAATCTGAGCTTTAGCTTCCGGGCACATCGCTGTGGCTTTGTTCAGATCTATTCAAAAGTTATCGAATTAAATTTAGGCTTTGACTTCCGGGCGTATCGCTGTCGTCTCGTCTAGATTATTTCACAATTTATCGATATTTGCTAGTTCTATAGGTTTTACCTGTTGTTTTAGCTTTTATCGATATCTATCCAGCTTGGAAAACGTTTGATCGGTCGCTTATTATGTTATCTTATTCAAAACATCATATAGCCGATTAGATCTATTCCAAGTGATTGTCTGATAGCGTTGTTTAGGTTACACATTCGTAACCTTTATACTGCTCCCTGCACACATCGGCTGACCTAGCCGATTGTCTATTTCAAATCGGCTGACCGAGCCGATTTTGTCATTTTCTGTATCGGCAATCGCCCGCCGATACGGCCTGTGAGGGATATTCGGAAACTCCAGCCGATACACCCTCGAATTTAATGTTTACTCTGTCTCCTTGTCAATCAACACTTGCCCTACTTTCCGAAGCTTGGCGAATACTTGCCCTCAGATTCCAGTGTGTTGATTTTTGCGTCAACACTTATTGTAAAAATTTCACAATTTTTCAAGATTATTTGCTATTTTTTTGAATTAAACACGGGCGAACCATCCGCCATACGCGGGCGGACCGTCCGCATTTCAAAAAGTTTAGACGTGCAGGCGTTCGGATGTCCGAACTTTTTGAACGGTCGACGGTCTGCCTTAGGTGACCGGACGGTCCGCTAAAAATCTTGAAAAATCATTTAATTTATTAAAAAATAGCAAAACACTTTAAAAATGTAAAATTTTTATCAGAAGCTTATTATGATATGTATAATTTAGAAAAAAAATATCAAAATCTAATTTGAGTATTCATATTAGTTCAAGGTGTGGAAACCACAATGAATAGCTCCCACAATAACTTATCTCATACAAGTTAAGGCTAACTCTATGTTTTTCAAACATTTAATTATTAGATACAATAAAATACATTTGTCATTTTTTCTAGTTTCGTAGGTCAGAATAGTCTTATTGTATAAATTTCACAATTTTTCAAGATTGCTTGCTATTTATTTTGAATTAAACCATTTTCCAAAATAAATTGGAAGAACATTTGTAGGGGCGGGTGGCGGGGGGGTTGAGCCGCCCCTACAAATGGATTTTTGGGGCGGCTCAGTTGCTACAGTGCACCAGCTCCATTTCTAGCCACGGGTGCAAAATTGGTCCGTCCCTAAAAAAATCAAGGCGTTGCTACAAATCATTTTTGTAGTAGTGGAAATCGGCACGACATGTGGTGTGTGCCTGTCCAGCGTGGCTGTTCCCTCCCTCTTTCTCTCTCTTGGCTCAACAGGCCGGCCATCAAGCTCTGCTACGAGATAGGCAAGTGGCAAGTGGGGCTGACAATTGGGTGAATCCAACAGCTCCGCTTCAGTGCTTGAACCACCTCACCTAAAAAACGGACTCGGTAGCAGGTAGCTGGTGAGTGACCGGTGTTTCCTCCGAGTGGGCGCGGGCCCGTCCGCTCGAGGCCAATCCGTGGACTTCCCATTTCCCCTAGTCCCTCTCCGATCCTGCCTCACTCGCTAAATCGAGCACATCGCCTCCAAATCGAGTGCCTAGCCACCAAATCTATCGAGCTCTAGTCATCCTCCCTCTTCGCCTCCAAATCAAACCAACCCCTTCCTCGAATCGAACATCAAATCGAGGATGAACCGAGTAGGTCCCCGTGCAAGTCAGAGCTGAATCGAGTAGCGGGAAATTTGGGGAAGCAGGGGCCGAGTAGGGCAAGGGAGGAACAAGCAGCTCGCTTACCTCGCTTTGCTTTGCCTCTCCAACTCCTTGCTCGGCGACGGTGAGACTGGGGTGCGGCGAGCTGGAGGTAGGCGGCGCAGGCGGTGTGGAAGGCTAGGGTATTATCGCGTGAGAGATCGTATGGTCACTGCTCCGTGTGGGGTCCAGTGGGTTGATGCCACACCAACAGCGTTGGCGGACATGCCGGAAACGTCTTCTTCAAAGGAAGAAGCATATGAGGAGCATGCCGCCAAAGGCGGGAAATAAATAGATGTGTGTCTCAGTCGTCGTGTGGGCCCCTAGCTTACTTTATGACTGGTGGGACCCGTGTGTGGTCCGGAGGGCGTTCATTATAGAAGGCAAGTGCCGTGTACTCGCAGACCATCGATGAAATGGAATGAACTCTCCCCCCAAGTCTTCTTCCTCGTCTGTCTCCTCCCAATTTCTCTCACCGAATTTCATCACCTACCTTTACCGTCGGTTCTGACGACCGCTCATCGGCGTCAGGACATGACAAATGGTATTAGAGCCTTGCCCGTCGGTCCTGATTTTGCAGCATAATCTCAATTTTCCTCATGTAAATCCCATGAGGGAAGGTTGCGAGTTACTTCGGCGACAAGCTGTAAATCTGTTACCTAGGGTTCGGTGGATTTAATTTGGAGCGGCAGTCAGTACATCTTTGAGAAAGGTAGGACACCAAGTTCGGCAAGCGATAGGAGCGATGGAGGAGTTCAAGAAGACATCGATCCAGCGCTTGGAGCGGATTGAGCTCAAGGGCGGTGGGGTTGATGATGTGAACGAGCGACTGGACCAATTGGACCACAAGTTTGTAGATTAGGTGAAGAGGCTGGATCAAGTGCAGATGAAGGTCGATCTATCCATGACCTCACTAAGTACGGTTCAGCAAGAGCAGTTGCACGTTGTGAAGGCTCTGAAAAGCACGTCGACGCCATCGTTGACGATTCCAGCCGTGGGTGATGGGATCTCGACCTTTGACTACCTCAGTGATGCTTCATACGGGCCCTGTGCCGCAGGTGCCTTAGCTTAGGTGACGTTCCCACCCCCAAAATTTTGGTGACAGTTCATCTGCTTGGCCTGCTATTCCTGTTAAGGATAATTGAGGACCAATGGTGGTCACCCTTGAATGATGAGTGATTGATAACATCGTGTGGATTTGATGTATCTCTTGGCTCGTGATGTGCAGGTGTAGGACGTGACGTGACGGCCCTCCATGCTCTTTAGCACGAGATTTTGAGTCTCGCGGGTCGACAGCATTGCGGTGAAGGGCGAGCTCCAGCTTGGGTGCGATGTACCATGCGGTGATGACGGGCAAGCAAGAGGCTTGGCGCCGATGCATCATGCGGTGGTGAAGAACAAGTGGAGGTTTGGCGCCGAGGGACCCGAGGAGTCCGGGTGGAGTCATGGGCGGTCCACATGGTGCGCGATCAGAGCAAGAGTACATGAAGAGTGATATGGTGATGAAGACGGCGGCGGCCAAGTCAGAGAGGAAGGCGATGGCGAGTTCAAGTAGGCTGCCCATGTGGCGGGAGCGCGAAAGATCTTGAAGGCATCGTGGCACTTGGTGGGAGGTCGAACACGCGTTGACATCGGAAAAGGCAGGTTTGTCGGTTTGGGCCTCAAAACCTGAGGGTCCGGTGCGGCCGGATGGCGTTTGTGGAGGGCACGTGGCAGCATCGCGAAGCTTGTGTCGATGCGAAGCAGAGTCGTGAAGACGGCGTGTCTGTCCGGTGGTCCGATAAAAAGTTGGACGATTTTACCCCTAGAGGGTATTTGGGTTGTGTGCTTCATTTAAGGGCATTTTGGTCATTCGATAAGTGCCTATATATATGTGGAGGGGCTGTGTGGGCAGCCCACCTCTTTTGCATCTCTTATTTGGAGGTCCTCTCATTTGTCTGTGAAAGCTAGGGTTTGAGAGAGAGTGGATCTTTAATTTGATCTTTTCGTGACTTGTAACTGGACCTCGTGGAGTAATCGATCGATCAAATTCGTATTATTTTATCAATCCCGTATGTATTTCTTTTTCTGCATTTTTCGGGTGGATCTTCGAGTGATTTTCGATTCACTAGATTTACTCGATCTTTTCGCAAACTTCTTTTTGGATCTGTTAGACTTCGTAGCCATTAATCTACGGTTCAAATTTTGTGCAGATCCAGAAGTTTTGAGAGGGTAATTTGCGTTTGAAATCTCGGTTTTGTTCTGGCTTCTCCCTTTCTAGCTTCGGTTTGCTTGCAGGAATTTTCAATCTGGGAATGGGCAGTGAAAAGGATGGTGCGCGCGCGAGCCTGCGAACTACGCGGCGCGCGGCACGCGTGCACTGCGCCGACAGCGAGCGACGGCGCACGAACGGCCGTCGGGGCGGCAGCCAGCAGCAGCCAGCACTGCTGGTAGCGCATGGAGGAGCAGCATCTCGCAGCGGGGGACTCCTATACATTATGTGTAAGTTAGATAAATCTTTCATCTTTAAAGCCCATTTGTCCCAATTACTTGCTGCAAACAAGTTCAACATTTCAACAGAATCACTTCAACATTTTTATAAACATGTTCAACATTTAACTTCGAATTGTTGAAACTGTAAATACGGAATGTTGAAATTGGAGTTACGGAATGTTGAAAATATTAAAATTGAAAGTTGAATAGAGCGTCTTCTTCTCCGGCGATTTGGGCGCCTTCTTCTCCGGCGCCGGCGCGGGCGGCGCAGAGCAGGCCAGCGCGCAGCAACGTGCAAGCAGCGGCGCACGGCAGCGAGGCATGGCACGGCAACGACGCACCACACAGAGGCCGCGAGGCACTGCGCGGGGGCACGTGCGGCCGCGTGCGGTGGCTCCGCGGCGGAGCGGGAGCTGGGGCGCGTGCGGCCGCGAGGCATGGCGCAGGGGTGCGTGCGACGACTTCGCGGTGGACCGAGCACCGAGCACGGGGCGCGGCGGCGGCGGCACAGCGCGAGGAGAGGGCAGCGCGCGGGCAGACGGCGGCGGGTGGGGAACAGAGAAGGTTAGGAAAGAGAGAGAGGAATTTAGAGTTTGACATGGATCCAAGGGCAGTGGTTGTTTGTCCGAATCTCAAACAGTGGAAGGTGACGAAGAAAAAATCTTCTGAAAGATATATAGGATCCACGGCTCGCAGCCGGGGGAGCGGATCACGTCGGCAGCGGCCCACGTGCGCGTGCGGCACGCACGGCCTGCAGGCTGGTTCCGAAGCCCAAGACCCGGCTCGGGACTGCAGGCCAGCACAGGGCACGTGGCCCAAGAGCGAACGCGTGGACGCAGCTGGTCCAGCACGCAAGGCAAAGCCAGCGGCTGCTAGCAGGACAGCCACCGTAGCCCAGCAGGGGCACGACCAGGGCCCAGCGCCTGCAGGCCACCAGGCCTTTGGTGCTCGTGGCCCTTGAGGCAGCAGCGTGTGAGGAGCTTGCACGTGGCCCAACCAAGCTGAGTTTTTTACTTGTTTATTTCCTGCTCTTAAGATTTAAAATCATTGCTTCACTGTTTACACTAGTTAATACTTGTGCTTGATAGTCTTAGTTAATTTAGTTAATTAGCATTTGCTTTTGCTAATCAGGGTCAGTTGGTTGCTTAGTTACTTTGTGTTAATTAGTTTTAATTGTTACTTTTTACATGCTTAGCTAAGAGGACTCTTTTATGGTGAGTAGTTCTAATCTTTTTGGCGAGACTCTTGATCGACTTTTGGACATTGGTTCCGCTTGATTTTGAGCTTTGCTAATCATTGTTAAATCATCGCATGCTTTGTTAAGTGGATTTGTTGGTAGCTTTGCACAAATAGATTGTTGTACTTTGGATTCCGCTTTGAGTCGACCTCTCGGTGTTGCTTAATCTTTGTTTCTGCTTTGCATCGAGCTTTTTCTAATCGTTCCTAGAATGAGCATGTCACCAGTTGACTTGTGTCATCTTGGCGATTAGAAGAGAGGTGTTTTGGGCAATGAATTGGAGTTAGCTTTTCAAAGAGATTTTTATCGGCTCTCATTCACCCCCCTCTAGTCGCTCATCCTGATCCCACAATAATCAGTCCCGTCGCAATTGGCTGCCCAAAATTTGATGGTTCTTATGTTAGGATTTGGTTGGATAAGTGTTAGGCTTTTTCCTCATGTATCAAATTGCTGAAGGGTTTAAGGCTATTGCTGCTTCTAACCAAGAAATCAGGTCGTAATAACCAGGCTGGGCAAGCTCACGCCTAGATCGTTAACATCTTGCCAAAACCATTTTTTATTTTTTAACATAAAAAGACAAAAAATCGCAAAAAAAACCCTACAAACCTAGGAGATTTGAGATTTTTGATAAGTCACATATACATCTGAAATCCTTAAGAGTTTCACACCTGCAATTTTCTCTAGAGTCGTAACTTCGTCTTCGAATTTGTTTGAACCATTGTGCTTCTTATAATTAATACGGTCAAATAAGATCTAATTCAAATATTTTTATTATTAGAAAAAATATTTCATATGTACTTGAGCAACATTTATAATATACTATCTCGACAATATATAAAACTATTGAGCTAGCATATGTAAAAAGTTGAATTGAGTTTAGCCATTTATTGAGCAAGTGCTTACAAATGTTAAGCTGTTATGGGTTTACGCGTAAAACGTTGAACCTAGTATTCTAAAATGTTGAGATGCACAAGACTACGAATACATTTATTTAATCATAAAGATTGGAAGGGAAAAAAGAAAAGAAAAGAAAACACTAAAAAAATGGCGGCAAAAATCATGGCACGGAAGGCGAACACGCAGCGTGAAACATGACATTGCAGCCTTGCAGTGGGCCGGCCGTTATAGTGTCTTGCCGTCGCTCGCCCTACAGTGACAGAAGATAGAGATCCTTGTTCTTTTGCATGTTTAAATTACTTCGCACACGGAGTGAATATAAGTTGATCTCAAGCAAGAAAACAACTGAATGAGTTGGTTCAAACAAACATAATCGTATACAGCAAAAGCGCGAAGTAACCCGTAGAGGCCTATTTAGTACCGGGCCAAGACGCTAACCGGTACTAAATGGCCGCGCTATTTTAGTACCGAGCTAAAATACCAATCACTACTAAAAGGTGACTTTTACTAAAATGGCTCCGGGGGCTTTCAAATTTAGACCCGGTACTAAAATGGCTCTATGCCAGCTTTAGTACCGGACTAAATTATGACCGGTACTAACGTGTATGGACGAAAGGTCGTTTTCTTGTAGTGCATGCATCAAGCACAGATACAATCACTAGGTTTTATTTCTTCAACCAAATCCAAATGTAAGGTGAACTTACATCCACGAGAACCGAGTACATAATAATACATGTGTATTAGTACTTAAAAACACACCGGAAATACCTGAACTAAGGCAGATAAGTGCAAGGATAAGACTGTCATACAGATCGCATGCCAGTTTACACTCGAGAGCACCTGGTGAAAGCTGTAGCATTGTTCCATATTTATATTCTTAAAAGATTTGTAATTGCCTCCCGTTAGTCTTGATCATGAGCACCGCTTGGTCCCTGGATGTCGTCATCTGCTGGACACCTGCAAAATATTGTTGCGGGTTAAATTACTCGTCTATTAATTACATAGAGTAGTTGTCTAATATTCGGAACACAATGATTATGTTAAGAGGCAATAGCATGCCCAACCAGCTGACTCTGCAACGATTATTCCAAACACTTAAACAAGGTACTAGAGAGGAGGGAGGCGTAGATTAGGTACACAATACCTATCGAGCACGAATCTCAAACAGGGCTCAAATCCTGATGGTTGGTGTAGAGGCCGGAAGTTATACTTCCTTTATCTAAAAAAAATATCTATCGAGCACATTCCTCCATGAAGATTAATAACTGTTTACATCTATAAACGAACCCTTTGTTTGCTACTCCTCGAAATATAGTAGAAAATTAAGGTCGAAATGGGAGGGAAAATAAATTGTGACTGACCTTACAGCCTTTCCCACGAAGATTTTTCAAAGTGACATCATCTTCAAAAATCTGAGTCAATAACGCCAGAGAAAGCTCCTCGAGGGACGGCAAATACAGAAGTCCCTCCGGGAGCTTGGTCATATTCCACCACCCAACAAGTTCCAGGCGTGAGAGACTTGGCATCGCCCCAATCTCTATTCTCCACTCATCACATTCAAAATATGCAAGTTTCAATTCTTGCAGCCGAGGGAACCTTTGCGCAGAGCAGACCATGATGCTTCCTGAATACCCCCTTAATAAGAGCACCACAAGGCAGGGAAGCTTCTCCAGGATGGGCATCGGGTCTTCTTCAATGGCCTCAGCCTCTAGATGAAGCTGTCGTAGGCCTTGCGGGAAGAGTTGGCTCTCAGGCAACTTATTGAGCCTCTCGAAAATCCCAAGGTCAGCCTCAACCAAATAAGTCATGTTTGCCAGAATATGAATCATTGGTGCGGGCATGTTGGAAGCATGCAAGTCGAGAGCGGTCAACTGGGTCATTTGACCCCAAAATGCCACCATGCCACCCTGGAAACAATCATTAACCCCCGCATATATGTGTAAGAACTGGAGCTCTTTCGGTGGACCATTCCTTGGTGGACCGAGGTAAACATGCCTTAGGGCAGGGATAGCCCATATGGATTTTGGCACTTCTGATTCCAAATCTGTATACCTCAGATCTATAGTTTGCAAATAAAGTAATTGCCCAAGTGAAGAAGGAAGCGTGACCTCGTCACACTCTATTAACCTGAGGCACCTAAGGTGAATGCACCCACTGATTGCCCGAGAGAGATTCATTACTCTCGATTTCTCTACGTGAAGAACCCTTAGGTATCTCAGCATAGGTAGGGATGGAAGATCAAAACCAATAAGAGTTCGGAGATTAGGTGCTGCCTCGAACATGTCATCTTCATAGCAGTTCTGAAGAGAAGAGCGGTATGATAGCACAACATGCCCTGCAATTTTGGGGGGATACATAACAGGTCAGGAAGGAGTCAATAATTAGGAAGAACGAACTCTGTTTTCAAAGCTAAGGAACTATATATTCAAAGAGGGGAGACGAAACCTGACCCGTAGTTTTGTCGATGACATCGCAGAAACCAGCATCTCTTGCTTCTCCAACGCACCAATCATGTAAAATATCATGAAGTCGTATACTTTCAATCCACCCGTGCGCTTTACTTGTATCAGTAACCTGAACCAAGCTTCTTTGAGCCAACTCAGTTACATACTTCCGTGCCATTTGTTCCTTATGCTTTCTTGAACTAGGAACGAAGCTTTCTGCTATCCATGAATTGATAAGATCTGATACATGTATGAGGTGATCCTCAGGGAAAACAGCAAGATAGAGAAAACAACATTTTAGATGATTTGGCAAGTCATTGTAACTTCGAGCCAGTATTTCTCCCATCATGCGCCCATTTTCAGTCGATGTCCAACCTGATAGTGTATCTTTCCATGCTTCTATAGTTAAATTCTTTGATAGAAAACCCCCCAAAACAGAAAGTGCAAGTGGTAATCCATTACATTTACTTGCAATCTGTCTCCCAAGTTCTTCAAACTCACCAATGTTATGTATCGAGGACCTGTTATATGATGGCAAGGCCTTGCTAATGAAAAGGTCCCAGCTTTTCTCAGCATCCAAGAGTTTCAGATTGTGAACTTTTCTCGGCATTTTAATGTGATTTGCAACATCAATCTTTCGGGTGGTTAACATTACTCTACTGCCATTATCTACATCTGGAAATACTTTGATGGTTCTGTTTATCTGATTCCATGTATCTGTTGTCCACACATCATCAAGCACAACTAAGTATCTTTTATCTAGTAGAAAATCATGGATCTTCTTTCCCACTTCATACTCTTGCATCTGATCAATTTCTCTGCCCTCATATTTACCCCCAAATATTTGTTTCATAATATCTTTCAATAAATCAGCACCCTTAAACTTTTGGGATACAGTCACCCATGCAATTGTGTGAAAGTGTTCCTTGATTTTATTTGAATTGTAGATTTTTCGAGCTAGTGTAGTTTTCCCTGCTCCACCCATGGCAACTATTGAGACCACACTAAGGTTGTTATCTGAAGCAAGTAATTTTGTTTCTATCTCATTTTGCTCATCCTCAAAACCAACAACAGTAACATCTTCAGAATTTGGATAGACAAGACCGCTATGTTGCAAAGAGTCATCCTCAACAAGACTCTCCTCTGCAGCAGCACTACCAATAAGATTCAAACGGTTTGCACTTTCATATATCTCATTAACCTTCCTTCTGATACGTTGAATTTCATTACCAACTTTATGAAGGGTAACCAAGTCACTTGGGAGGCGAGCATACCTTGAAATGGCGCCCATGAAGCCCTTCTTGAGCCTGTTTCTCTTCTCCATGTAGTCAACCACCTCTAGGACATTCTCAGCTTCATATGTAGCGTCCCTGATTTGGCTAACCCAAAGTTTAGCAGTTGCACTCCCTGATTTCCTCTTGGTGCCAGCATCTTGGAGGAAGCACCGCAGCCGCTCCAGCTCATCTTTCAAGAATCCCGCTTCTGAAGTAACTCCGCACAAGAATGTTGTCTCCTGAACAGCGAGCTCGCCAATTCTGCCAACAGTGGCAGAAATAGCAGGCTCAACCATTGCACCTTCTCCCTGCTCTCAGAATCTGAATGCTTGGTCAGACGATGGTTGATAGAATGCAACTGTGCCTGTGACAGGGCTATGTTTTTGTTTTGTAATGCAAGGATTGCTTTGGAATTTGGCCTCCTTTGCTTGATGGTAGAGAAAAGCACAGGACATATGCTGGAAAGAGAAAAGGAACTGCACCTCCATCACGGCAAGAAGATGCTAAAGGAAAAGCTTGAAAGCCTTCATTCACCGACTTTTCTGGATTTTTTTTTTGTCTTAGTGTATGTGATCGGTTAACAACAACAATGAGCATGCAGAGTCCGGATGATTTCTTCCTAAAGCAATCTACCCCTCTCAACCTATTTAACTGGAACGTATGGGAGACCCCTTTCTTTTTGTTTAAGCGCACAGTCTGTCCCCTAATTTAAGAGCTAAGCACGCAATGGTGTCATTTGTGTCAAACCTGTTACTCTCTCCCGCTGTTCTTCATTCATCGCTGCAGTGTGGGACTCCGGCGAGGTAGTGTTACCACGCGCTCAGCATGATCTAAGCTCATCTCGTGCTTTAATACCACTATTTTACGGTATCCTTGTCCTCTCACTTGGCTTCGCCCAGTCCAATTCTACTGCTGCATATAGTCAGTGAACAGTGTCAAGTAGTCGAATTGCTCGCATGTCTGAGCATGTGGGAGAAAGAGAATTTGTGCATTGTTTTTCCTTTTGAGTAGCGGTTTTCTTTCATGATATTAATAGATCTGCCATGTTTTTTTTCTCATAAAATTTTATCTCATCTTCTTTCTTTTTACGTCTCTGGCTTTAATCTAGCTTCTACTTTTTTCGTTCCTTTTCAGTTATATTTTACATCACAATGCCATGTTAATTGCAAATTTAAATCCTTAAATGCATAAGGTACAACATACTTATACCTAAATCAAATAAGTTTTTCTAGGACCCTTTGACTTGAATTTTTAATAATGATAGGCACGCGGGTTCCTTGAAAGGAAATTACTCTAGTAAAGTGAGCCAAGCAAATTTTTTTTTTCATTTTTTGATGAATGCTGTAATTTTAGGGCTTGACAACGGACATGATGGCTGCTTTTGTTAGCAAAATATTAAGATAATTGATAGATTACTGTATGGTTTGTGCTTAGATAAAGAAAAGTGTGTCTGTGGGATCCTATTTTGATGGCGTGGGGGGCCTAGAGCAGAGTGCAAATTCGAATTACTAAGCTAGATAATTTATTCAAGGAAAAAGTGTATTTTTCATCCCTTTAGTATTGCAAAGGTGTGACATTCATCTCTCATATTTCATTTGGTGCAAATCAACCCCTTAACTAACTAAAATGGTGCATTTATCATCCCCAACTTAATTTAACAATGGTCTAGTGTCATATAATATTGGTTTAGGTCATGTAATTATCTTACTAATTGTGGCCTAGCCACGTCTAATGTTAAGCCAATTGCTATAATAATTTGACGTGAATTGGTTAAGTTAATTTTTCGGATAAAATTTTTATGGGGTACCCAATTTAGAGGATTTACCGATTTTTTAGACTTTATATCGTCAACTCAGCATATTACATTGCTAAGCGGAGATTAGTCAAATGATTGTGTGGTATAAACTGCCATTAGATTGCACTAAACTATTGTTAACTAAGGTGGGATGATAAATGCACCAGTTTAGTTAGTTAAGGGGTTGATTTGCACCAAATGAAACATGAGGGATGATTGCCACACTTTTGTAAAACTTCAAGGATGAAAAATACACTTTTTCCGTTTATTCAACTGGGACATTTTTCGGAAGTTGAGTACCGTGTTGTGATATGGCTGTTGGCTCGTGGCTAAAGCTCTCATGGAGTTGGTCAGGAATATTAATGAACTTGAAGTGTGCAATCTTCAAAATTTTCTTCCTAGTGCCAATGCGCTATGTAAACTCACCCTCCTGCCAGCTTGTGTTGTACCAGGTAGAGCTTGTGCCACGCATAATAGCTGTTAGGTACGGTGCTTAGCAAGTAATTCCTATAGTCACTCATGTAGGCATGAACGTGATCTTGGTCGCCTCGGAATACAGGGCGCAATGAAACCAAAATATTCTTTTGTTGGCGTGTTGCATAACAAGGGTGGAATAGCGATCAGTACTTTGTGAAAGTGTTAAACTTGTTGGGAATATCTTCCAATCCATCCCAGCTGTTACACACTCCCGTCACTTCAATGAACAACGCAGCGAACACTTGCTCATGCTGTTACACACTCCCGTCACTTCAATGAACAACGCCGCGAACACTTGCTCATCGTGTTGAAGCTATCAAACTCGAGCTATTCTGATGGCATCATCGGAGGAATTTTGAGATAAGGCTATCAAATTGTCCTGATCAAAATATAAAGGAAGAACTGATAAACCACATTGCTGACAATAACAGATATGATTTTCGTTGTCATTCTTTTGTACAAGTTGTAATTGACACCGTTCTTTCCGTAGTGCCTGATAATGGCTCTAGTGTAGCATTATGTGTCGTGGTTGTAGATCACTTGGAGTTGCACACATACTAGGAGCATAATAGATCCTCAGCTCAACGTTAATCGACTGGCCACTAGTTCACCCAGGAAAGATGCTGCACCTGAATATACAAGCTAAGGTATCATCTGATAAAAAACAAATATGGTAAATGAGTGAACCAGTGATGAATGTAATATAGGCTTTAGGTCAAC
The DNA here is from genome assembly GCF_016808335.1 of Panicum virgatum. Taxonomy (NCBI): domain Eukaryota; kingdom Viridiplantae; phylum Streptophyta; class Magnoliopsida; order Poales; family Poaceae; genus Panicum; species Panicum virgatum. The sequence goes on from NC_053143.1 coordinate 41,954,025, forward strand.
CACAGAAATGGACAATGGTGCAGTATGATTTCATTATTCCATGGTACACTGCAGTAAAATCAGGTAAACTTCCAGACTGTGCCGTAGTTGTTTGGAATTGCAAAGCAAATCCTACGATCACATCATAGGAAAAACTGCTCATTTTGCAAGCTACATGATTATACATAGCCGAGAAGTTTCAGCCTACGAAAAAATCTGCTGGAACATGCCACAGTATCAGCCACGCATAGGCTACTTGTCTAATCGTCCAGCTCAATGTCTTCACAACTGAGGAATCTCCCGTGGGACTTGATCACACCAGAAGCTTTGCCGTGGTTAAGAGCAACCTTCAAAACTGACTCATTCGTAGTGCCGGTAGATTCAGGCCACGTTTGGGACCGCGAGCAGCAGACGCGTGTCGCTTATACACGAACGTGGCTCCGACGTCGCTTACCTGATTTTCTCGTGCGCGGTTCAAACTTCTGCGTTTTGCGTCGTGGGTGTTCGCCAAACGCGCGCCGACGCGAGGCGTTTGGCAGGATTATTTCCATCTTCCGCGTTTACGCATCGCCACCGCGGTCCCAAATAGGGCCTCAGCCTGAAAGACATAACGAAGTTAGATTAATGTCAAATCACCTGACTACCTGTATAGTGTTCATTATCAATCAGGTCTACCATGCAATGGGGAAAAACATTCGAGATGAACATAACCTGTTAATATCTGGCCAGGTGACTGTAACGTCCCACCTCCCCGAGGCCGGGGACCAACACATGTCTTTTCTACACACTTTGTCCTCACTTGTGCGCACCCAGGAAGAACTTCCCGGTTGGTCACCCATCCCCAAATTGCTCCAGGCCAAGCACGCTTAACCTTAGAGTTCTCTGGAGATTGGCTTCTGGAAAAGAAGATGCAACTTGTTGACATGAGTATTCTAATCAATTCTATTAAACCCTGGGTCGGGATGTCACATACTCATCCCCTTAAGAGACCGACGTCCTTGTCGGTCAATCCCAAGCCAGGAACGTCCGTCCAGTACGTCCAGTGCCAATGGCCCATGTGCGACGTTCGTGTGTCCAGTGCCAATGGTGCCTGTGCGACGTCCGTGCGACCAGTGCCAACGGCGCATCCCAGATGCCCGCGCACTGACCCGCCACGCGCCCGTCCACATGCCGGTGGCATCTGCACCACCACGCGCCCGTCCACATGCCCGTGCATTTACGCCCGTACGTGCCCGTGAAACCGCGAGAGTTGGCTCTGATACCATTCTGTAACATCCCGCCTCCCCGAGGCCAGGCCCGCTTACATCTGGCAGTTTTATAGGACATAGACTATCCTAATAGACCAACACATGTCTTTTCTGCACACTTTGTGCTCACTCGTGCGCGCCCAGGAAGAACTTCCCGGTCGGTCACCCATCCCAAAATTGCTCCAGGCCAAGCACGCTTAACCTCGGAGTTCTTTGGAGATCGGCTTCCGGAAAAGAAGTTGCAACTTGTTGACATGAGTATTCTAATAATTCTATTAAGCCCTGGGTCGGGATGTCACAATGATGAGATGCATTCAACCCCTAAGCAGCTACGCTGAAGCTGTATGATAACTTCAATTGCGCAAAGGTCCATCCTACCGGTTTACCTTCCGTTATAAGCCATCAAGCCACATTATTGTGCATGTAGTATACAGGTTCAATAAACCAACCTATAAAAGTTTTATTTTTAAAAAAAATTGGTCAATCATGTTTAGGAGATAAGTAATCCTCTTTTGTGACAAGCTTGCAAATGGAAAAGTCTCGTGTTGGCATCCCCTTCGGCGAGATAAGTAATGAGCGCATGTTGCCTAACCAGCGTTCTCTGTAAAGAAGCCAGACCCAACGAGCATAGCTTCACCTTTCTGCACAAAGCCAACTCATGTGGTGCTCGAGTATTGAAATCTTGTGCCGCCTCCGGTCGGTATATGATCTCCTTCGCAATTGCAAGTTGTATGCACCGACCTGATCTGTTTAGTGCTCCAACTCTTAAGCGCCTTAGCCGTATTACACAATTTGAAACCCACGCATCTGAAAGCATCGACATCGGTGTGCGACCATGGCAATGGTGCGTTCCAAGCTTCCTCCACGACCTGCAGGTACCCTTCACGCTTCAGCCAGAAGTTTTCAAAGCAGAAGCGCTTAAAGTGTGGAAGGGAACATTCAGTTTTGAGTAGAAGTGGCGCATGAGCAGAGCACTCAGTTGCCAATGCCGATAGGTCATGATTTTGGGAAGGAATCAACCCAGTCTTCTGAGATGAAAACACGATCAAGGCGCTCAAGCATCGGATTATCGCGTTTGATCGACTAAGTATAGAGCCGCCCTTTCAGATAAAGCTCCTGAAGCTCAACATCATTGAGGAACTGTCGAAAATGGCACATCATACGCCTGTTAAGCCTATGGTTATTTTTGTCTTCGGCTTGATAAATCAGGTTAAAATCGCCCCATACCGACCTAGTGCCTGAACAGGCTGCTCTTACCTCCCTCAGTTCGTCCTGAAAAATGATTTTCTCCGGGTCCGTTTGTGGACCATAGACACATGTGAGCCACCACGTCTTATCATTCTGTAATATGGTTACTTGTGCTGTCAGGATGTGTGATCTAAACAATGGGTTTGTTACCAACCAAATGTTGCTCCGCCATGCCAGCAGGATGCCTCCACAGGTGTTAGAAGCTGGCTGGAAAAAATAGGCGAAGCTAGCCCCACAAATTTCCCGGACAAGGTCCAACAAACAAATTTCTAGCTTAGTCTCTTGCAATGATAACAAGGAAATGCTTTCCTGATCAACAAGCTCACGCACCACGTTGCGCCGGGCTCTAGAATTCAAGCCCCGCACATTCCACACAAGACAGTTTTCATTTAACATGGATAACAGTTCTTTGCCACCAAAGGCCCAACGACAATGGGGTCAAGACATCATCACAGGCGCAGCCACCTCCGTTGCCAGAGAACCCATTCCGGCCAGCAACAAAGTGTCCAGAGCACCATAGTGGGATACTATCAGGGTGGAGGAGAACGTATCCGTAAATTGCTGTAATGAGGAAGCATCCGGGGGGCGAACGTCCGAGGTCAGGCCTAACTTCTTCATCATCACGTTTTGCGCCTGGACCGCGGGCTTGGTAGCACGGTGGCGCGATTTCTTTGCCAGCCTCTCGCTATGTAGGATGGAGAACACCTGCTGCTGCTGCCTGGAACGCCGGCGCAGTGGACAAGCAACCAGCACCGCTGGAGGGGGGGGCTCCCTACTCACAGCATTTGCGAAATTAGCGACAGTCTCTTTCACCGGCGTGCTGGCATCAGAGAAAAGATGCAGCAGAAGGGCCTCCCGTGTCCCTCGGGCGACTGTGACATTGCGTAGGGAGGGAGAGGCACGGAGGACCGGCTCAGGGGTCTGAACATCGAAATGTACCGATTCCAAATCGACCGGCGCAGGTCAGGCGGGATCCCTCTCCGTAGTGGGCCGAGCATCTCTGACCGGGATCCCAAGATCGGCGAGGGAGCATCATCTTCGGCAGCGGTTGGGCTTGACGGGGCGGACAACAATTCAACTTTGACAAACATGGGGTCCATCAGGGTGTCGCTCATCAGCGAGTCTTGGCGAGAAGGGAGCCCATCACCGGCCTCCAGATTGCAAACCCACAAATGGCAGCCTTCTGCTTCAGATATCATGGGGTCAAAAACCTGATCATCAGGCATGACAAAGCGACCAAAATCATGTAAATCAGCTGCAGCATCAAGACATTTGCTCGGAGCACGCTGGCCCCACCCCACCGACGGGACACTGCCGAAGCACAAAGGAAAAGGGAGCGATCATCCTAGCGCCAGACCGGCAGTCGGAGCATCCGAACTCGGGCCCTCGCCGCTGCCACCAGCGGCTGCAGAACTGCCATAGCCAGGAGTCCGGAAGACTGGCTGCCGCGGCCTAGGATGAGAGCGAGAGGCCTGGTGAAAGCCCGGGTAGTCATCTTCGTCATCATAGTCGCTCAGCACACAATCAGGTAAGTTGCCGGAGTCATCTGAGGAGCTCGAATCATTCCAATCATGAATCTCAAGAATCTCGATTTCAATCTTGTAGAGAAGCATAGGCAGATCATGGTTTATGATCTGATCTTGTCTAAGAAAGAGGTTATTGTCACCCAAACTATCAACATGTTCAGGAATGCGGATGATGGCCTCGTTTGGGATGAGATCCGGATCGCTACACCAAATAGCTGCCTGAAAGCGGTGCAAATCAGCACGCGCCACCATGGAGGGTGTGGGTTCCGGGGTAGCATAGGCGTCACCGAGGATGCATGATCTGTGCAGTTGCAGCCGACCAAGCATGAGAGGGGATACCGCGGAACTCAACCAGCACCCGAAAGCACAATTTTTCTCCCTCGGCCGTGGAGAGCCTTCTTCAACAGCAAAAAAGCAGAACCATGTCTGCACGCGGCAGGGGAGGAGCATCAAGCACGTGCTGCAGATCCTCAGCGTTCCGGAATATGAGTAGGAAGTCTTCCGGCCAGTACTGATGCAAGGTAAAATCTCTGCTGGAAACCCCATAGCTATCCTGAACAAAGCGTCGGACCTAGAAAGGAGCGAGGGAAGGGTGTGTGCCGATGACCAAGACGATCAAGGTGGTGGCCACGAGTGTGTCCTCATCATGCTGCAGCTCCACCGTACGAGGAACCGTGCGAACAACAAGAGAGGGGTGCCGAGAAGGATGTCCCCACGGGAACTCCGAGGCAGCGACGGTGAAACCCCGGGATCCTCCGACGAAGAGGCGTGACCCGCCGAAGAAGGTGCGCAGATGGACGGCGGGCCAGAGTAGGCACGACTTGTAGAAGCCGACCCCAAAGAAGCGGTCAAAGCGGAGGCTGCGGAGTGACCCTGACCCCGACGGTGAGACGCCACAGCTGCATCAATGCTGGAGCAGACCCACACTACTACAGAAAGGATGTGCAGGGGCTGTCCAAATAGCATTTGTAGCAGTGGGCGCCAGGCCCATTGCTGCTTTTCGCAGCCAAAAATGAAGTTTGTAGGGGCGGGTAACATGCCCGCCCCTAAAAATCCATTTTTAGGGGTGGGTCACCCCTCACCCATCTCTAGAAATATATTTTCAGGGGCGGGCGACTGGGCGACCTGCCCTTATGAATCGAATAAAAAACAAAGAAGATCAGGCGCGTTGTACGCCGTGCTGCCGTCCGGATCCGCGACCGCCGCGCACGCACCCCGCTGCCGCCGCGCCATGGAGCACGAATAGGCCGAGCTGAATGATGTGGATGGGGACGAGGATGAGCTGGTCGGCCAGCGCGCCGACTGCAATGCCACGAGCTGCCCCAACGCCCCATGGCCGTGTGCCCCGCCGCGCCACCATCGGGGCCTGCGGTCGCCGCTCACCACCGCTGCCGAGCCATTGAGCATGAGGAGGCCGATATGGACGACGTGGACGAGGATGAGCTGGTTGGCCTGCGCGCAGACTGCGATGCCGCGAGTTGCCCCGATGCCCCGCGGCCGTGTGTCCTGCCACGGCGCGCGCTGCTCCGCTGTCAGGACCCGCGGCCGCCGCGCACGCACCCCACGACCGCTGCACATGCGCCCCACCGCCGCCGAGCCATGGAGCACGAGGAGGCCAAGCTGGATAGCATGGACAAGGACGAGGAAGAGCTAGTCGGCCTGCGCGCCGACCGCAACGCCGCGAGTTGCCCCGACACCCGTGGTCGTGTGCCCCGCCGCGCCACGCGCCGTGCCGCCATTGGGACCTGCGGCCGCCGTGCACGCGCCCCACTGCAGCCGAGCCATGGAGCACGAGGAGGCCAGGCTAGACAACATGGACGACGACGAGGATGAGCTGGTCGGCCTGCACGCCGACTGCGATGCCGCGAGCTGTCCCGACGCCCCGCGGCCGTGTGCCCCGCCGCGACGGAGGCTAGGGAGCGAGAGAGAATGGAAGGGGAGGGGATGACGGGGGAGAGAGAGAGAGAGGTGGGGAGAGATGGGACGAGGGAAGAGATAAGGATGAGGGAAGATGGATGCGGTGGGTGGGTGGGCCCGTCGATCCTCGATCACTAGATTCAACCAATGGTCTTGCATGTTTGTCCATCACGCAGATCCTCAGCTCCATTTCTAGGGGCGGTTGACCCTGTCACCCGCCCCTACAAATTCACGCCGGCGGACCATCCGCCCGCCCTTTACCAGTTTTTGTTCGGTGGCGGACCGTTCGCTCCACCTGAGCGGACCATCCGCCTATAAAGACGTTCGGACATCCGAACTATCTGCATGTAACTTCAGACGTACAAACGTTTAGCTGGCAGACGGTCCGCTGTTCAACTTTCGATGCCCACTAGAAACTCCAAAGAATCTGGACAACCTCTTTCTTTAACTGGCGGACCGTCCGCCCACCAGGGCCGAACCGTCCGCCCACCGCCGTCTGCCCTTTGTTCCTTCGGAAAAGCTACAGGGAGAGGCCTCTCCACTTAACCTTATCACGAGAGCCTCTCCATTGCCGTCCGTATCTAATTGGATGGAGACAAAAAAAACTAGCGGGTGTGAGGGCAACGGTTCCAATCTATTTTTGAATCTAGCGAATCACTGAGACAAACCGGTCCTCCACTTTTCCCATCCCCAATCCCGTTCTCTCGCTGGATCTTAGCGACGCGCAGTGGGTCAAGGCAGAGGCAAGGGGAGTGGAATGTTGGAGGCCAGGCGGTTCACGCAGCAGGGTCCAGCGAAGGCGACGTGTCCGACGACCAGTGGGGCGGAGGTGGAGGCAGCTCGTGGTGGGGTGGGGGCGGCCGGGTGGATTTGTGCTCGCCAGATCTAGGCGTGGCTTGGCAGTGGTTGGGGCAGGAGGCGCCGAGCGGCGGGTAGGAGACGGAGTCCCGGTGGAGGCGGAGGCGTCGTGTCGACAGCGGGAAGGTGACGCACAGTGGTTGGTTGATGCAGAGGTGGCCGGAGTCACATGTGGAAGCGAGGAGGTGAAGGTCACCAGAGTTGGCGTTGTGAGGCGGCTTGCTGCATTTGGAGGTGCTGCTCCGCGCTACAGGCTACTCCGACCGGGGTGGAAGAGGTGCTGCAGGTTCAATTCAACCCGCCCTTGACCGAAGGGGAGTGCCGCCTTCAACTCGACCCTTCGACGATGTGCCAACGATTCTAGCAATGGGCGACGATGAGGCCACGGATCGAGGTATGCGAAGATTCCTCAACCCCCCCCCCCCCCCACCACCACCAACCTTCATGCATCCCTGGCTTATCTCTTTGTATTGAAGTAGATCAACATTTCATCGATCTGACATATTGGCATGGGTAGATTGGCATTTCCGTGAAGGTTTTGGTGCATGTCTACGTATATTTCTTACCAACACATGTTTGAAACAATTTGGTTTCGACTATTTAATTTGCTGTGAGCCGTTTTTGTGCCATGGATGGGGTTCTGCTCTATGCTTAACCCCCCTTTTGAAATAGAATAAGATGTAACAAAGTTGCTTCTGTCATTGTTAATATTTGTTTTAAACATGAATTTCAGGCTAATTTGTAGGATACTCAGTGGGCAAAACCTAATAGCACATGATAGCGAAAACCTGCTGCTACAACAAGCCCAAGAGTTTTTTGGATTTTGCAGACTATATAGTATTCTAGTGTTCATCTTAACACATCGCAGTTAGCAACACTGCTCTCGAGCATATAGGCAGTGTCGATGTTGGGATAGGGCTAGCAAGTCCAAAGAACATGTAGGTTCATTGATTTTCAACTGTACTTCCAGGCACTACTACAAAAACGTTGATTTGTCCCGGTTAGGAAACCGCTGTTGTCCCGGTTTCCCAACCGGGAACGCCTGTCCGGGACAAAAGGGGTGCCCTTTTGTCCCGGGTGTGGCAACCGGGACAAAAGAGGACTTTTTGTCCCGGTTGGTAACACCAACCGGGACAAAAGGTGCAGCCAGCGCCCACGTGGCTGGCGCACCCTTTTGTCCCGGTTGGTGTTACCAACCGGGACAAAAGGTCTCTTTTTTTCATGTTTTTCTTTTCTCAATTCTTTTTCTATTTCAATTATACTTTTGCATTTCAATTAAACTTATGTATTGGAATTCAGTGTGTATGATCTCCACTAATATATACATATATATATATAGTTACTTATATAATATTTGTCCTAGATAGTTTTCATATATAAATTAATTCACTTATATATATATATGTATACACATATCTATACATGTGAATTCCTTTACATATGAAAATGTCTAGGACCAATATTATATAAATATATATATACACATATATATTATTGGAGTGCTTATATATATAATACATACATACTCCATCATATTTGCATAGGTATATTCGTTCTTAATTACATAGTAGAATTCGGCTTTTGGAAATTTAATACATACATACATACTCATAAATAGAAATTTAATACATAGACACACATATATATTTACATAGTTATATTCGTTCTTAATTACATATATACGCGTATATTGTCATATTTGCTGTGATTGTCAATATTAGATATTCCATCGTAGTAGAATTCGCCTTTTGGATCGAGGACTTACTCAACAATAAATCCGGAGAATTGTTCTTGAATCGCCATAATCTTTTCCTCCGGTATGAGTTTATCGCGCATCTCCCCGACCTATGGAAAAAGGGGATAATTAATTTCGACTAATTAAAATACGAGTTCAAATATTAACAAATTTTTTACTTACTTCCTCCTCCCAATCTGTCCAGCCCTTTGGAGGACCTACCAGACCATGGATGTTCTCGCATACATAGTATGCACACAATACAGTGCCTGGTTTCTGCCTCATACACTTTAAGAGAGAAGAAATTATCAGGTATTTACATGAATATATAATAAAACTAATGAATCGTGCAACGAATCATCCAAGCGCGTACCGGAAAATCTGTCTTGATCTTCAATTCCTTGTCAAATTTGCCTGGATGATTTTTAGCGAATTCTTTCCAAACCCTGTGCATGATTAGAACAATTATAGTCAAGTAACAAAGTGATTCAAATTATCGGTCACCGACGGAGTAGTGGTAGATTTACTTTTTCATCATGTTAAGAAGATTTTCGTATTGTTCTGGAGGTCTCCTCAATGAGTCCATAACCACGAGTAGGCTCTTCTCGGGAATTATGACAATTAGGACCCAGTGTTCACTACAAGATTATACGGAGGCAGTTCTTGGTAGTTAAGGTTTAAACAATTCGATTACAGAATAGAAAGAGTTAGACGGAAGGAATCACTCACGCAAAGTTGTAAGGAAACAATATCATTTGCTTGTTGTGATAAACGCTTATGTACTTGAACAACATTTGGAATATCTCATCGGTATTGTCGCGTAGAAGCCTCCAATTACAAGTAATTGGGTCGATGAAGCCGAGGTGAGAGTATCCCTTTCTTCTGCAAGTATGTATCTCCATTCTACATGATACCGAATAAATCAAGAGATCAGTATGTTGAGATCATGCAAAACAATACGTAAGGAGAGTAAAATACTTACAGAACCCACAAGGCGACCATAGAGATGTCGAGGGCCTCCTGATGGAATAGTTGGTAAATTTCTTCCCAGTTTATCCATAGAATGGCCTCCCCCCGTAAGAAATCGTCATCTTTAATCTTTGCGCCCTGCATGAAGATGCAATCGGCCATCGCACGCATGTAGTGCTGGTGCAGCTTATACATTTGCGTTGGAAGCACAGACACTACTTCGGGGGGTACAAGAGTTTTGCCGATCTCAAACGTCCATTTGACGACCACATCGGCCTTTGGAATATCTTCTCCCCCTGCAATCTGAGCGGCCGTCAAGTTTGATTCTTTCAAAAATGTAACAAAGTCTTGTTCTTGCGTCGTCTGTCCCACTACGAGAGGCTCTATTGATTGTTTCTTTTGGGCTCCGAGCTGTGGAACGTCGGACGACGACGACTTTGATTGTCTCTTCTTTTTCTCAGTAGTTTTGATAATTGTGCGTTCGTAGTCTGAAGGGGGGTCTCTCGGAATGAATTTTCTCTTATTTGCTTCGCACATTCCCTTAAAAAATTTCAAATCTATCGGATTTATCACTTTCTCGGGCTCCGGCTTCGGCTTCGGCTTGAAGTGCTCTTTAACTCTTTCTTGAGTTATCCGATCGCATTCTTCAAGGCTCATGTCCCAGGGTTTAATAGGAGCCTCCTTGGTTTTCTTCTTCTTTTCCTTCTTCTTTGGAGGCTCCTTAGCCGGTGCAGCTACCTTCTTTGCCGGCGGCCGTTTCTGCTTCTTTGCCGGCGGCGGAGGGGGTGACCATGGAGGCGACGGTGACGCTTGAGTGTTCATCGGCGCATGAGATGATGGTGATGGAGAATGTGCCGGTGAACCTTGCCGAGACAGTGCTGCCCTTGGGGAGTTTTGCGGAGATGCCGGTCTTGGAGAGGCATGCTGAGATGCCGGTCTTGGTGTTTGATCATCCGACTTTAGGACAATGTAGCGCTTATCCCATAGGATGTAGCCATGAATGGCTTCTGCTAGTGTCCTCTCCCCATCGCCTCCAGGAATATCAAGCTCGAGCGTCTCCCAACTCTTGTGTATCTAGGCGGAATTTGCTGCCCGTGGTACACGTCGCCTGGTTCGGTTGGCATGGCGGTACCGTACGCAACAGTGAACATTAAGTTCTTAACGGCAGTCTGCAGGTCACAAGGTGTCCGGTGGGTGATCTCATCCACTGGAAATCGCTGCGGGGCCGACGCTTCAACTGCGGCCTGGATCCCCGTGGGCTCGGCGGCGGCGACGTCTGTGGAAGCGCAGCTGCTTTTCCGCTGAGACAGGTGATCGGCTGCGACACTAGGCTCTGGAGGCAACGTTTGCGCTTGCTGTTGCTGGCTCATTGCTACGGCCACTTGGCGTTGAACCTCTTCCTCCAGTCTTTGATCGTGTGACATGAGCCGTTCTTCTAGCCTTCGCAAGTGCTCCCGCTCATCATTCTTTCTTCTTTGCCGGCTTCTATATGACTCAATGTAATCCCTGAACCCATACTTCCACGGAACCACGCCTTTGCCTCTTGTGCGGCCCGGATGCTCTGGATTCCCAAGGGCGTAAGTCAGCTCGTCCCTCTCTCTATCCGGCTTGAATGTTCCCTCGGCCGCTGCTTGTATGGCCTCCTGTAGTCTCTGGGCTGCTCGCTGGATGTTTGGCCCATAGACGCAGTCACCAGTCAATGGGTCCAAGCTTCCCCCGTGACCATAAAACCAGGTCCTTGACCTTTCAGGCCAGTTCATGGTCGCAGGTTGGATGCCTTTGTCAAGCAGATCCTGCTCCATCTTCTCCCATTTGGGTACTGCAAGCTTGTAGCCTCCTTGGCCTAGAGTGTGATGGTACACTTTCTTCGAGGCGTTGTCTTTGGCCTTCTGCACCTTCTGAAGCCCAAGCTCTGAAGACTTGTATTCTACAAATGCATCCCAGTGACCCCTGAGCTTTTCGAGCTCGCCGGTAAATACGGGTGTGGTCCCGGTCTTGATATATTTCTTCTTCAAAATTTTCTTGAATGATCGCAGCTGTTCGGCCATCTTACTCAGGGTCCAGTGCTTGCATATCTCTTCGGATTCAGCTGGAACCGTGAAGTTTTTCTTAAGCTCCCGCCAGCACCATTCTTTTTCTCTTTCGGGTATCGCATCCCGTTCCTCGCTTGGATTGGAAGCTTTCCAGAGCTTGAAGCTGATCGGGATGTGGTCCTTGACAATACATCCGGATTGTCTTATGAATTTTTTGGCGCCAGCTTCTGGAGCGATCGGTTCGCCATCTGGACCAACTTCCGTTATAATGAACCGCCCTTCCAGTTTTTTTGTTGGGCCTCGCTTCGTCTTTTTCTGCTGCGACGATGATCCAGACGGCTATAAAAAAACATTCATAGTATTCATATAGATTCAGATGAAAATATGATTGTCACTACAAATAATTATAGTTGTGATATGTACATTAGCACTTTGTTCAGCAGCAGCATCATCCTGAATAGATGGTGCCTCAATTCCATCACCGGACATATTCAAATATATGTCGGTATTGCTGCCATCATCAGCTTGTTCAGCGACATCTCCTTGACCTTCACCAATCATATTCAACAAGAACTGTTCGTCTTCCGCGTCTGTGTGTCGCGGGTCCATCGTAACTAAAATATGAATACAAATAAAACCCTTAAAAAATTATCTAAATAATCCACATATTTGCGAGCATTTGACTAAGTACCGATCGATGGACGAGGTCGAGTAATATTCTCTAAGTAATTCAAGAAATGAACTTGAAATATTCTATCGATAATTTCACTAAGTACCGATCGATGGATGAGGTCGAGAAATATTTCACTAAGTAATTCAAGAAATATACATGAAATATTTAAAATAAATTTAAACTCACTTTACACATACATACATACATACATACATACATTTAAAAATTTGTAAATATACCTTTATTTACACAACAAATTATGATTTCACTCTTAACAACAAATTATGATTTCACTCTAAATAACATGAACTCTAAATTATGATTTCAAATTATGAGCATGTCCCAAAGTTACATGAGTGTAGCTTCCTAGCTACTGAAAATGAGCCATAATTGGTCGACGATGTCGATCTCAGTGCTGCAAACACTCGACACACTCTGAGAACTAAAAATTAAAGAACATTGGGGAACTATATATACAGAGGCAGGAGCTTCCCAACGTAGCGAGAGGTTCTGGGGTTCAATGGAATGGAGAAGGTGTTGAGGGGACTCTCGTAGTAGGACGATCTTTTAGGAGATGAAACGTCGGTGTCAAATGCAGTGGGATTCGGCCTTTCTCCAGTATGATTCCATCTATTTTCTAGACCTTCATTGATCCTTCATTGATTGTGTACAATGCTAAATTAACCATATAATTTGCTACTTTCTTTGAATTGTGCCGATTTCATCAGGTTCTTTTGTTGTGGTTGATTTTATGGACTTAGGTCTAAGTAGCACGAAACTAAAAGTTTTTTTATTAGTAAATGTTATAGAAAATTTATGGATCCATGTTACTTACTTGCCAAGAGTTTTCTTTCTAGTAAATCGAAGTCAGCAATTTACGTCAATTAAGTTGGACCCTGAATATTGTTATTATAGTAAATTCATAGATTCATGTCAATTACTTATCAATAATTTTTCTCTCATGCAGATCATAATTTTTCTGTGTTGGAGGGGATGAGATCGAGCTCTACCTTTGGGTACGCGGCGTGGGCTTTATGATCTAACGATTAGCTACAAAGAAGAGGCTGTTTCTCACTTATCACTGTGACAAAACATGTGCATCTACTATTCACTGGCGAATTTTGTATCAGAAGGCATTGATTGAACATCCGTTTCTAAATAATGACAGTGATATATGCATATAAATCCAAACTGAAAGCCTCTGAAATTTAATGTGCCCTGATTGAACACACTTCTATCGCATTTCTAACAGAGACAAACTCAGAATTAATAGCAAGATCTATTTGCCAACAAGCAAAGAAAACTAACCTAAATTTTATTAATCAACCTAGAATTCATTAGAGTTGCAGCAAGATCCCCTACTATGTGTTCAGAAAGTTTGCTCTAGATCACTTTCCCAAAGGTAGCCTCAGTAGCAGTAGAGGATGCTGGGAGACCAATCTAACATAAGAGAAATAAGAACTGATGGACACACTCAGCTAATCTTTACAATGTGTCCCATGTGTCATGCTTTTGCTAACAACCAATCAAAGAACATCGTGCTGTCAGGAGCATTTTGTTAGCTTTTCTTAAAGATTCTTGCGAAAAAGAATTAGCCTAAGACAACTGAAATACTGTTGAAGCTTAAATACTGTCGACGGCGAGCAGGGGATGGTGGCGAGGGCGTTACGGCGGCGGCGGTGGCTCTGGGCGGCGGCACGCGTGAGGTCGGGGCTCTGGGCGGCGGCGACGTCGATGGCGGTGGTGCTCGGCTCACGCGGTGGGGGGAGCAGGACGGTGGCGGCGGTGGCTCTGGGCGGCGGCGTGAGGTCGGGGCTCTGGGCGGCGGCGACGTCGATGGCGGCGGTGCTCGGCTCGCGCGGTGGGGGGAGAAGGACGGGCGCAGTAGATGAGAAAAAGTGTTAGGAGAAGGGCGAAGGAGGAAGGAAATATAGGGGGGGCCTTTTGTCCCGGGTGAAGCCACGACCCGGGACAAAAGGTCATTTTGTCCCGGGTGGTGGCTTCACCCGGGACAAAAGGCCCCCCCTTTTGTCCCGGGTGAAACCACCACCCGGGACAAAAGGACCTTTTGTCCCGGGTCGTGGCTTCACCCGGGACAAAAGGGGTTTTTGGGCGGGCCGGGAAAATTCCCAGCCCGCGGCCCACCTTTAGTCCCGGGTGGATCTACCACCCGGGACAAAAGGGGCCTGTTTTCCCTCGTTCCCGCCTAATGTTATGTTTGTTTTTGTTTCTTTTTACTTCTCTTTTAAAATTGGCTTTCATTTGTTAATTCAGTTAATAAAATTATGATTCCAAAAATTATGGAACAAAATTTCTTATCTCTATATAAACTTGATACACGCAACAAAAATAATTAATTTTCATTCAAGTGATTGGGTCAATGAAATATCTAACTTTTTTGAAATCATATTTGTTATTTTGACCATGCAAAAATATATTAGGTGAAATTTTTTTTCAAACTGTTGCTTTTCGATAGAAAGTGGATTCTATCACGATATTAACGTTTAAAGAGTGAATTTTAGATAAAATTAAGCAATTTCATGATATTAATGAGTAGTGTGTGAGTTTGAGAGATAGTGTGTGTTAGTGAGATTGTGTGTGTTAGTGAGAGAGTATAGTGTGTTAATGTGAATGTAATTTCATGAAATAAATAAAATTAGTTGAGTAATCCATTATTGAATGAAAATTATAATTGAGTCTAGTAATTAAGTGAAAAATATATAAAATAATATAAATAACACATAAAGTATAATTGTACAGTACATATATAATAAAAGTATTCGAATTGCGATTATGTTTTTATACAATAATATAAAATGATTCAAGTACATGAAGGATTAGCGGTAACAGACTTTCTCTTCACAAATGTCCCTTGATTATGATCACGGCGCAAGTATGGAGCATCATCATTGGCTAGCAGGATGCATGGATCAGCATTTACTTCGAAAGGTGGAATGGCAACAAAATTATTATATTCTTCTGAAAAGTCTGTCTTGTCCTCCACTCCAACGATGTTTCTCTTTCCTGATAGAACTATGTGTCGCTTAGGCTCATCCTTTTGCTTGTTGATCCCCTTCTTTGGCTTGCTGGACATGTCCTTAATGTAGAAAACCTGAGCGACATCCTGGGCTAGGACAAATGGCTCGTCTCTATACCCAAGATTGTTGAGATCAACTATTGTCATCCCATACTCATCTTTTGTTACCCCTCCTCCAGATAGCTTAACCCATTGGCAACGAAATAGAGTCACCTTGAAATTGGGACCGTAATCCAGCTCCCATATCTCTTCAATGTAGCCGTAATATGTGTCTTTTTTTCCATTATTGTCCGTGGCATCCATACGAACACCGCTGTTTTGGTTGGTACTCTTTTTATCTTGGGCTATCGTATAAAATGTGTTTCCATTTATCTCGTACCCTTGGTATGTTAAGATATTCCAAGATGGTCCCCTAGCCAATAAGAACAGTTGTTCACTTATATCCATGTTATGCATTAGATGCTTCCGCAACCAGCTGCAGAAAGTGTTCATGTGCTCACGTGTAATCCATGCCTCAGACTTTTCCGGGAAATTGGAGAGCAGAATTTTCTTGTGTTCCTCGATATATGGGTCAACCAAGGATGATTGTTGAAGAACCGTATAATGCGCTTTCTTGAATGAGAAATCATCTGTGCAGACATAAGATTTCTTTCCTAATGTACCCTTTCCAGTTAGTCTCCCCTCATATCGCAATTCAGGGACTCCAATCGGTTTAAGGTCATCAATAAAGTCAACACAAAAGTCAATGATCTCCTCAGTTCCGTAGGCACTGGCGATGCTTCCTTCTGGATGAGCTCTATTACGAACACATTTCTTGAGTACCCCCATGAACCTTTCGAATGGGAACATGTTGTGTAGAAATACTGGTCCGAGAATATCAATCTCTTTGACAAGGTGCACTAGAAGATGTGTCATGATGTTGAAGAAAGATGGTGGAAATATCAGCTCAAAGCCAACAAGACATTGCACCACATCGTTTTGCAGCTTTATCAAATTCTCCGGGTCAATTATCTTCTGAGAAACTGCGTTGAGGAAGGCACATATCTTCACGATGGTTAACCGGACGTTATCAGGCAGAATCCCCCGCAGCACAACCGGAAGAAGTTCGGTCATAAGCACATGGCAGTCATGGGACTTGAGATTTGTAAATTTCTTCTCTGCCAAATTTAAGATTCCTTTTATATTGGATGAGTATCCAGATGGAACCTTTATACTGCTCAAGCAGTCAAACATGGTTTCTTTCTCTTCCTTGCTAAGAGTATAGCTGGCAGGACTTAAGTATTGTCGTCCATTATCTCGCTGTTGTGGATGTAAGGCATCTCGTTCTTCCATACGTTGCAATTCTTGACGTGCTTCTACTGTATCTTTTGTCTTTCCGTACACTCCCAAGAATGCTATCAGGTTGACACAAAAATTCTTCGTGAGGTGCATCACATCAATTGCATGACGAACATCTAAGACTTCCCAATATGGTAGCTCCCAAAATATAGATTTCTTCTTCCACATGGGCACCATTCCGTTTTCGTTCGGAATAGGTTGGCTACCAGATCCCTTTCCAAAAACAACTTCTAGATCTTTTACCATGTTGAAGACGTCTTTACCACTACGGTGCATCGGTTTTGTTCGGTGGTCCGCTTGGCCTTTGAAATGCTTGCCCTTCTTTCGTACCGCATGCCTGATGGGAAGAAACCGACGATGACCCATGTATACAACCTTCTTACAGTGAGTCAACCATATATTATCGGTATCATCTAAACAGTGTGTGCATGCTTTGTATCCCTTGTTCGAATGTCCTGACAAGTTACTAAGAGCAGGCCAGTCATTGATCGTTACGAACAGCAATGCTCGTAGGTTGAAGTTTTCCTGTTTGTATTCATCCCACATCCGTACACCTTCATCGCCCCAGAGCAATAAGAGTTCTTCGACCAATGGTCTTAGGTACACATCAATGTCATTTCCGGGCTGCTTTGGACCCGGGATAAGCAATGGCATCATGATGAACTTTCGTTTCATGCAGAGTCATGGTGGAAGATTGTACAGACAAAGAGTCACAGGCCAAGTGCTATGACCACTGCTCATCTCACCAAAAGGATTCATGCCATCCGTACTAAAACCGAACCTTATGTTTCTCGCATCCAAATCAAATTTAGGGTACGTTCTATCTATTTTTCTCCACTGCGACCCATCAGCGGGGTGTCTCAACATCGAGTCTTTCTTGCGTTCCTCTTTGTGCCATCGCATCAACTTAGCATTATCTTTATTTCTAAACAGACGCTTCAAACGTGGTATTATAGGCAAATACCACATGACCTTCGCAGGAACTCTCTTCCGGGGAGGCTCCCCCTCGACATCTCCAGGATCATCTTTTCTAATCTTGTAACGCAATGCACTGCATACGGGACATGCATCCAAATTCTCGTACTCGCCTCGGTAGAGGATGCAGTCGTTGGGGCATGCATGTATCTTTTGCACTTCCAGTCCCAAAGGGCAAACAAGTTGTTTGGCTTCATACGTTGTGGCAGGCAATTCATTGTCCTTAGGAAGTATTTTTTTAACAAGTTTGAGTAATTCACCAAATCCCTTGTCGGATACACCATTTGTCGCCTTCCATTGCAGCAACTCCAAGGTGGTGCCAAGTTTCTTAAATCCATTTTGACAATCTGGGTACAACAACTTATGGTGGTCCTCTAACAACTTCTGGAACTTCAACCTCTCCGTTTCACTCTCACAGTCTGCCTGCACATTGTGCAATGCTTGCCCCAGATCGTCGCTGGGATCATTTTCTGCTACATCTACTTCGGGCTCTTCCATGGGAATATCGTCATCGGATGCACCGATTCCAGCATTCCCGGGAAAGTGGTCGTCAAAATCTTCTTCTTCATTGTCTTCCATGGTAACCCCCTGTTCTCCGTGCTTCGTCCAACAAACATACTTTTTCATGAAACCATTTGCGAAAATGTGGCTGTGTAGGATTCTTGAAGATGAGTAATCCTTGTTATTGTTCCAATGAACACACGGGCAGCACATAAAACCATTCTGCTTGTTTGCCTCAGCCACAGACAAAAAATAATGCAGGCCATCAATGAATTCTTTCGAACGTCGGTCAGCATTGTACATCCATTGCCGGTCCATCTGCATTTTAAATAAATCGATTTGAATTCTTTACACGTATCGAATAAATAAAATATATCAAACCTAAATTAAACTAAATGTAACATAACATGAATAATTAAAAGATATGCTATATCCATCATACATCTTGATTAATTAAAAGGGGTACTTAATCCATTACAGAACTTAACAAAGGAGTACTATACATGAAATTTAAAAATTCGGTCAACAACACATAGGTTTTCAACCGTCCTTGCGTTGGAACGCAGAATGTTCTAACGGATTTCTTGCTGGCGCAGAATAAGATGGCGGAGCTGAAACCTCCGAGTTTGGTGGTGACGAACCGTAACGCCGCAATAACGGAGCACTGCCCTATGAAAAGCACTAGGTTTTTTGGACCGACGACCTACTCGAGTTGTGCCCTTCTCTCCAGAAGGACAACGATCACCCCCACCGGCGCCACTCCCTCCAGCTGCTGAAGCCATATTTTACTGAAAAATACCTTTATTTTCCACAAAATTATAAATTCTTACCATTACAAAGCAAAAATTATTTACTATTACAATTACAATGATCAGATTAATAACTCTTGCAAATAACAATGAAATTATATAAAAAAGACGAAATGTATCATTAATCCTCAAGAAATCTCTAATTAATTGAAAGAAATCTCTATAACTTCTAATTACTTTGACACCCTTCAGTTCCAGGAGTACACTCTTTTCAATATCCAGAAACCCTCTAGAAGAAAAATAAACCTTTATTTATGAAAATGTATATGTCAGTAACCTCAACCCTGCGGTGATGACACTGCCTTTCGGGGGGACACGGTGCGGTACAAGGATGTCACCAATCGGCTAGTCGCAGCACCAACATTTACGATTAATAGGCACAGCACTTGGCACAGGCAGCATGCTCGTTCATATGCTCTCAGTACAACAACGGCATGCTGACTGCGTCAAATGCTGTCTTCTTATCAATCGGAAGTGCTGGTGATGCGACCAACCGATTTGCGACGTCCTTATAGCGCATCGTGTATCCCTGAAAGGTAGTGCCATCACCGTTGGATGGAGATTAACGACGTATACTTGTTTCGAAATAAAGATTTTTTTAGCTTCTAGATGGTTTCAATGTGAGCCTGATTAAATACATCACTAGAGTGTCAAAATAATCCATTCATAATACAAAAAATTCTATAATATACTCATTTCATTAATTCATTCACGAATAAAAAAATCAACTATCCACAATATGGTCATATATACAAGTACATCACATGAAGTATCTACACTCATTCTAAAAATTTCTACTATCCATATACTCATCTAAATCTAAAAGAAAATTACACCTACATATGCAATCTAGCTAGCTAAATGTCCAAGAAATGAGCTAGCTACACATTTTCTCTATTTCTAAAGTATGAAATGAGCTATACAAGCCAAGGAAGAAGAGAAAAACAAGCCCCAAACCTTTAGAGCAGATGGATGGACGGGGAATCAAAGATCTTCACAAATGTGGTGAAGAAATGAGCAAGAACTCCTCTATCCCGAGCCAAGAACAGCAAGAAAACAAGTGAGCTGAATGGCTCGGGCGGGGGGAGAGGGAAGGGGATAAGGGGCGCAAGGCCTTTTGTCCTGGTTGGTGTCTCCAACCGGGACAAAAGGCCCCCGTCCCCCCCGCTGGCCCGGCTAGCCGTTGGACCCGGGACAAAAGCCACCTATTGTCCCGGGCCCAAAGGCTGCCGGGACAAATGGCCAGGAACAAAGGCCTGTTTTGTAGTAGTGAGGGGTTTTCCGCAGATCAAGGTGTTATATTGAAGTAACTTATCATTGACTTACATAATAAGTAGAAAGTAACTCATTCCATTATCTTATATATAGGACGTAACTTTTTTAATTTTTAGAGAAATTACCATATGAATAAAGTAACTTACTATTAAATTATGTCATGGAGGAAGTAACTTCTTTTGGTTATGGCATGCTACAGGAAGGAACTCGTTGCTGATTTTTTAACTGCAATTTTCATATTTTACATAAGAAGTTAGTTATGTTTAAGTAGAGTATAAAATTTCTTAAACTGTTTGTAAAAGTACCTTTTTGCTACTAGTTTGAACAATATTGTAAACCTCATATTTTCATTAGGGACCGACAGATCTTTTTGATCAATATAGGAAGCAACCTTTATAGGAGAATAACTAACTTTCTCATGTTCCTCAGTTTTTCCAGGCAAAGCAAAGGAAGGGTCACTGCATATAGTGTTGGTGTTCCTTGTATTTGTATTGACACAATCCGGGAACTGGTATATCTCCATTAGGTTTACCTCAATCACATATGCTGTGCGTACTTTTTAAATGTGACAGTTCATAGATATTACTGATGGTAGGTTATTGGTTTTTCTTTACAGCTAGATATTCTTCAAGTATTCTTTTAGGTTGTTGGGATACAGCTAGCAAGTTCAAAGAATATGTAGGTTCTTTCCGGGGGTTCTGTGGATCGAGGTGCTTGTTTGCACATGATTTTGCCTTTTTTTAAAAAAAATTCTGGTAGATTATGTAGAATCATGGATCGATAATGATTGCATTGCTTGAATTAAGGGGAAGGGATCAAAGGGTTGCTCCATGTGCCGATGTGGTACTGGGTTCTAGGCACAGATCCACCTCCTAAGCCGGAGAAAATAAGGTAGGCGCTGGTGGGTTTGAAGATCTCCTTTCAATCCAGCATTTCTCACGCTAATCTTGTTTGTGTGCATCTCTACATCTCTCTATGAATAGTATATTTTTTAATTTTTAATTGTTTCAGTTTTGCATCTCATCGAAGTAACTTTATTGTTTTATATAAGGTAGAAAGTAACCAATCCCATTATCTAGTACATGTAGAATGTAACTTTTGATATTTTAAAGAAATTCCCATATGAACAAAGTAACTTACCATTAAATTATATCTTAGAGGAAGTAACTTCTTCAAGTTATAGCATGCTACAGGAAGTAACTTATTACTAATTTTTTAATCCAGTTTTCACATTTTACATGGCATGTTAATTATATTTATTTTAAAAAATAGCTTATTAAATTTGTTAACCTGCAAGTAAAGTACATCTTGCTACTGGT